>NC_132798.1:10547500-11147500 GCF_048594095.1 Paramormyrops kingsleyae | reverse complement strand
GATTTTAAAATGCAGATGTATTTTTGTAAATATAGTGTGGTTCTTTATTTTTTCCAGAGCTGTGTATTTGGGAACACTTTACTTGAGTATCTAAGTGTTAATTATGTACTGATCCCATCGTTGTTCACACTTTACTGCATCAATTAACCAGTATCTAAGTGTTAATTATGTAATTATGAATTTAGAGAAAAGGGATGAATATCAGTAGTCCAGCTGCCTAGCTGTCATGCTGCTCTGTCCCCACCCAGCCTGGTGAAAGTGGCAGCCTGGACGAGGCCACCCTCCTGGACCTCTTTGACAGCAGTTACGAGAGGAAACAATCACAGACCTTCCCCGTCCAGGTGGTGTCGCCCTCTAGTGTGCCAGACAGGTTGTGCCGTTCCCTGGAAGACCCACACCGAGTGATGACCCAAGATATCCCGTCTAACCAAGAGGCACCCGAGGTAACCGGCATCACGCTCAGAACTGCACAACAGTCAGACTGTGCTGAATAACACACTCATACACAGGTGTGCCACAAATACTGGCTGCTGTACTATTTGATACCATTAATAATCCGTTTAGCAAATTGTCTGCCAAATTTGCACTGTGCCGTAAGATTGTCAAAGGATTAATAAACTGCCAACTGCCACCAGCTTTCTGAAAACCTGCGGGCATTGGACAGCTTGCGTAATGTATCAAAATTTAACGAAATAAAGTAAATGGCAGCTATCTCTAGTGGCTCACTGGGTATATTAGTGTATTTGCCTATATTAGTGGACACCGGCAGGGTTGTGGCTCTGTTTCCATCTGTATCCTTCTTTTGTTCAAATGGTTTTTACCTATGTACTCTGGTTTGATCCCACAGTCCAAAGATTTCGGTTATATAGCTTGGTGCTTCAGATGGGTCTTTGGCTTGTGTCTGTGCGCTCTCTTATTGCCTGGCATCCGTCCTGCGCTGGGATAGGCTAACAGTCACCTTCACTCACCTGCAATCAGTTACTATGTTCCTGTTCTCATATTTCCCCGGTTTGTTAGTCCCTTTGTTAGAATCAAAATGGTTGTTTCTGCTGCTTGTTCCGCTCCCCCAAACCTTTGAAGTAAATGTTAAGAAAAAAGTCTTTGACGTAATTCTGGTATTGTCAAAATAATAGGGCTACCTAGCTAGCACCACTGGTTTACCATGGTAAAAGCCCAGTTTCCCATATATTGTTCTGTGATCATATTTCAGTATCTGACAGATCACTTGCATAGTTTTTGCTATCTGTCCTCTATACCACACAATGCAGAACAGCGTAAGAGTGACACTCTCTTCTGAAAGACAGCATATAAGTAAATATATACAGTAGAATACATATAATACTGACCAATGACTACCTCTGACAGTAGTATTAGATTATCTGTATTCAATCAACATTACCTGCATTTTCCAATTCATTAATAACCAAATCAAGTACGTTTATTAGTCATTCAAGCCATATACACAGTATACAGTACAAATGTTGTTGTATTGGTTACTTCTTGATGATGCTATCTGTCACAAAGACAAAAAAAATGCAAGTTAGAATCCAGGTACAGAGTTTTATTGAAAAATCCAAATTGGATGCAGGACAAAGGCAGATCTGGTGCAAATAGTATCGGGAAAACCTAGAACGAGAAATCAAGCCAAGGAGCACGCACTAGGGAATCCAGAACCAAATCAACCACTTAGATCGGGACTCAAGTAAAACAGACGAGACTTCACACTAAGGTGAGAGTCTCAAGGGTTTAAGCATGCGATTGGAAATACCTGACAGGTGTATACAGTCAGGAACAGGAACAGTGTGCTTAGTGTTCAGGAGAGGGGGATCGCTAACAAGAATTGAAGGACTGGGGTGGTGTGACAGTAACATAGTAATATGATACTACCCATCCATGTAACTGCTTGTCCTATTTGGGAACACAGGGGGTCAGGAGCCTACAGTATGGCTGCAGGGCAGGGAACAACCCAGGATGGGGCACCAACCCATCACAAGGCACAAGGCAGGGAACAACCCAGGATGGGGCACCAACCCATCACAAGGCACAAGGCAGGGAACAACTCAGGATGGGGCATCAACCCATCACAAGGCACAAGGCAGGGAACAACCCAGGATGGGGCATCAACCCATCACAAGGCACATTCACACACTATCCACTCACACCTATAAGCAACTTGGTAACTCCAATCAGCCTCAGTATGTTTTTGGACTGGGGGGGGGGCACAGAGAAAACCCCACAAAGGCACAAGGAGAACATGCAAACTCCACACCCACAGAACCCTGGAGGAGACTTGAACGCTGATCCCAGAGGTGAAAGGTGACAGGGCTAACCACTGCACCACCATGCCAACCCATAAAATGCTGTTTTACAATGAATTCATTATTCTACTCTCATTCTACACCATGTTGTTTTGAAATAATCAGTTCATTACACTAAGTAATTGGATTTTAAGTTTGACTTCATCAGTGATGAGTAGCACAGTGATTCCCTGGGCATCACCATAGCCTCACACCCTCCGGGTTCTGGGTGTGAATCCCACCCCTGCTCTGTGGGCTTCTTCTTGCAGTCCAAAAACATGTTCAGGCAAACTGGTGTCTCTACATTTCCCATAGGGTGCATGTCCTTGTGCTGGGTGATTTTTACCTAGGCAAATTCCGTAAGCTTTCACTGGGCAAGCGGATACATAGATCGATTAATGACTGGGTCATGGGAGTTTTACTTACACAAAAATGTTCTGAGGACAGAAGGAAAAATGATTGGTTCTGAGAGATAACCAATCAGACTGTAGAGCAGGTGGGCCCAAGTTGTCACTACCGAAAATGTTACACCTACCGAAAATGTAACTTCCGCTACTACGCATGCGCACGCTAGCGACTTCTGGAAGGAGGCGTTCTATTTTTACGGCATCGCGTCACATTTCATCGTCTGTTGATTTTTGATAAGAATGTCGACAGCGAGAAGAAAGACAAGATTTAACCGGATAATGATGGAGTCCTTCGACTTTAAAAGATTTTATTCCGCATAGGCCTTTAATGCCCAACGTGCTTCAGAAGGAGCAACGTAAAATACAGGGTATGGCCATCAATTTTACAGTCAAAGGTGACATTACTTTAATGTTACCATTATGTACTACTCCCAGTTCGATGTGCTGTGAAGTTACTTAAACTAAGTCTGCTTTTTTTCTCCTTAGTCATTTCATTTCTTAATTGTATCAGTGTAATTACCACACACTCGTGTCAGTTATGGCAGTGTCTTGTGGTGCTAAATAAAGCTAATTATATTTGTTTCTGACAGACGACGGATTGTTTTTTCTTGGGCCAAACCGCACAACATAAACATTGTTTATGTTGTGCAAATAAAAGTTCTTAACTATTATTTTGGTGTGACTTTTTTTTTTTAGAAAATGCTGTACATATATCACAGCCCCTTGATAAGCAATATGGGTACACAAGATTGATATACACCCCAATTTTATTACGTTTTCTAAAGAAAAGGCATCTATTCAGCAATACCCTTGGGAAAAACCTTATGTAAGATTACTGTCAGGCACTACAAACAACGCGCACACAGATGCAAATATTACAATCGGCAAAGCAATATGGTTTAAATACCACACTAAAGTGACGGCTGAACTACAAATATAAACATCAATGACCCATTTCACAGTACGTGACCAATGAATGATGATACACGATGTCCAAGCCCTGAATCACGCAATCACGGTCTGCCGCAAAATGTGAATACATGCGCAGTATCGGGCCTGTGGAAGTGTACATTACGCATGCGTAATAAAGAAGTGCCAGAAAATGTGGTTTCGTGGACGCATGCGTGATGAATGTGCGCATGCGTAGTAGCGGAAGTTACATTTTCGGTAGGTGTAACATTTTCGGTAGTGACACAAGTACCTAGAGGTGGTGGAACCAACCAATCAGATATCTTGGTCCTGCCTAATCTAGTTGCTTGGACCCACCTCCTCTATTATCTGATTGGTTATCTATCTGAACCAATCATTTTCCCTTCTGCCTTCAGAACATTTTTGTGCAAGTAAAACTCCTATGAACTAATAAGCGACATCTGCTTATGCATAAAACTAGTGGTTTAAAGTTTTGTTCATCATACCACAGAGTCACCTAGAGAAGCACTGATTAAATATTGGGCCTGGTACTGTACTTCAAGCCACAGGTATCATGGAAGCAGACTGCATGTGAAGATGATGTTCCTGAGGACCAAGGGCTCATGCAGCCAAGCCTCAAGGTGGGTCTGCCTAAAAAGTAGAAGAGAGCTTAATATGGGGGGTGGGGGGCTGGGACAACTTAATAATTTAAATGAAAAGGTCTGTTTTTTGCAGGCATGAAGCAAAACTAAATACTGGGGGGGTTCCTCTCTGGTTCTTACATCCCTGGGGCCTCCTATCTGAGCTGCTAATATTTCAAAGTCAACAAGGAGAAAATGGCTACTGTTTGTAATGATGAGCCTTCTGCAGGACGAGGAGCTGAAGCAGCTTCCTGTGACCCTGGCCTTCAAAGAGTTCATACACCGCAAGGGGCTGAGGGAGCCCAGGGTAAGACAGCAGCCTGTACTCATCACTTTGAGACATGAACTCAGCAGACAAACACTTCACACCAGTCGTTCCCAATCCGGTCCTTGAGGAACTGCAGACAATTCACAGTTTTGCTACCTCCCAGATCAAAAATATGGACTGTCTGGTGGGAGCAAAAACGTGGACCGTCTGTATGTCCCTGAGGACCGGGTTGAGAAACACTACTTTACTGTGTTCTACCACAAACTATGATGTGCATCTTCACTATTTACTTAACCTTAAGACTTAACCTTTGGCAGGAAAGTCCTTCACCACTTTGACTTTCCTACAGTGTGTGTAGTTTCATGGAGTTTTTTTGTTCTATTAAAGTGTCAGATCTTAACTCCACTGGCTTACATGTGTCTTCACAGTTCCTCCGCACTCTTTTCTCAAATGAAGAGAAAAAGGGTGAGAGAACCAGAAGCTTCATGAACACTATGACCTCCACTTAACAGAGGAGCATGGCGATCTTATGGCAGCTGCTACTCATCATTACTCATCAGCTACATGGATTCAGTATCAAAGACACGGTTTTGATGCCACTCTGAGGTGTGAATGTCACCTACTCCATATACAATGTGTTTGCCTTGGGTCTGAATGACATCTTCCTGGTAAACTTAACCTCTGACCCTCTGCAGTGACTTCATTCAATGTTAGCCCCAAATCGAATGTGTACTGCTATACAAAACTGGTGCTCTAATATAACTTGCAATACTAATTTACCTGAGTCTCCTATTTTCTCCAGATGTATGTCTTGCTCACAAGGTGGAATTAGGCAGTTTAGCTTGTTACCCTGTTATATATTGAATAATTTCATTTAAGTTTGTCATGTTGATTTAAATATATTTTAAATAATGAAGAATTGCACAATAATATTATGGGCCAGTGACTCACAGTTCAAAAGTCTTTGTTGTCAAAAGAGGGACTGGGCGCATTCATAACGCAATTGATGCAACGGACAGTAGATGCTTTTGGATCCACTGTGTACAAAACATAATGGAAGTGAAATTATTTTTAAAGTAGTTTTTGCTTTAATAAAAGGCCTATAGAACCAGTCTTGCATTTCAAATGGCTACCAGATCATAATGGACGATGATATTTACTGAGCTGAGAGGCAAAACTGTATAAAATACACATAGTCCAACAGATGGCAACGTATATTTTAAGAAAAACATAGTTCCATGTTCAATTTTAATCGAAAAAGCTTCTGTAAATCATTACCTTCTGTCAAATCAGTCTATCGAAATAGGGCTTGAAACACAAGCGTCAATTTGCAAGGCCATGATTAGCCTACCCAACCAACTTCAAAAGTGGCATATCAAGATGTATGAAAAGCACCTAGATGCTATTAGCCCTGATATTCCGAAAATTTTGAATTACAAAATCATAAACAGTCTATGCCAGGCGTCCCCAACTATTCCCCGAGTGCCAAGGTCGAAAAAAAATACCCGCCGGCTGGTGACCACTGGTTGCTCTCAGTATTATATATTAATGTTTAATGTTGCACTTTCTATTTTTCCATCTATTTTGGGGGCTGCTGGTGGCCCTACGATTTTATCAACCAATAGGCAGCGGGTTCCACCTGTTTCGTACCGATTTGGTATCAGGCGCAGGAGCCGGGGGAGTGCTTTGGTACCGAGGGAGCTCCCTCCGGCGACATCAACTCAGCACTGGCTACTACATTTCTGCAGCAATGATTCACAGAAAAACCAAAGCGATCGCTGCGGGACGGCGCGATAACAATCGCTTTCTTTGTACGGTAGTAAGATACGGACCGGCGGTGGGAGTCGTGATTTTCTCCTTGCTGTCCCTCTGGGCTGTAATTGCTATATACAGGACTATGACCGGTGAGAAGAAGAACAAGAAATACGCGTCGGAGAGGAAAGAAATCTCAACTGAAAGACACGCCCCATGTGACAGTAAATTAACAGGTAATAAGTACGCTTCCCTGCAGCATAAAACGCAATATGAGTACAGACCATACACAGTTCTCTAATGCAATAGCAGTAGTGTGAGCTATGTAAACGCTCTGAAGGCTACATTTTGAATGAATATGAAATACCTGCTGTGTGAGGATTTAAAGAAAAAGAAAACTTTATTTTTGGATTAGCGTAGGTGATTTAGATATGATCTTTTTTCATTCTGCAGGTGTATGTCACGTTTTCTCTGGGGAAAAAAAAGCAAAAAAAAAATTGTTTGGTACTTTCTGCCAAACATGTAATAGAAGAAAATAATACTTTAACATACAATAATACGCCAAATGGAAAGCCAAAGAAATAATAACGATTTATAAAAGAAATTAAAGAGAAAGTATCAGCATAACTTAATTCATAGAAGGTCATGGACATGCCATTTGGTGCTACCCTATATATCTAACAGCCAGTTAGTATAACGTCCTTTCAGCTCATTGGAAGTTCAAATGCCAGTCGATGCGTAGATGCAATATGGGCGAGAGTGAAAGAGCAACAGCTCAGGTTTCAGTATGAAATCATTGCGTTAAACGTTTTCAGTATCTCCTGACCTATTCGGTTACTTAAACAACGACTAACTATTACGGCTGTAATTATTCTAAAACTAGAGAGCACATACGAAGGTCATTTAGTTTAGATCACAATGGTTCAAATACACGAAAGATATTTTAGCCGATAGTACGGCGCCTTACAGGAGCTGATTATATATTTCTTCCAAGCGCCATTATTTTATGTACTTGTGGCCAGAAGAGCGTCCATACTAAATTAGTAGGATTCCGATAATGGTGGTATTAAGCCCAGTCATTGAAAAATGAAACATAACATATGTCCTTGCTAAAACGAATGCTTTAGGCAGACGAAAGAGGGGCCTTTACAGATAAGTATAATGTAATGTAATGTTGTGTCTTAATTGTTTTCCTTTTTGAAAAAACATATTTTTATTTTAGAGAACTCCGTGGACTGCAGAGAAGACGTATGGCTGCCCGCTGAACTGCAGAACCTGTGTCCTTGTGCCACAACAATAGATGAGCTAAACCAATGTTTTGAGTCAGGCTTGGGAAAGGACCAGGGAGAAAATCCCGCTCAACTTCATGCAAGCAATCAAGCTGAAACTCCACCTGCACACAGTGACGTCAGCAGTTACATCATACCAAAATTCTGCATGGTTGGCCAACAAGAACTCAGCTGCAGCGGTAATGATAACTATCACAATGACCGGCCTGACCTCTCAGGACAGCTGACTGGTGGTTATCATGCTGATACGAAGACTGACAGTACCATTGAAGAGATTGGAATGGCTATAGGAACCTTGGTGTCTGGCTGCGATATACAGGTACAAGACAACCCCAGGCTGCCCAAGATGGACACTGAAGTTCACGGTCAATTTCCAAATAGTCATCACTATCACGAACATGAGTGTCTCAGCATCCATATAAATGATGATTCAGGGGCAGGAAATATGACCGAAAGTAAGACAGAAAGTAATGTGATGGGTCAGATTTGTAACAAGAACGTGGACGTGAATGTCACAGAAGGGTCCCTGGACAGTAGCCAACGATTTGCAGCGATCAGTACAGAGGTTGGTGACTCCAATCAGGTTGAGCGTGAGCATGAAGGACTTGTGGATATCTTGGACACAAACTGTACTTTCCCAGAGAAGTATGCAGAGGATCAAGGAGATGCAGACCCTGCTGAAAGTGTGTTAAAGGAGTCTAGGTGCCAGTACTCATTAGATGGCGACCCCATGGGTAAGAGGGTAGTGGTCGTACCACCTATGCCCCAGATGGTGGCGCTCCACTTTGGCGTGCACTACATTACCAGCTCACCCCCCCAGCAGCTGGCCGTTACAGGCAGCATCCCGGAACTGGGTGACTGGACCAGCTTTGTGCCACTTTGCCCGTCCCCCGATGGGTCGTGGGTCGACACTGTGGCACTGCCTGCAGACATACAGGCAGAGTGGAAGTTCGTTCTGGTGGAGGATGGCAAGATTCAGCGCTGGGAAGAGTGTGCAAACCGCCGCTTGGAGACTGGCAGTGACAGTGACATTCTGCTTCACAAAGCATGGGGCATCATCTGATAAACAGAGGAGGAGGGCATTAAGGCGGATAGCTTGTGTGCACCATTGCAGTAAATGAATTTACGAGAATATCAATAAAGGATAGCACACTTCAAGATATTACTAGTTCTGATATACAGTCAAGCCTTCCACATCATGCTGGAAAAATCACAAAAATTTTTGGTCCCCTTGGCAAGTGAAGTGAAAAGATATGAGAAACATGATACACAAAAATCACTGCGAGATATCACGCAAGAGGCTGCAGTAAACACGCCTGTCATTCTTTAAGCCAGTACTGTACATATGTTTTATATATTTGAGTTACTAAACATTTTGTGTCTTGTCTGCAGCTTTTTCAAAACTCCCAAAAAATTCCTATTTAATTTCTTATGCCGAACCTGCGATATATCAAAACTGCAATGAAAAGCTGCGATGCAGAAGGGTCGACTGTATATCGTGTAGATGTTGTTCTTTGCCAATTGCCCTAAAGTTTAAAGCTGTAGTGCTTCTAATCTATGCTCATGTAGCAATGTTGGCAAACCACAGATAATTTTTGTTGCTTGTTACAGAATTTGCTATTTAGAAAGTATTTAGAAATAATTTTGGACAGCATTGCATCACAGGAATATTAATGTCAAGTGTTGCCTGCCAATGACACCTCAATATGTATATATTTGACTAATTCCTATAAAATGTTTGACTTTTTGCATTTCACTGAGCCGAACTGGTTTCCCAGATTCTCATCTGAACAAGAGCTGAACGGTGAATTGGATTAACTAAACTTTAATTTTGATTATAATCAAATTTTGTTACAAAGCATCAGTACTTAAGTCTTTAACACATAATACAAAAGAGCCAAAGCCTAAAAATGTGAGCATTTATTTTGCTAAAAAAAGCATTCAGTCTTGAAATTTTCATAATCAAATATCCTTTGCCTTATGATTATGATTCATAGTTTTAAGAAAACATTATAAATGCCAAACTGAAACAGCATGTCAAGAGTCTGTCCTTGTACATCAATTCTCGTATCTTCTTTGCCTGGCATTAAAACATCTTGCGAATGCGTTTCCATATCAGGTTCAGTAAATCACAGAAGAAGAAAGGCAGCACATTTCCTTGGGTACAAGATAACACAAAACCAACCTTATCTGTCACTGGGACCCTGTACTGAATAAGCAGTCATGGATGGATGGATGGATGGATGCCATCTCAGTGCCCTTCATACTGCAGAATTGAGGATGAAACTAAACAGAAACTCATGACTCACAAATTCTTGCCTAACTTGTATATTGCTCTTGACACATGGGTCTACTAAAGAAATAAATGTAAACTTTTACAGTAAAGTTGAAACTACCACAACAGAAGACAAACATTGTTTTATAAATATTCTGAGGTTTCTGGTGCAAATTGATGGTGGCATAGAGGCCAGTCCTGAGTTGGAGACTCACACATAAACATGGAGTAGTATGTATGACATGGCTACTCCCAGTCGGCACAGGACACTCGTTCATCGCCGGAGAGCCAGCGGAGGACCGCACACTGGTTTTTGGTCCGCAGATTCTGGACACTGCCCAGGTTTCTCTGCAGGATTTCCCTCCAGTGTCAGTTCTAGTTGCTGGTCAACTACCAAGCTCAAGCATTTAAGTTGTTCATTAGGCACGATGTGCAATGGATTAAATTCATTTAGAGACATGACTTGGCCGTTAGGGTGGAGGCATGCCGGTGCCAACATTGGTGACCGAGAGTGAGATCTGGGGGCTGGAGGTCAGTAGTGCATAGACAGGGGATCGACGGCCCGGGTCCAACCCGAGCTCAGTCTCCTGCGGTAAGGGGGTGAGCCTTGAGGGCGTTTCTGGCAGACCACTTCCTGGTGAAGGAAGAACACAAGGTCAAAAAGACGACCAGCAAACCACAGGACATCAAGAGCAGAATGGCCACTGCTGCTCTTACTGCTACAAGTACAAGAATGCAATTAAGAGAGCGGGAAGACGTGCGGCAGGAGATAAGGGCTGATGTCGTGAGACTCACCCTCGCAGGAAAGGCCATTGTTCCTCACATCAAAATCAGCAGCACGCAGGGTGCAAACCTCCCTGCAAACACACAGAAATACAGACTGATGAATGCATATGACCAAGGCAGGACAGTCAAAAGTATATCCAAAATATAACTATTAAGACGCTCGAGTAAATGATGCCGCATAAATACACATACACAGGTTACAGTTTTTCCTTACAGGCCTGAGGGGCGTGGCCTTTCTGGAGTAGACCGCCTGCGGGGGCGGGACTTGTCGTCCCCTGTCAAACTGCGCAGCTCCTGCACCAATGAGTGAAGTTCGAAGGTGGGGTCCTCCGCTAGGACACTACAGTTAGCCTGTAGCAGTGTAGTTCAGAGGAGAGAGGGATAACAGGACACTGAGTCCGTACAAAGAGGTAATTCAATCTAGACATTAGAGCTGCAGGTGATGGACAAGGCCTCTGACCTCTGATTGTGAAGGGTTTTTCTGGATGGTTGGCAACTCTGAGGGATGTGAGAAAATCTTTGGATTTGTCTGTTGCAGGCGCCCAGTCTGTTGCAGGTTCTGTCCCTGGAGCTCCTAGGAGTGGAGACAGAGGTCACTGATATATGGCACTACTGCCACCTGTTGTACAGGAGTGGTGCAAAAGAATGAGAAAGACCCAGATTCTGCAATAGATCTACTAATAATTCCAAAATATAAACAGTAACGAGAAGGGTGACTCCTGCCCCCCCAGCCGCCCCACCCTGAGGTCCAGGGCATGCTGGAGCTTCAGTCGGGCCAGCTCCTGCTCCTGCTGCTGCACATGACCTTGGCACTCACCGAACCTCACAGATATCTGCAGAAGAAATTAAAGAAAGCGAGGGTCCAGCACAGGAAGTGATGTCAGAGTGAGAAGTGGGTACAGGAGGCCATGTCTCATTACTTTTGTTGTGTAAGAAAGAAAAGACAGGGATACAACAGAGGGAGTTTATGGCAGGAAACAGTGTGACGTTAATGGTCTTAAAGCAGGAAGGGGTGTCACAGCGGGAGTGTAAAATAGAAGGATGCAGAAGCGTCGTAAACTGGGTGGGGGTGGGGGGGGGGGGGGTGGAGTTAAGACGTTTCCAAAGGGCCACTAAGCAGCAGGCGGCCAAAAACTTTGGAACATAATTGGATTGGATTTGGGTTGGGGGCCCAAAAAGATATGCTGTCAGGCCCAAAATCTCTACAAGCATTCCTGGAAGGGTGAATATCATTCAGAAACAATTTTTGGAAGTCTGATATACCTTGCCCAGTGCAGTTTCCAGCCCTTCCACTCTGTCCCTGAGCTGCGTCTCTAGATCCCGGAGGGTCTCCACACACCTCCGCTGCCCGCTCACGCTGGCGAGGCGCTGGCTGCGTTCGTGCTCGTCTGCCACCCAGGCCTGCCTCTGCTAGGCAGCACAGCGGGCGACTCTCAGACTCACTGGCAGCTACACGCCCAAGGGAAAGCGGCACGCAGGCGAGACCCAGCGAGGAGAACCACGAGACCAGATGCGGAGAAGGGAACCTTGCCTGGGTCAGCCTCTCCACCGTCTCCTCCAGCAGCTGCACACGGCTCTGGAGGGCGTCGATTTGCTGGCGCTTGGCGGTGATCTGCCGCTGCAAGACGACAGACGCCTTCAGGCCTAAGAGGGCATGAGAAGGAAGGGTCTTACAGGTCCAGATTTTACAGCCCCTCATTACACTATCTATCAGAACACCCTGCTGGCTCCTGCCTGTCTTAGTACCCCTTTGGAAGCCTTGACTATAATTGCCATTAATAGCAAAACGGAAGGAACAGAACTGAATGAGTGAGCCAAAAAATTATGACACTTAATAAAAAAGAAAATGTCTGCGTGGATGGCATGTGCAGATGTCAAACATCGCTTGTCAATGGACTTTTGCTATGAAATCAATAAATTTATAATATTTTACTGAATTAAGCAACTGTCCCAAGACTTTGAGTGAAGTACGCCCAAATTGGAAATTAAATATTTTTAAAAATCTGTGAATTATTATAACATTATTACATCGTTGCACAGTACTGTAGGTACAAGAAACCATTTATGATGTCATCTGTTTAATCATTAATATTTCGAGCAGTGTTTCCCAATCTGGTCCATGGCTCCATGTTTTTGCTCCCTCCAAGCTCCCTGCCAGACAGTCCACATTTTTGCTGCAAAAACAGGAGCAAAAATATGAACTGTCTGTGGGTCCCTGAGAACCAGATTGGGAAACACTGATTTAGAACATGAATGAGCCACAGGCCTTTGGTCAGCTGTGGTCAGTGAGCCCTTTCAACCCGCCTTTGGTTTCAGTAACCCGACATAGTCACATGACTAGTCTTTGCTGATATACCAGCTAAAACTAGCACTGGTTAAAACCCAACACCTCCCTGAGTTGAGCTGCAATCACCAGCTCTCCCAGGAAGGGTGTTGGTATTTTTGGCTTCTGGGAGTTTTGTCCTATAAATAAACATTCCTCTGTCTCCTTCTAGCAGAGCACCAGGATTACCACTGACCTTTTGGACAGCTGGAATTTGGCAGGGGCTCTAAAAGGCCTGAGTCAGCATGGAAGATCCAGAGAAACTTGGTGTCCAGCTACAACCACATGGAACTATTCACTTCCTCTTTACCTGCCCAGCATACAGGTCCAGACGTCCCCATCGCCTACCTTCCTGCAGAGTACAGAGTACAGGCTAACTCAAGGCAGCAGAACCTACCATGTCTGTCCGCTCCATCCATGGCCTTCAAAGTCCTCTTGGTGTGGTACAGCTCGCTGCGTGCTGCCCGTAGCTGGGCCCTCAGATGGATATTGGCGTTCTCCAGTTCTGCTCGGTGGGCTCCGTGACTCTGCTTAAGAGCCACCTGCTCCTCTGAGAAAAGACCCAAAACGCGAGTGACTCAGCCTGCACCCTCAAACGGAAAAAGGAACATGACAGTAAACAGTAGGCCTCAGAAGAATCATCAGTGAGTGACATGACAGCGTGTCACAGTATGTTATGGTAAACAGGGTCACCCGTCAAGGCGTCCAATTGCAAGCTCTGCGCTTTCAGCTCGTTGGCCAGATGCTGCCTCTCCAGCAAGATTTTCTCCAGGCTGCAGCCCTTCTCTCTCAGGGTGGCCTGCACTTCACACAGCTCCCTCTCCAAGGCTGTGGCTCTGGATTCCTGCTGTTCCAAGCGGACCTGCTTGACCTCAGTCACAACAGAGGCAGCGTCTCAAAACAACACACATACAAGTGAATATTTGCTGAAATCACTCAAGTTGGAACATATGCTGCAATCTGTCTCCTTTCAGCTACCCTCTGTCAGGTCTGTAAGAACAATGCCACCTGTTGGATTAACTGCGCATTACACCGGGCAAGCACTACAGCAAGCATCCCCAAACACCAATGGACATGTCCACACAAACATACAAATTAAGAAGTCTGCAAACCAACCTATACACAAATCTGAAAGCACTTATGCAAAGTAACCCACACACACACACATACGACCTTCAAGGAAGGCAGTCAAGGTCAGTGAAACCCACAACCAGATGGTGGCACATGCAGGCACACATGCGCACAAGCGCGCGCACACACACACACACACACACACACACACACACACAGCACCCTAACCTTCAGCTGCTGCACCTCCAGCTTGTGTTGATTCAGCTGATCACTCATGTGGCTCCCGTCTGTCTGCAAGGCATCCAGGCTGCAATTCTGCCCCGCGGCTAACCGAGCGAGACCATCCAGCTGCAGCCGCAGTCGCTTTACTGTGCCCTCCCTGTCTTCCAGCTTTAACCGCAGGGCAGCGCTCTCTGCCTTTAGCTCCAAAACACGGGGCTCAGCCTCCAGCTCCTGCCGACGGCCCTGCTTAAGGGCGGCCAACTGCACCTCCAGCAGCTTGGCCTCCAGGTGGCGCCGGTCCAGCTCCTCTCGCAGCGCATCCAAGGCAGAGGTCCGTGGCATATCTCGCTCACAAAGCTGCTGGTTCTGCTCTTTCCACAGGGTCAGCTCCTCCTGGGTCTGATGTAGATCGGCCTGCACCCGTAAGAAAAGTGGACGGGGTTCTTGAGCATACCTTCCACCCCAAAAGCAGAACATCTGTGTGCTCTACAGCAGGAATGTGGTACCATGAGCTGGGACAGCTGAGAGCACTGTTCCTGGACCTGCTGGGCACTGCGTTCCCTGATCACCTGGGCCTCTTTCATCTGGGCTTGAGCTTCAAATAACCGTTGCTGTGGCACCCCCTTCTGGTGGGAGGATAGATTGATGTGCATGCAGATATACAACAAAAGGAACGGATTGATCTGCAAGACACTAAAAACTGTAGCTAAATGTTCAGGACTACAGAATGCTTGTGTTGCATTGTCGCATTTTTACTGGCCCATAGACCAACATACACTAAGAGCACTCTGGGTGCTTTGCTTTCAACACCAGTGGTCACCAATGACCGAAACGCAACCCCTGCCCTACCCCCTACTGCATGTTTGGTAGATGGGTATGCTCACCTGCTCCAAGGATGCCTTCTGGGCCTGTACAGCAGAAAGGGTGTTCTCAGCATCATTAATCTGCTTCTGGTACACAGAGATCTGAGCTTCAGCCTGTTTCCTGGAGGTCAGGGATATGGGCAGAGGTCAGACTCACTTGTGCAAGACAGATGCACCCAATGCGTCTAAGGGTGTACTCATATTAGGTGATCTGTACCGGGACCGAGCACACTTCAGCCCCAATGTCTAATTTGTTTGACTAGTGTGATCATTAACTGTGCCTAAACACAGAATATAGACATGACATCAATGAATGTCAAGAAGTGACAAACATTTAACAAACACGGTGAAAAGGGGATCACTTTGGTCTACAGAAGAAATGCAGTGTGTGCTGGAAATTCGGGTTGATGAGAGTATCAAGGAACAACTTGGATGCAGCACACGAAAAGTCCACGATGTCAGGTAAAATATGGAACCGTCTTTTTATGCCTGCAGCATGGTTAAATGAAAATCGCTGCATTGCATTCTCCATAAATCTGTAAGAGGGTTATGTGTCACTGTGCCCAAAACAACTCCAAATAAGCCACAGAATAACGACGTTAACACATGATGATGTTGAACACAGGCTTGGGCCTGCAACGTTAGGGGCAATGTGAGCGCAGACCAGTGGGGGACTGGGAAGGGGGGAAAACTGTGCTGGACACGGTACAAGGCAACTGGGTACTGAGTACACCCAAAGTGAATAATTGATCTTTGATCATCATCTATAGTACAATGTGCTATGGGTCCATTAACCAAAGTAACTGATGCACGGCTAAATACAAAAAGCAATTATGGGTCTTTAGAGATAAGACAGAGGGCTTTCTTTCTATAGGAAATCCTGGCCAATTCATTGAATGGCCATCCCAAAAACCCGCACCCACACTGGCCCTCCATGGATCAGGTTCCCCACCCCTGGCCTGGAGGGTGGGGGCACACTGTGTTCAGAGCCACTGAGCTTCTCCCTGATCAACACCACCTCCACACCATGGAGGACCCCCTTCACTGCCCCCCAGGATACAAACACACAAGCTGCGAGGTGTGCAGATGAACCTTTTACCTCTCCACCTGCTCATTCACCAGACGGTCTGCTTGTTCCTGACATTCAGATCTCAACACTTCCAGCTGCTCCTCCAGCTGAGGGGACAGGAGACACACACTTAACGCAAGCAGACATACTGCCACGCACCTCGGTACCAAAATTACAGTCTCTCTCAGTCACCTACCGCAGGCCGGGTCAGCAACTGCGGAAAAATTATTAGAAAGACCATGAAACGGGCCGTTTGAAATATTTAGATAACATTCAGGATGTGGTCTACTTTCATGATTGGAATTCTGACAATCAGCTCTCTCCGGGAGGAAGTTTGTAAATTGCAGTGTTCTGTAAGCATATGAGAATAATCTGCATCTCCCATTGTAGCCTGAAAATGTGTTTATTTTGGCAAGTAAATCAACAAGAATAAACATTTCAAGATGTGTTTACACACACAGCCAAATATTAGTTTATTCCTAACCTCATTAACAGCAATAACAGCCTAGTATGAAGTCAGCTGATGTAGAAAAAAATCTATGGGTTACTACCAAGTTAGTGAAAATTATCTTAGCCTGTTGACTAAGATGATTTTAGCTTACAGCAGTGTTCCCCAACCCAGTCCTCAGACACCCCCAGACAGTACACATTTTTGCTGTCTCCCAGCTCCCAGGACACCTGTACCAGGTATTCTGCGTTCTTGATTGGCTGGGAGTTGGTAGGGAGTGGAAATGTGGACCGTCTGAGGACTGGGTTGAGAAACACTGGCTTACAGGATGAGAGTGTCTTACGGGCTGGAGTCTAGCCTGCAGGCCGGCATTCTCGGCCTGCAGGTCCCGTTGCACCATCTCCACGGCGACACCCAGCTGTCTCCCGTCATCCGGTCCCAGCGCCGCGAACGGCACTCCGTCGCAGTAGTCTGTGCATGCCGACAGCGCGGCGCCCACCTCCCGAAGCGCCCGCTCCAGCGCCCCCTGCTTCCGGCAGAGGTCCTCCTGTGCGTCCGTCCGCCTGCGGGACTCCAAGGCACTGCATGGCACGCAGACAGGCTAGCAGCTCAGAACCACTACGCACGTTCAGGAAAACCGGAAGGGGGAGACACTGAGGACCAATTAAACACGACTTGTGACAAATAGCCACATTATTATTGTCTGCCTGTTTTATTATTATGAGTCATCCTCAATGGACAACGAAAACAGATGCTTTAATTAAAGGCCTTTTACACTTTTGTGAATTTATAAATTATAGTCCAGCCACCCTAGGTGAACTCACTCAGGAAGAACAATGCATCACTTTCTTATCTGCTCCCTTTTAGATTTCCACATACCTGTCACTTTCACTGTGACATGTTACGTCTATGCAAGTACCATAATTTTACACCAGTTTTGACTGTCCCTGACAGCATCTGGATTACCAGATGACTTATTCAGGTTAAACCACAGCAAGTGCTGACGGCCTCCAGCAGAGACGATACTCTATCTTTGCAGCCTCTGATCAAGGTTGTAAAACTGCAGAGATTATCCACCGTACTAAAAGTTTTAGGCACTTACAAATGCCCTACATCTCCAGGTATTTGGTACCTTCATAATAATTTAGGATTTAATTCCCATGACAGTGAAGGTGTAAAGTAAAGGCTGACCTCCAGTGTGCAAGGACCTCCCTCTCCGCCTGAGCCTCCTGAAGCTGGGTCTGCAGCCTGTCCACAGCCTGCTGCAGCAGAAGCTCCTGCTGCTCGTGGAGCCTGTGCTTCTGGAGCATACAGAACAATCACCACTCTGCCATCCTCAGAAGCAGAATTACTGTATCATTACTGCGATTTTATTATCAACAAGTAAAACACTTTTATCCAATGGCTCTACAAATGTTGTAATCTGCACTTAAGCTAAATATTAGTTTCAACAATTTGTTGCATGTATATAGTACTATGAAATTTGTACAATAATTAAAAACTAGGGCAGACAAATAACACTTCTGAACACAATTAATCACATACTAAGTCTATTAAAGTGTCAAATGTCTAACCATACATATAACTGAATCACTGAATATTATCTACTATTGGCCTGGGATTTGAACCAATACCTTCTAGTCGTGCGCGCACCCCATTAACAGAGAGCAAAAGCAACTTAGAGTCCTACCTCGCTGTGGTGTCTCTGACACACACAGTCCTGTGGCGAGGCCTGCTCTAAGCAGCCTTCCCTACCCTCCTGGGCGAAGTGGCCCTCTGGCACGGCAGGCCTCTCTGTACCAGCTGGGGAAAGAGGCACACAGTCACGTGATCCAAATAGGAGCTCAGCTTCTGCTAGCTGTGTGACAGTATGACACAACTCAAGGTCTATTTCCACAGAAGGTCTTCCTCATGGATGGACGGGTGAATGGATGGATGGAATGACTCCCAGAGGAATGGCGATCACGCTGGGCCAGTGTAAGCACCAGTTGGCACACAACTGGCATGCAGGCAAATTCTTCAGACTAATCTGAATTACAGATATCGTACCTACTCTTCCAGTTAAATCCTGTGCAAATCACATTTACACATGTATAGCCCGGTACCTAGCAGTGTGCTGTTATGCCCGATACCACGAGAGACAGTTTCTAAAATAACACCTAATCGCTCATGCCTTATAATCAGCATTTCTAATGAATGGGCCAGACAGCTGTGGCTTCACCTCCCCAGCGTTGTGAAATTCCACCGCAGCCCCAGTTCTGTGCTTATGGGAGTCTGCATATCTGCATAGCCGCCTTGCGTTTGTGTGCATTTCCTCTAGGGTTTCTGGTGCCCTCGCACAGTCCAGGCAGGCAGTGACCCTCTGACCCAGCTGCCCTCAGTGTTCGATCTGTGACCAAGTGTTCTGCACAGGGCGTATGCTACAGGAAGACTGCAACCATAACGGCTAAAGCGGTCATTAAAGACATTTTAGTTTAAATGCATGATGTGTTAATGGCCTGATTTTAACCCAAGCCACCCATTACACGGTGTGCCCAGTACATGATGTCTCCATGAACTGACAATCACCCTTTAAGGGCTGTGCCTGGAGTGGACCCAACGCTGTGGTCTGTCCAATCCCCTCCAAGGTGAGCTGGGTGACACGCTCCACCTCCCTCTGCAGGTCCTGGGTGTCCCTGGTACACCGGCGCAGCTCCTCACTAGTTATTTTCACCCACAGGGAAAAGGACAAAACCGCCAGGAGGTTGAGAACGATTGTCATACACAGGGTGAGATTCAGGTGCATATGACATACAGATCAAGACCATTTAAACAGAGCGAGTGCAGAGCAATACTACTCAAAAAGAGGACTCAGTACTATAGGTTTCCTGTTACCAATGCAAAGCCAGGGAATCATGCCACTGGTTTAACTCGCATACAGGAGCGGGGTTTAGTGAAGCTGAAGTGAAGCCCCCTTTTCCAAGATCCTATTTGTAAATTACTTTATCCTCGAAATTCATACCTCAGTCCCTCCAGATGGCGGTTTCTTTTCTGAAACATTATCCCTGTAAAAAATAACAATTGACGCATGTAAAGTGTTTTTCACCTCAATTCATTCATTCATTCATATATTTTATATACATATATATATACACACACACACACACATATATATATATACACACACTCAAATATATATATATATATATATATATATGTCTGCTTGCGTTGTATATACACACACATTCTAATTTGTAGTGATACTTAAACTACATATAGGAAAGTTAATAATTAACTATAATAAACTTTTAATACTTAAAATACTTAAAAACTATCAGATTATGAAATATAACCAAAACCCACAATTGCAGTGCGAGTGTGATGTAAATAAATTTTAACAGAGAACACAATGACACAAGTACATCGGCAGTGGGATATTACCGTCCTCCGGAGCCGAACACGAGCTCGCAACCATGCCATAATTATGAGCTGCAAAAACGGGTTTATCCACTTTATTGCTATTATGTTGTCCGTAGAACATTTTCCTCGCAAAACAGATAAAGTTAGAACAAGAATCTGAGTTTTTAGCGCAAAGCAGTGCAGACGGCTAGCTAACCCGGCTAAGCAGACAGAGGGCTACATCTCCAAGGCAACCGCTCAACTTACTGAAAACAACTGAAAAACTTTGATTTTTCAACTCAATACACGACTTTTAAGCGACACCTCATTTTGCCCATCCAAGTACCACTCTTCCATTTCTTCATCCTTTAAACTTTCATGCTATATCCATCATCTTAAAATTACAAGGACACCTGTGCGGTTTCTGCACCCCTCCTTCCAAGACTTATTGTCACAAAAAATGGGATTGTGGGCCCTGTAGTTTTCTATTGTTATTCATTGTTGATGATTAAAAGAAAAAAATACATCAAATTCGTTGGTACATGTACTATGGATGATACTATTTTAACCAGATGTTTAAGATATTTTACAAGTATTGTTATTCGGGTCCAAATAACTTCATTTCGTTGTACTTGAACTTACGTCAAGTGCCTCGACAATAAAGTTGAATCTTAATCTTAATAATGGGTACTTCGACTTAGCCACGTTATGATCCCGACATAGATTAACCACCTGAAAGTTGGCATCTATTTGCAATTTGTTAAATAAGTGGAAATGCCGCTGTAGGCTGAAATAATGTAGAATCAAACGGAAAGATTAACTTTAAATAGGTCTAATCGAAATACGCTCAAAATGGGAAATGGTAAGTCTGCTGTATGCCCGCGGGCTAATGAAATCTAAAATATGTTTTTACATTTTACGTGCTTGTCGATATAAACCGTTTTTCTGGTTACAAATCCGACATCAGTGTGGTTCTTAAGAAGCTTCATGGAAATTGTTATGGCGCCCTCTATGGATAACTTTCGCATCGCAGCTAAATCGCGTACTAAGCGCTGATATCTATTTAAAGTCGATTGTAGAGCCTGTTTAGGATGCCTTCAGCCGCCTTATTTTAGACCTCAAGAACTACAAAATAATACACAACTAATTAAAAAAATAATAATTATGAATTCAAAATCACTTATTTTGGGTACATCCAAAGACATTCGTAGTCGTTTAGTTTTCTCTATCTAATAATAGACCAGCAAAATCTACAGATAACGTATTGATTTAGAATGAATTTAACAGAGTACTCAAATGTAACATTTAAGTAGATCTAATTCGTTCAATTAATAGTACACTTGAGACCCGAGACTCGGTATTGAATAAACCATTGGAAGATAGATCGAAGGATTACTGCCGTACCCTAATATTTTGCGATCCTAATAATTTTTCTAATAATGTACGTATGATTCAGGCACGTAGCCAGGTAGCAAAATTATAGGGTTGCCCCTGGTCGGTAAAAGGTACCGAGGGAGAATCCCCGACTGGGAACCTGTACCGAGGGGTAATCCCCGGCTGGCAACCTATACCAAGGTGGGAGCGATAAGTAGGTTCGCCGGACATCACATGGAATTTATTTCTGGCTACAAGCCTGCTATGATCTGTCTTTTATTTATTGTAAATAAAGCTTTACATCAAAACGTTTGGCGATTAACAACAAAACATTTTCGAATTTTAACTGGTAAATTCAATTATTAAGAACATCATGCCAAGTGCCAAGGAATTAGTATATCTGCCAATTAATCACAAACGGGATAAAAAATGCACTTCATAAATTAAAGTTTACAACATACCAATAATGGCCTCACTAGCCATATACACGGTTCACACATAGGTTATTAGGCTACGAAAGATTACGTGTATTATCTACCAGAAAGACATGCAAGCTCTGCTGAACTGTGACCCCTATTCAGAAATATACGTACACATTCCTCTGAAGGGGTGGACCTTAATTCAGTCACACGTAAGCATGAAGGGCATCGTCCGATGGTCCGTAGTCCTCCGCTGTGGTTAGATCGCGCTGTTAGACAATTTTTGCTATTTAAATATTCAGATATTCGTATTATATTTGTTTCCATCCAGCTGGTGTTCTACAAAATATGGAGTATACAGCAGCATTTGTTTTACGTTGGGCGTAAAACATTTAGGCACATTCTCAGAAAAAAACGGCGTGTATATATGTTTACATGGCCACTAGGTGGCAAAATATACCAATTTATCCACCCATCCATCTTCCACCCGCTTGTCCTCAAACAGGGTCGCAAAAGGCCTGGAACCAATCCGAAACAAAAAGGAACAAGGCACGGATACATCGTGAATGGGATGCTAGCCCATCTCAGGGCACATGCATACACACACACACATTTGTACTCGTATGTTTGTGGGGACCATCCATTCATTTCTATTTGCAAAACCCAAATCCAACAATGTCAACCGTAACCTCTACCCATAAGTAACCAAACAAAATACAGATCTTTTGGCATTAGATTTTTATAAAACTGAGTTTCCCATTGCGACCGAAGAAGTGGTTCCCAAATCAAATTGCAGATTTTTATCACATTGGTCCCCACAATGTAATATAGACATGACCACACACACACACACACACACACGGCAAGCAGTTTAGACACACTAACCTCATGTGAAAAGGGAGCCAAGGTACCCAGACGATCCTGACATGCGGGACACATGCTGATTCCATACAGAGAGAGCAGGTGGTATTTAAGCCCAGAGGTGTGAGGTAACAGAGCTACATACAGGACCACTGTGCTGGACTGTGATAAAAATTCAGCTGTGGACTTCGGGCTCCCCCATGGTAAATTTTGCCAGCCAACAAACCTGGAATGCGAAGTCACCAGCCCCCCACCCCATTTTATACTTTATACAGCCTAAATACACAGATTTACACGCTTTGAGGTAACACACAGAGCACAGACGAAGGAGCAGGACGCCAGGAATCAGGAAAATACGGGGTTTAATTAACAGGAGGGCACACAAATACAGACTGACAATACAATGACCGGACTGGGGAAACAAACTGAAACGCAGACTAAATGCATTGAATTAATGACAGCAACCAGAAACAGCTGATCACACGGGGATCCCACATGAGGTTAACGAGTGGCGTGGCACACGGAAGGAGCGGACGATCAGGGCAGGACAAAAAGTACCAATTTCAACCCTTTGGGGGTTTAATTACTAGTCACTGGGGCTGTACCCTAGCTGTAGGTAAGTATACTTCTTAAGGTACACATATACGGACTCTGAGGAATATTTTTGTACCATTTATGGTACATTAATGTTGTTTGTACCTTGGGGAACTAAACTGTATCAGGGCTGTACCCTTTTTCTGTCAGTGCACACTCTAATAGTGTTTTGTGTATGGTGTCAATCTTTTATTTTTAAATCTTTCAAATGTAAAACCAAGCACCCATGCTAACTATGGTCTTTCCAATACAGTCTGCTTTTCCAAACAGCATTAGGCTACATCCAGTCAGTGGGTGGTATTATAAAAATATGGCATTTAAAGCAACAGACTTCTTTAGTATGTTTAGGGCATCCACACTAGACAGGACCAGAGATAAAGGGCAAATAGAAGATAAATAAAAGGCTATATATATAAATAAAATACAGTCATGTGAAAAAAATTAGGACACCCTATTAAATATTTAATACTTTATTAAGAAATATCAAAATACCAGTATTAAATCTTCTTTCAAATTATATTTGTAGATAAAGGTGATGTAATTGCATCACCTATGCAAAAACAAGACACAAATTCACTTATTTAACAAAGGAAATTAATTCCCACTGAGGAAAAAGTTAGGACACCCTGTGCCCTAATAGCTAGTATTTCCCCCTTTGGCTGAAATAACCTCGGTGAGACGCTTCCTACTGTATAACCATCTATAAATCTCTGAAATCGCTGGCAGAAAGTTTTCCCCACTCTCCAATGCAGAATTCCTTAAGCGGTGTGATGTTTGAAGGGTGTCTTGCATGCACTTCCTCTTCAAATCACCCAACAGCATCTCAATAGGATTCAGATCCGGGCTTTGATTTGACCATTCCAGAACTCGCCATTTCTTTCTTGTAAGCCATTCCTTGGTAGATTTACCGGAATGTTTTGGGTCATTGTCATTTGTATGGTCCACCCCCACTTCAACTTCTGGACAGATGTTTGCACATTGTCCTCATGCACCCTCTGATATGAAGAATTCATAGTGGATTCTATGATGGTGAGCTGGTCAGGTTCTGCTGCAGCAAAGCAGCCCCAAACCATGACATTTCCAGCCCCATGCTTCACAGTTATACCAAACATGTCCTCTGTTACTGCACCCAAGCAAATTCAATTTCAGATTCATCTGTCCAAAGCACGTTATTCAAAAAGTCCCAGTCTTTGTCTAGGTGGGTCTCTGGCAAATTTCAGTGTTGCCCGGATGTTTTTTTGACAGCAAGGTTTTCCTCCTTGCACATCTCCCATGTAAATCAAACCTGTGCATCTCTTTCTGATGGTAGATGCATGTACCTTGACATCAACTGTGGCACGAGCTTCCTGTATGACCCGTGATGACATTTTAGGATTTTTGGAGCCTTCTTTAAGCATCTTGGGGTCTGTTCTTGGGCTGAATTTGATAGGACACACTTCCCTGGCCATGCTGGCAGTTGTTTTAAATGTTCTCTACTTGTAAATTATTTTCCGCACAGTAGATTGGCTGATTCCAAACTCTCTTGAGATCTTTTTATATCCTTCCCAGACTCATAAGCATCTACAAACTTCTTTCTGGAGGCCTCAGAGAGCTCTTTGGATCTCACCATGATTATAGCACTCATTTCAACAATCAACCAAACTAAATGTCTGTGCTTTAAATAAGACAGGATCCATCAAAAAGCTCTGTAACGATGTTCTAATCATTTTCCCCTGATATGGTGCCACCTGAATCTAATTCTAGGAATTTTAAATAGTGATGATTTTGCGCAAGCTGACCAATTAAATCTCACTACAAAAACTCACATCCTCTGATGATGCATCCTACTGCTATGTCTGATGATGAATTGTATAGGGAGCCTGACTTATCAGTGCATTGCAAAACAGGAGCTGCTTTGTAGTTTCACCCACTATTACATAATATTTAGGCTTGACTGAGGAAGTCTGGGTTTCTCTATGTAACTACGTCAATTGCTAGTGACTCGATGTCGGTGTGACCTCACAGCCAATTCATCAGCAATCCAGTAATGTTTTTACATCATGTTCCTAGTAACTGAGATCGATACAGTAAAGGTTACGACCTAAAATTATTATTGTTCTTAGTTTTATTTGAAGCCTTGAACGTGGCCATCTTTATTCCACTATGATACCTACCCTCATTCGTATATTCTACGTCTTGCATTACGTTTTATTGTCTTCAATCAAACTAATCAAATATGCCGTCTACCGAAGAAGCAAAAAAAAACAATCTAAACTAAAACGAATATAGCGCTATAAAACGTTGATTTTACACGTAATTTTCTGGAATTGTAAAATCTGCTAAAAAATATTTGCATTTTCCTTGATCGCAGAAATTATATATAGTCACAACGGCTACATTTTACTCGCAATAAATTATACTGTAGGATAACAAAAACAGGAAGACATAGCTCCAGCAACAAAGTCCAATCAAGACGCAGGAAACATATCGACCAATAGAACCAAAGTATTTTCCATCGTGTGTCCAATAGCTGGAGAGAAATTTTGGGCGGACTTTTTGAACATACAAAACAAACTGGGTCATTTAAAAGTAGTGGTTCGCCTAATCAAAAAGGAGAAGTGCGATGTTTATAGGTCAAACAACTGGCTATGTATCTTATATAATACATAACATTTCAGAGAAAAATAATAACCACAGACTTAATTTATATTTAACAAAGTCTGCACAAAATATGTGAATTTTAAGCGTTTTGATGATCGCGTAGGAACTATACTTCTGATGCTATCAGCCTTTAAAATGCAGATCCTTCCGCCCAAGATGACGTAGTGCACTGGGCGTGGAAATCAGCGAACATCAACAAGAGAAAAAAGACAAGGAAACAAGAAAATTGGTCTGGCTTGGATTTGGATTATTTTAATACAATAATGTATTTTTAACTACAAATAACCGAAATGGGGTCTTAAGGGAACAGTGTATAGCTTTATACACTACGCTATTTTATTATTTTTCTTACTGTTTGACACCGTTTTTTTTCTCCGGAGAACAGATTTTTTTCCTGACGAGGTATCTGGCTGGCCGCCGTTAAATATCCATTTCGTTAGATTATTATAAAAATTACTCTTTTGTGTGTGGCGACATACGCATTGTTTTTGACATCGCTTCCAATAATCGGTCATTGATAGAGAAATTTGGAGGCTTTGACACTTCCTTTTATTTTGCGACTGGTTGCAAACGATGTTTTTGTTTTATGTGTTTGTTTGCCTGCTGGATCCCTTTCTGCCAGTGTCTTCGGTGTTTAGGTCAATGTAATGCATTAACGTCGTCATTGATGTAAAGGCATCTTTTAAGGTTTTCAGCGATTTCTTTTTAGATGCATATTTTTTACGAGCCTGGCAGCGTCAGTTGACGTTTTTCAGTGTTTACTTTGACTATGGTTGTTTCGCAGCGACCGAAAAGGAAAGCTACTATGACAACTGCTGTCGTGAAATAATATGTCATCTTTCCAGTTTTTAAGCCTTGCGTTTAACGTTTACTAACGGTAACGTTTGCTAGACGCTATAAGGCGACTAAGCGGTGTCTTTGTGACCGATCGGCAGACGCTGGTTAATGTAAAGCTGTAACGCCCGAAATACCGTCTCTGGGTGGGAAACGGGTTAACGGTCAACTGTCAAGTAATAGGTCACAAATAAACTTGCAAACGGATGCCTAAAATGCTAAAAAAAATTATGCAAACTATGGAAAATGTGATATTTTGTGTCTAGGTATGTTTGTATAAATAAACTCTCCGACTTGGACCGACTTTTCGTTACATGTCCAGTAGTCTGGAATTCCGGTACTTTCATCTTTAGTGTTTGCTTTCAAGATAGCTTGTAAATACGACCGATGAAGTTTCTTTTTTATATATATATTGCTGTTTAAATTGTCTTCTTCTGCGCTTTGTTTGCATGCATTTGAAAAATCGAGCTAGCATACTCCAGACTATGGCTAAGTTAGCTTGTCGCAGCTTGACCGCGGCATTAAATATTGTTCGGTATCGCCAGCTATCCTAACGGTTAGCCGTGTTAAATTTCTTATGTAAGAAGTTGTGCAGAAAAGGTCGAATAATCACACTTGTGGGACAAAAGATTTATGTTGAAGGCGTTGACCTGCTGGCTACGTGACACCTAGTCCGAACGATCCGACCGGGGAGGGGGGAGGGGGCTGGTTAACGCCTCCAAATGCTACAAGCAGCTACACTGTAGTTAATTTGGTATGTTTTTCACCACTTTTTCTTTATTGTGTCCGTGTAGAATGAAGGGCTTTCTGAACCAAGATCAGGAGAAGGAAGCTTACACACTCATGAAAGAACTGAGGTCGAACCTTGAGCAAGAAGCCATCTACTTGCCAAGGGAAGCCGGTCTGAAGCTGATCGAGTCCACTGTGGAGGTAAAGTGACCCTTAGCTGAGCCGTGTGTACGGATTTAGACAAGGCTGCTGGAGAAAAGAGTTCAGGTTCGGCCTGCAGGACAGTGTCGTATTACCCTACCTGTTCTCACATTTATTGTGGTTAATCAGTGATTTGATATGAATTGTCATTTTTGCCAGTGGATCTATATGAATGTGTATTTCTGTTTCATTTTCAGAAAAAGAATGGAATCTCTGCTAAATGCAGGGATACCATTGTGGAGGATCTGTGGAGTCTGACCAACTTTTTTGGGTACAGCACGCAGACCTTTGTTCTGGCTGTGAACCTCCTAGACAGGTTCCTAGCCATGATGAAGGTGAGAAACTTTGCATCACATCAGCCTGATACCTCTAAGATGCATGCGATTCTGCTGACTTGGTAGTAATTTATCACTGAAAGTACTGTTATTTGATATGGTTAGTGATATGGCTCTGTTGCCTTAATATATATGACGCTTCAATTTATTTAATTGGAAAAGTGAGTAGCATGGTCATATTTACTAAATATTCAGCTGTTTTGAAAAGAATTTAGTTGATGCTTGTAAATACTACCAGGATGCTTGTTCAGTTCTTCTTCTCTGTGTCAGTGAAGTTGGTGAGGAAACCTGCAGTGTTGATGGAATTTTACCTGTAACTTTCTTTGCTCTTTCTCCCAGGTCCAGCCCAAGCACCTGCCCTGCATCGGAGTGTGCTGCCTTCACATAGCAGCCCGCGAGCTGGAGGAGGAGTGCAACGTGGCACCTTCCCACGAGCTCATCCGCATCGGCCAGTGCAAGTTCACCGTGTCCGACCTCAGCCGCATGGAGAAGATAGTCTCGGAGAAGCTCGATTTCCGCTTTAAAGCTGTCACTGCCTTGACCTTTTTGCACTTGTACCATGCAGTGGTGCTCTCACATACCTCAGACAGGTGAGCTGACTTTTGCCTGACAGTGGCTCATAATGGTGGATTTGGGGACACGCCTTTCTCAGATATGGGCCTCATTAAACACGGAAGGCCGTTGTTAGTAAGCAGACAAAGGCTCACCCTGGTGTAATGCAAATCTAGTGAGCAGATGGTATGTAAAACATTTCAGGCCACAATGCAGGGCTCAAAAGTATGTCTGGAATGAAGATTCCAGAAAAGTTACAGTGTCTTATTCCCTTCCACCCTCATCTCTTTATATATGTGCTTTCAGTTTGACTTGTTCACACCCTTTGCAGAAACCTGAAAGGTATACACTGATGTTCCCCCCCCCCTTCGTTATTTTCTAGGAAGGAGATCCTGAACCTTGACAAACTGGAGGCGCAGCTGAAAGCCTGCCTTTGCAGACTAGTTTTTTCAAAAGCAAAAGTAAGCATTTCTTCTAACCAGTGGGGTTTTTTTTTTAGCTTCCCATTGGTTAAGAATGTTTGTTTTTTAACACTTGTTTTTTACTCTTCTAGCCATCTGTCCTCGCCCTCTCACTAATGACCCTGGAGATTGAAGCCCTCCAGTCCGTCGACCTGCTGGAGATTGTCCAGAGGGTTCAAAGGCACCTTAAGGTCTGTTTTTTTTTTTAACTCCCTGTTATAGCTATAATATAGATATCTGACTCCTCCAGCGTCATACTTTGCTTGCGAATGCGTAATTTTTACACCTAGCTTGTGGTTTTGTTTAATTGTCACAGATAGCCGACAGTGAGCTCCTCTACTGGAAAGAGCTGGTGGCCAAATGTATGGCAGAGTACCTGTCACCCGAATGTAGCAAACCTGACAACAAGAAGCTGGTGTGGATCGTGTCTCGACGGACAGCGCAGAATCTGCACGCCAGCTACTACAGCGTCCCGGAGCTGCCCACCATCCCAGAGGGCGTTTGGGACGAGAGTGAAAGGTAAGACAGCTGACGGCTGTCAGGCGACAAAACAATAAAACTGCGAAACGAAACACTTCACCTGGTTCAGTCCTTGGACAGAGCTCAGGGCGGGTGTTTTTTGAAAGGTCTGCTTTGTGCCAGGGAAACGTGAGTCGAGATCAGCTGTTTCCATTCACCCTTAGGGTGCTGACATACACTGCAGTGACGTTGGGTGGCTGTAGGCTTTCTTCCAGTTTTGCTTGTTCGGACAGCGCTGATCCTTTATCCAGTGATTACCACAAACTGTCTGATACTGGCAGTGGCATAATGCTTATTGTTTCTGTTTTCCTCTCTCTCTCCTTCACTACAGTGAGGATTCTTCTGAAGACATGAGTTGCGGGGAGGACACGCTTAGCAGCTCTGCCGGCAGCGATGGGGAGGGCACCTTCTTCCCCCGCCATTACTGCCACCCTTAGATCACACCTCCATGTGTCCATGGATACAGGCGACATGCCACGGTGCTATTATTAGTCGTTGCTTTCCTTATTTAAAAGAAGAGAAAAATCGAATAATTTATCATATCAGTAGGGCTTATAAAAGCTGCCTTTTTGCATTCTGGCAGTGTTATGTATTAGAGGCCTAACCAAGTGCCTGTTCAGCGGTATACTGTATGTCGGTTGGTTATATTGAAAATCTCCCAGGCTGATGCTGAATAATTCTGGCAGCTGATTTCTGATCAGATATTTCAACCAAATGGTTATTTTTTTCAGTATGTTTTTGAGGTTGATGCATGTTTAGACTTGCCACATTCCAGGTGATGTTAAAAGCACAAGGGTATTGTGCTGCTGCTCTTGTGATGTTGTAGACCTGTAAACCATAAAGGATCGGAGACTCTTCAGCTCACATACGGAGCCCCTGTTGCACAAGTTTTTTAATGAAAGGCTGGCTTTGGAGGCTAAAGTCACAACACTGCTAACAGACCAGCTAGTGAACTCAATCTTCCAAGTTTGTAAGTTGTTCAGGTTTAGAGTTAATGACGTATGCATGGTGTTGAAATATAGAGTATGCCTTGTTTGTGACAGTTTTGTTTAAAAACCACTTCTAATAGTCAGAATGTGATAGAAACCTATAAATGTCAGATTGACATTGTACGTGTGCTATAAATGCAGTAAAACTGTTCAAATGTAAATAGATAAAACTGTAAAAAAAAAAAAGGTTGTAAAAATGAAAACTTTAAAAACAAAATATTGTAGCCCTGTGAATAGTGTGCATTAGAAATTAACTTATTTCCTATTGTGATAAATGTTTTTGTCATTGTTTGTAAAACATCAAAATACAAATACTATTTTGAAACATGTATTTGTATTTATTTTTGTCTTGATGATCGTCTCCCTCCTTTATACATATATTTACAGTCGATTCATAATTTATCCGGACATAAGACGCTTTACTGTTTAGTTGTGAAACTGTATTTCCTGTCACGGAAGCAGTCTGAGTAGTCAAAACTAAACCAGTTGAATCTAACCTCAGCAAAGACCCAAAAGCAAAGAGGGCGTGTCTGTGTGCTAGCAGCTGGTTCACTGGAACAGGAAGTGGCCATATTCTTATTAAATGCTAGATCCAGCCTGTATGCCACTTAACAGGCAGTTGGCAGTATTACTTAGTTAAACATGCTATGTTGCCTGACTGCTTTGCTTACCTTCAGTCCCCAGACACATTCCAGAATGATGCCAGTGATGACAATCGGCTATTTACACTCCCCGTTCACATTATGGGGGAGTTAACCGCATGGTGCAATGATTCTACTATTGAGCAATATTATTGTAGTGTAAATGCTGGAAGATGGGTGTTTTCCAGCCATACTGTTATGTGAGAGGTGTTTTCCAAAAATCACAAGGCAGTCCCTTTCCAGCAGAAGTGTGGAAGCCTATAATCTCTGTACATGTTGTTATGGTATTTTGCCTCAGTATCGCTGCTGCCTTACTCCTCTAGGCCTGTCAGTTGGAATCACACCCATGGTGTTTACATGTTCTTCCTGTTTTGGGTGGGATTCCATCAGGTGTTCCACTTTCCTCCGACGGCCGTTGGGAGCTCTGGCAGTTCTAAGTTGTGTTTGTGAGTGTTTTACCCGTGTCTGACATCTCAGGCTGTCCCATGCCTTGCGTCCTATGCTCTGTGGGATGGACACCTGGCCCCCACCCCACGAATTTGTTCTGGGTAAGTAGTTGGAAGATCCTTTAACATCGCACAATGTACACAATTGTTTTACAGAAATCCACCTATTCTCTTCGTAAGTGAAAATGAAACCAGTGGGAAAGTCCTTGCATTTCCCACTGGCTGCTTATCAGGTGTGGTGTCATGGTTAGAGTAGGGACAAGAAGTACATGACATAAGGGGTTTCCCTGCATGGGATGAAATGAGAAAACGTGTCGAGTTTGAGCTGTAACTCATCGCCTTCCTGCGGTATGGGAATAGTTTACTTTCATATAAAGGTAGGTAACTATACCAGACAATCCGCAATGATAGTAGCCCCAGCAGGGAACTTAACATTGACCTGTTGCAAAATAACAAGCTAGAATCACCCTAATAACTGAATCTGACTGGTACACTTGAAGCAGAATGTCCTGCGGCATTGTTTATCAAAGCCCTCCTCAAATACACAACACATACTACACTAATCCCTGTATCTATTACCAGTGTAAATAGTTGAATGGATGGATGGACGGATGGATGGATAATACATTAACATGCCTTTCATGCAACATAATTCCCCAGCATTTCACATTGTATTTAAAACATAAACAGCAGCCCTGTTTTCATTTTCCCGGATTACCACTTTCTTGGAGAAATGAATGGTAATGTGCTTTGACTTGGATCGACCATATAGGCAGTCAAGGTGACCATATTAGCCTTAGTCTTAAGAGTAGTGGCTGTTATTGTTGGCATTTTCAGTCAAAATGTTTTCAAAAGAAGTCCATTTCAGTGACTTTTCTGACATCCATTCATTTTCTGTAACTGCTTGTCCTATTCAGGGTCGAAGGGGGTTCGGAGCCTATCCTGGAGGCTACGGGCACAAGTTAGGGAACAACCCAGGACGGGGTGCACACTGACACCATTTTGGTGGATCAGAATCTATCACTGCAGCTGAAGTTTGCTATGGTGATCAGAGAGAGGCAGGGCCGGTCAATCCTGTAGTTTGACATAGGCAGTCGCCTAGGGTGGCAACATTTGAATGGGCACCTACTTGCCAGCCAGTTTAACTTTGCTTCAGACTGGGGGGGTGCCAGTGGTGATGCTCGTCTAGGCCACTACATCGGCTAGAAGTGGTGCTGGTCAGCGGTGTCCATTGTGGAAAGGAAAATGGGATAGACAAAGCCTGGATGTTTTCAAATGTTGTTGGGGTGACATTGGCATGCCCCTTCAACGTTGATTAGAATGTAAGTCAAGTGCATTTTGCTTAGCAAACAAGGGTGGTTCCTGTTTTTAAAAAGGAAAGGATTAGGTGGTGTGTTACAACTAAAACAGTAGCAGATTTTTCAGGCTTCCTAGGATAGACTATGCCAGGCTACTGGAGAGAAGACTTCACTCAAAAGTTGAACCTAGCATTCAGGAGGAACAATATGGATTTTGGCCTTGCTGTGGAACAGTCGACCATCTCTTCTCCCCCATACAGATCAATGAGCATTTGTGGAAATATGTTAACATAGTCTACATGTGCTTTGTGCATGTGGAGAAAGTATATTCCCTTGTGTTATGGAATACACTGTGATTGGTGTTGCATTGATATGGGGTACAGAGGCCCATATGAATGCAATATGAGTTGTGCCTACATCCTTGGCTCAAAATCAAAGCTGTTTAGAGTGGTTGTAGGCCTGCAGCAAGGGTGCATGTTGTCTCCACTCGGGTTTGTGATTTACATGGAGATGCCATCAGTCGTAACTGGAAGGGTATCCGGTATACGCTGCTAGGAGTGACATCCACGCATTTTTTAGATGATGTCATGCGTTTGACCTCATTCGACCCAACTTCCAGGTATTAGAGAGGTGTGGGGTGGTGAAGTAGGAGTTTAGATGACATTCGCTGTTTACTGTTAAATCAATGTCCCTATGAACTGTGGGTAATGACCGAGAGAACAAGGTCCTGAGTACAAGCAGCACAAATGAGGTTTAACTACAGGGCTGGTGACCTCCTAATCCATGTCAGAGGGACACTATGAGCCACTTCAGGTTTTACAAACTACTTTAAAACTGAAAGGCTCCTGTGCTTGGCTAATTAGTTCAAATCTTGTTCTTTGGCTGGTTTGTTTCCTTGATTGAAAGACTGATCCAGCTGTTTCACATTAACATTAGTGACACATGCATGATTATAAAGGACTGACCAATCAGCGCACAGCACAAACTCAGCACTAAAGTGAAATTTGGGTCATTTTAATTGAAATGGTAGTTTGCAAACCCTGTCCTATCTCATAGTGTCCCCCTGACAGGGATCAGGTGGTTACCCTATTCACCCGTCTCGCAGGCACGTACCCTCTCAGCAGAGCCCCCCGGGGGCCGACCAAAGCATGCTAGCATGGGAATATCTCTGCATCCCCCCAAAATGAGCTGGAATCCACAACTTTGCAAAGACAGGTTAGACGTAACCTGCATGTCATGCGGCCAGCACGACCCTCACAAGAGAAAGCAGTATGATGATGATGATGACCATCATCATTTGCGGATTCAAGCACCAATTTGAATGAACATTTAATCTGAATCGGAATCCCCATAACCAAGGCTATTTAAAATTTTTGTTGGTACATGTCTCTTGGAGACGCCATGACAATAGATGACTAACAGTTAAGGGCAGAAGGTGGACAGAGAATAAATACAAGACACAAAAAACACAACAGGGAGCAGTAAATGCAAGGCATCTGATTTATACACTAGTGCATATTCAATTAGTGAAAAGCAGACATTTAAACAGGCACAATATAGACAACAGTGCATGCAGTGCATAAATACATAATGCTGCAGTTCCTGAGTTTTTTTACGTGATTTTTCAGTTAAATAAAATGTCCAATAATGGATAATTCATTTATATCTCATAGGGAAAAAAATAAACACGCACTTAGTGCAAGCAGGACAAGTGTTGAGTACCACTTGCCTGGGTCACCTCTTTCAACCTAGAATGATCTATTTATACCTCAGGGACAGGATGAGGACTCATGTAATGGATGATCCCATTCTGTGACACTTGACGGATTGAGGTTATGTTTTCTGTGTGTGTTTGTGTGTGTGGGGGGGGGGGGGAGTGTTGGGGGTACAGTCATGTGCTTGTGATGTTTGTGATGTTGTGCAGTAGAGCATTGTGGGAGGTTCTTCTGTAGTGGAAATTGTGGTACAAATCTTACAGTTAAGAAAGCTTACTTGTACTTGGTCTGGTTAAAAACCGACAGGTAAATTCATATTAGTGCTGTACTTCAAATTTAACGGCGTGCACAATTTGAGTGGCAGAAAAGCATTTTATAAGAATTAAATGTGGTAATAACTCTTTTGGAAGCTGCCCCTTGTTTAATCTCTGCTGATGTTTTGCACATAACAAAACAAATCTATTTTATCTATTTCATGTATATATGGCAGATTACCACCTAATCAACATTTTTTCATATCCTGAGAAATAACGTGGAATCGCTTCACATTGGCTGAGGATTGTCTATATCAAATAGGCTTATGATTAAGTCAAATTATGGTCCAGTGAATTCTTCACCCGTATTTTTTAACCATAATTATGTATAATGTTGGGGTTTTACATCTGATACAGTTAAACTAGCAATAGAACATTATAAAACAAATGCACTTCGAGGACATGTTTAAATCAAATAAATAAACATCTGGACTAGGTTCAGCCACTAGGTGGAGACAGAATCTGTGGAGTGTGAATTCCATTACGTAATGGTGATGAACGATCGAATGTCAAAGAAGAAGGGAAAACAAACCACTGCAGAGTTTTTACATTCAAGCTCTTTCGTAACTTTTGAAACGTTTTAAATTGGTATGTAATTCATGCCATACAGACCGGATAAGTATTTGCTGGTGCCCTTTGTGGATAACCGATCCGAGAACGAAATGCCTCATGCGATTAAAAAAAGTCGTTTTCAGCTATTCTGGATTATCCCAGAGTCATTGATAACCAATGACTGTCAGTGAAATTAACTCTAAATCTTGGAGCACTTTATTTGCAGGAAATGAATGTCATAATTAGAGCCAAAACAGAGATTCCGAAGTCCATCTACTCTTATACATTTGTAACATTAAGAATTCGAATAAAGAAATAATACTGTATGAGTAAAAAATAGTAATTTTTACATAATATATACGCACTAATAGAATTTCTGCTTTACTAAATATCCATTAGAAAGGCTATTTATTTTCCTTGAAAACACCAGCACACTCTTGGAGTCACTTCGAGATTGTACCAGGGGGGAGTTTTACACAGGGGTGCACGGGTGTGCTCTCTGAATGCCGCACAGAAACTGCATCTAAGATTACTTAGAATGGCAAACTGACTATGGACTTGTACACTGGGATACAGGCACAATCAGTCCGAATAGGATATACGCACTGGGGGGGGAGACACACTAAGGCTGAATAGGATATACGCACTGAGGGGAGACAAACTAAGGCTGAATAGGATATACGCACTGGGGGGAGACAAACTAAGGCTGAATAGGATATACGCACTGGGGGGAGACACACTCAGGCTGAACTGGATATACGCACTGGGGGTAGACAGAGTCCGAATTGGATATACAAGTTGGGACATGTACACCGGGACATATTGATTTGTTTTCTAAATCAGATTCTGACTATAATTTTACTGGTAAATTTTACAAGAAAAAATTAGTTTTAACAGTTCAACATTTGGTATAACTTTATGTCCATCCAGCTAATTTTTAGTGGCCATTTAACCAATGGCTATCCATGTTGAATGAAAGTATGTACAATACATGAGGTTCCCAGCAGGTGGACAATGTGTTAATAGTATGGAGATCCTGGAACGCAGATAGCTTTGATGGGACACAGAAATCGGAACACAGATGCAAGAGCACCAAAACTAAACAAATGGAAAAAGAAAACTCATTTAAATGCAAAAACAAATTATCTTTGCAATCAAATGAATGACTAGGGACATTTTCTAACTGCAATATATCCTCATGATTTTGTCATCAGCTCTCCTTGTCTTGAGAAGTGAGGTTTCTCTTGCCTCGCTGGGGAAGATCTCTAGGGCAGCTGTGGATTAATCTTACTCCAGGAATTCTCAGATAGGCCATCTACCAGTCCCAATGAGGCAAGATGGCTTCCAGCCAATCATATATCATCACTAACAATATAATGGTCTAATTTAATCTCAAATGGAATTAATTTGTATGAAGCATAAATGACATCTTCAGTGGTTGTTATTGACTGGGATGCTGTGTGTATGGATTATGATAATGGCTGAGAGGGCGAGGTCAATGCATTCTGCAGGTGTAGCAATTGAACTCCAGTTGCTGCTCTTTTCTAAAGTGCTAAAGGCTTCAGAAATATCCAAAATACTACCCCAAGCTTGCTTTGTTTTGAAAATACTTTAACGCCATAGCAAGAGCCACGGGAGAAGGTGTTGCCTTATTTTCATTAAACGTGACTAAATATTTTTGCATAATACACAAACATTGCAAAAGGTCTAAATGTACCTTGATGTTGAATTTAAAAAGAGAGGTGATTTGTTTACAATTATGACGGCAAGCAAACTTTTGCTATGTGACGATTTTCTTATTTGTAGCAAATTGTAAGGAAGCAAGCTATTGCATTAAGCAGTTAAGATGGCAGATTAAAATATACTCTTAAATAGACAGCCAGTCCGATAATTAGATATTATACAGTAAATTTCCAGTGTGAGCCAAACCAGGACTTTTATGTAAACATCAACCAGTTGCACAAATTACATACATTTAAAAGACCAGATTCCACATAAACAGGTTAGTTGTACTATAACACAAATCTATGATTTGTCAGAACTACAGTTTAGTGTTTTGCACACAAGACGTGAAGATGTTTTAGTATTTAAATACAGTACATTTATTTCTGACCTAAAGCTCATTATCATATGAAATCTGGTAGGAAAGCCTGTTTGTTTCATGTCTGACATGTGCAGTAATGCAAAGGCATAGTGTATAGAAGAAGAGAAGTTGTTTGTTATTAATTTGTTATAAATCCTTTATAAGGTTTGGTCCAGAATTCATCACTAGGGGGCATCAAGCCTACAGCCATCCCTGTGGCCCACAGGATTACTAGTGTGTCATTAACTGCCCATGTGTACCTCTTGGAGAACATGGTAATGCACTGGGTGTGAGCCAGGGGCTGTGAATATGTAATGTTTTACCCTACTGTTAAACTGGAAGATGGCTTACAGACAGAGGATGTATGGTTCTCTGGTTTCCAGGCAAACTGTAAGACAGTTTAGTGTTGTCACTACAGAATGAGTCTTTTCAGCTATAGTAAGTCTAAGCTTGTGTGGTGATATAGGCGTCTTAATGGGATAGAGAGAAGCCCGCAGGGCACTCTGGTCTTATTGGGGAGGGAGGAGACCTGTGTCCTTGGATTTCATTATTGGGATAAAAGGCCTGAATGGCAAAATGTAGCCACTCACATTTTAAGCAACGCAGTCATCCAGACATAAAGCAGGAAGTGAAGCTTTGGCATAGAAAGAGGGGAGGTCTGTCTGTCCAGGTGAGCGGATGGTCTTCATGGAAGCTAATCTTATGCCGGAATCGCCACTGATTTGCGATTCATTCCTGCGGCGGGAGTTGTGTGCTATCAGTCATGGTGGACCCTCGTGCTTCCTACCTTGGGGAATTGCTACCATGGCAATGGCTGCTGGTCAGTGTTGCGTTACCATGGCAATGAGGCGGGGGCAGGCAGCCTGACCCTTGTAAGGGTGTCAGATAGAGGGTCAAGGGTCACTTCATGTGATCTGTGGTTTCTTCAGACCTACTCAGGACTGGTTTACCAAACATGCACACACATACAGTACTTAAACTTAAACCTCATTTTCTCCAACTGCCTAAAACTTTTGCTCGGTGATGTACATACTCACACAAACACAAATACATGCACTGACCCATTCCTTGACTGGAAATGACCTTTTCTTGTCCTTTCAATAGTACCTGACTCAATTTTAGGATCTCTGATCTAACAGAGGATCTTCTGGCATCAAATGCTGTGCACGAAAGTTCTTTGTGGTGATCTGGCCATTACTCTGTATAAAACGTGAACTTGCGGAGCATTTTTCACTCAAAGCCCGCTGGCAGGGTCTTCTGGGAGCATGCAGATACATTGTGTTGTAGTTCATTCTGGACACTAGAGTAAGAACTGAAGTTCACACTTCTCCAGGAACCACCACACTTGCACACATCTTGATTTGAGATCAGTAACGGTTACAAATTGTGTCATGCAGCTAAAAGGTGACAGACATCAGGTAGGAAAAAGATCAGTGCAAGCAAATGACAGACTAACTACTCCCTGCCCAAAATAAAAACATTCTAAATCCTAAAATGACAGAGGTTGCAAAGGATCAGTTTTAAAATTAGAGTTTAGGAAGCCGACACACAAATGTCAAACACAAATATGTGTATAAGCTCTAGCGCTGTGGGTGCATTTTTTCACACACAAAATGAATACCTAGCAAGCATGTAAAATATGTGAAACATCTATCCAGAAGGGGGGGGGGGGGCGCTGTGGAGCATATACTGACTGTGGCTCAGAATAGTGTCTGCATGCCTGTGTTTTGGCATAGAGCTGGGCATAGAGCTGGGCATAGAGCTGGGCATAGAGCTGTGGTTGGGACTGGCAGCCTAGAAGATATGGGTTGCAGTGCATAAGGGGAGCAGTAGTTATGGGATCTGTTAGCTGTTCAGATGGTGTCCAACATTTAAGTCAGTTGTACAGGAGAAAATGAACAAAGGTAATTCATAAAAATCTGACACTTTTCTCTGTGTTACTAATATCAGATCATTTTGGCTTTTCCTGAAATACATGTTTATAGGGCATTGGGGAAAAAACACAAATGTTTCAAACAAATATGAAATATCTGTGTAATGTTAAACAAGCTTTAAATTTACAAAAGCCCCTTTGTGCATTATTAAGTCCATTATAAACCCATGACTGTTAAAAATCTCTAAATTTGATAGTACTGGTTTCGCTAGGCTAACTAGGGTCTTTGAAAACAACATAAAAATGACCTGGGTGAAGCTGCTCGGACCGAGCTTCACCTTCCTCCACCTTCCTGCCCTCGCCTCTCATTTTTTATCTTTCTGAAGCTGGAGAAAGTGAGCCGTGGAGTGTGAAGGGCATGCTGGTCTTGGATCAGCAACCCTGGTATTAGAGAAATTAATGGGCAGCAAGGGCTTTGTGCATGACACCAAGAGTTTGTGTGTGTGTGTGTGTGTGTGTGTGTGTTTGTGTGTATGGATTACATCTATATTACATTGTGGGGACCAAATGTCACCCACAATGTGATAAAAACCTGTTATTTTGACGTTGTGGTTCAGGTTCCCAAAAAGGTCTGTGAATGCAATCAAAAAAATAAAAATGAGACCAAATACGAGACTTTTTACCAAATACGAGACCAAAAGTCTCGTATTTAGTTTGGTTACTTATGGTTAGGGTTTATGGTTGGATAGGGGTTAAGGTCCCCATAGAAATTATTGGAGAGTCCCCACAAAGATATAATTACAAACCTCTCTCTGTGTGTGCATGTGTGTGTGTGTACGTGCATCTGAAACAGATAGATGGGGATGCAGCTACATAAACATTTGAGGCCAAACAAACATTCATTATATCATATATAATTAAAATATAAATGTAACCAAATGTAACGTTATACTTTCTAGGGCAGAAATTCTGAATACATTGTTGTCTGGTTCAAATCAACGTTACAACTGTTACAAAAACAATTAATTAATGAAATCCATTCGAGTTTGAAATCATAGACATAAAATTAAGAGTAGGGAAAAAATAAACATTATTTGATGTGCAGTATACATCCGCCACAGCAAATTTCTGCAACACAACGATTAAAATTTCCCAGAATGCCAAACTGAAATATGCTTTTGCCTGTGTGGGATAAATGTACTTACCTGTGGTATCTAAGCATTTCCCAAAACATACTGCAAACTCGCCAAGCATTGGGTCTAATAGATGGGAATGAACCATAAAACCTGCAATTGCAGGATACCCCTATCAACAGAGAAACTACCCCCAACATACAGATAGGCTCCCTTAATAGCGACTCAGCCTCATTTATAATGACCTACCTTTGACTCACAGTCTAAACCTCCCTAATATAAGCCTTCCTTCATCACATAAACCACATCTCCTGAACACAGACATATCTCGTGTCTTAAAGACACGAGACTCCCCTCGAAAAGACCCTACTCTCATCATATGGAGATACGTCTCTTGAAGACCTGCCGTCACCTGCTCGCAGACCTTCACCACAGAGACTACACATTTTTACTTTACAGAACCTCTGTCACAGACACGTTACCTCTATCATATAGACTTACATCTCTTGCAGCTCCCTCTCTCAACTAGAATGACCCCCATCACCAACACTTTGCCTCACTTACACAACAGAGAATCTACCTCTACAATAGAGAAATCCCTCTGTCAAAGATACACTATCTTGCTCATTCAGAACGATCTTAATCACGAAGACCCTACATTCATCAAGCATAACAAGCTCCATCACAGAAATCCTACTGCCCTCATATAGACTATAGCCAGACTCAAAACACCCAGACTTACAGTGTGCAGACCTGCCTCCTTCATAGACATGCCACATCCCTCATACAGACCTACTTCCATAACAAGGACTCGGCACAATGGATAATACTTACCAGCTATGTACCTTTATTAAGAAAATTTCAAACAATAACAAAAACCTCCCATTCCCATGTACTCCATACTTTCAAAAAGGACTAAAATGCCAAGAATGGTTTAGACGCTTTTAAAAACTTGCGCAATGGGCAGAAAATAATTTATAAATACAGTGGTACCTCAGAACTCGAACTTAATCTGTTCAGAACTCCGGATCGAATCCTAAAACGTTCGAGTTCTGATCGAATTTTCCCCATAATAAATCATGGAAAACCAGTTAATTGGTTCCCAGCCCCAAAAAAATTACACCTAAATATGTTTTTTTTTTTAGCATTTAAACACAAAATGAACCGGATAAAACAAGAAGTGCATATACTGTACTAAACACATCTAAGCACATTTATCAAAACAGCAATTTGTAAAGTAAGAAAATAAATGTATCCAAACAATGTGTCCTGCCCCCATCGTCTGCTCCTTCCGTGTGCCACGCCCCCTCGTTAACCCCCTGTGGAATCCCCGTGTTATCAGCTGTTTCTGGTTGTTGTCATTAGCCCTCTGTATTTAGTCCGCGTTTCAGTTTGTTTCCCCAGTCCGGTCGTTGTATTGTCCCTCTGCGTTTTTCCTGCCTTACCTGTAATTAAACCCCGTATTCCCCGATACCCTGACGTCTGCGCCTTTGTCTCCGTTCCATCCCGCTCGGCACGACAATATTATTATAATTAAATGTATTAATGGTTTATTATTAATATTAAAATAATGAATAAGAAATCTTTATTTTTAAATGTATTTTATTATATAATAATAATTACTGTTACTGTCTATCATTGTCTAAATATATTTTTACTGTCTAAATATATGTATTCAGTTAGTGTAATTATGCACGGTGCTATCACAGCGAATGCCAGGTTGAGACTGAAGCGTTACCCTTTGTTTCCGCTGAGAGAAGTGCCGCGTGACTCATTTCTCCACGTGTACAAGTTATCATAGGACGACGTTCACGGTTTGACTTCTGAGATTCAGATCGAGCTCTAGGTAATTTTTTTTCGAACTGGTTGGTTTGACTTGTAAGAAATTCTAGTTCTAATGAGTTCGAGAACTGAGGTACCACTGTATCAATGAAATTTAAATATGTAGAGTGCAAACAGGAGCGTTGCTAGAGATTTTGGGCCACATGAAAGCATATTATTTTGGGCCCCCAATCCAGACCAGTCCAGATATGTTCCAAATATTTTAGGGCCCCTTGGAATCGTCCTAACTACATCCTGCACCCCCCCCCCCCCCCCCCGCCGCCCCCATCGCACCCCGACATGCAACCAATCATGTGTGACATCAACAAAAGCCATGGGGGGTGACATGGCTGCAGTCTGACTTTAGTATCATTAAAACATCGAAACCAGTGCTTCAGTAAAGGTGCCGGACCTCTAGCCCTGAATAACAAATGAAACTCCTCATATATGCAGATCAGCTTGATTTACTTCAGCCTACTGCTATAAAGTGCCAAGCGATAGGTCAAGTGAAAAAATATCACCAACATCTTGTACTTACGTTTTAAAAATCATCTTGGCAAAGAGCTTTATAGCACTGAAAGTGTGGGCTTGGGGCACGTTTTATGCAATAAAAAGAAAAAATAAAGACCCATAAAAATATTGCTAAAGAGCTTAAATCCATCAGCCAGCCTTTGCCTCGGATGGCAGTGAAATGCGAGGTACTGTACACTCACAGGCATGAATTTTCTTCATCGGGAAGAAAACCCAGTTGAAAGCCTGCATGCAAGCAAATTCTGGGTTCATTTAAAAATGTCTTGCTCCTGCTTCCACAATGAAGCATCACAAAAGCCTACATCACGGACTGCTTACTACAGACTGGCCTCCTTATTCATTTGGTGCCGAGGCTCATTTTGCTATCCCATCCTAACAAAAGGCAGCTTCAGGACTTTAAATATCTAGACACAAACGAAAAACGAAATCCAACTGGCCTTTAAAAATATAAAATATACATGTACTATGGAATGCTTACTCAGCATTCATCAAAATGCTAAACAAACGTAAATAGCTACTAAATATCACCAATTAATGCTACCACCAGAGGCACTTTAACATGATTAGAGGCCCCTGGGCTATTTGGCTTGTCAGAGACCCCTAGTTGGGGCCCCTGTTTAGCAGAGGCTAAATACCATACATTACGGTGCCCCTGGTCATCGGGGGCTAACTCAATAGTCTCTTGAGAGCGGCAGACCCAGGTACCACAGGAAACCAGACAGAGAGACAGAGCTTTATATTATTCTAAAGTATGACAAATTAGAGAGAATGAGTGTTTCTGTCTATAAGAAGAAGAAAGCAAGCAGCCATGACCTCTGAAAAATAAAGCAGGCTTTAACTGCTTCAGCTGGAGCATCTGTTCTATTTAAGCGTTGTCTCAGTTATTCTAATTGCGGCCTAATTACATTGGACTCCACATGTGTATATAACAACCTTCCTCAAACCTTGATTGCAGCTATATGTCTGTTCTGTGTGAACCTGACTGCTACTTTCTGCACCCATATGGACATGCATAAGTTTGTTTATACATGTCTGTAGCTGTGTTAACCTGTCTACACTGGTCTGTACCTGTCTGTACCGGTACAAACGTGCATAAACCTATTTAAACCTGTCTACAGCTGTGTTAACCTGTCTACACTGGTCTGTACCTGTCTGTACCGGTACAAACGTGCATAAACCTATTTAAACCTGCCTACAGCTGTGTTAACCTATCTACGTTGGTCTGTACCTGTCTGTACCGGTACAAACGTGCATAAACCTATTTAAACCTGCCTACAGCTGTGTTAACCTGTCTACACTGGTCTGTACCTGTCTGTACCGGTACAAATGTGCATAAACCTATTTAAACCTGTCTAGAGCTGTGTTAACCTATCTACGTTGGTCTGTACCTGTCTGTACCGGTACAAACGTGCATAAACCTATTTAAACCTGCCTACAGCTGTGTTAACCTATCTACATTGGTCTGTACCTGTCTGTACCGGTACAAACATGCATAAACCTATTTAAACATGTCCACAGCTGTGTTAACCTATCTACATTGGTCTGTACCTGTCTGTACCGGTACAAACGTGCATAAACCTACAGTATTTAAACCTGCCTACAGCTGTGTTAACCTATCTACATTGGTCTGTACCTGTCTGTACCGGTACAAACGTGCATAAACCTATTTAAACCTGCCTACTGCTGTGTTAACCTGTCTACACTGGTCTGTACTTGACTGCACCTGTATACACATGCATAAACCTGTTTAAACCTGTCTTCAACCTGTGTATATTGGTCTGTACTTGACTGCACCTGTATAAACCCACCTGTACATGCGCAAAACCTTCTACACCTGTGTGACCTTCCTGCACTTTTCTGTTATGAACATGCCTGTTGTCCCATACACTACCCTAGATTACAGGAACTGGGACAGGTAAAAATACTCACATTCAGCTGGGCCACATTATTCTCACACTGCTTGCACCTGCCCGAATGAAGCCAGTTTATCATGAAGGAGCCCTCTGGCACACTGGCCAAATCAGAGGCCATCACTTCTGGGTTTTCCCCTAGAGTCGCACACCCTGGCCCTGTAAAGGCATTATTAGATAAACCCCGCTGATCCAAATCTGCTCTGCAGTTAATTAAACACCTGGAAACCAAAGTGCTCTCAGCAGCACATCCCAAGATAAGATAAAATACGATATAAGATAAGATGAAACTTTATTGATCCTGGGGGCAAATTTTTGTTATCCAGCATCATTACAAATAAATAAATCCTTACACAATATGCTTCAAACAAACAAACAACCAAACAAACGCAGCAGTGTTTCACTACCCACATAGAAGTCATACGTCTGGCCAGCATCTGCCCTGAGTACACAAGTAACGTCTAAACGATGTCATACTCAAGTTGTTTGCTAATTGGCAAGACATCTATGCGAGGTCAGTTTAGGATCAGCCACAATTACGACCCGTTTGCATTCCTCCTGCGATGTTTTTAAAGTTGCCTAATACATGTGACCTCGCATAGATTTCTTGCCAATTAGCAAACGAAATGAGTATTATATAATTTAGATGTAATTTGTGTATGTCGAGAAGGAGTATGTGTGCTATCAGGGTAAAGATGACTCAATTTGGCAGCTGTCTTTCCATTATTAGAAAATTATTTTATAAAATGACTTGGTTTATTAGTATGAAAATAGAGCGATTGACTGCTGCTCAATGGGACAAGACCTGTCCCTTATAATACTTGGCTGCTGGCTATCTGCATGGAATGGGACCTACTACTAGGGACATTAGATGAAGACTCAGATCTACTGTTGAGCTCTACGTACACACATCTACTTCTGGGTTTCAGTAAATAAACCTATATTTCCACATTCAGCAAATCCTTTTTTTCAACCCTAAATCATTCTATTTCAGTTTTGTGATTACTGGCAATTTTAATGTCTGATTTTAAATTTGTTTTTATTATTTTATTGTTTTGCTAACATGTCATGATTTCCTAACATTTTATTTTGCTTGTCTGTATTACTGTTCTGTATAATTGTGTGTAGTTTATCGAATTAGCCAGCATTACAGTTGGGTTGTTTGTCTGTCTGCCGTTGGACTTTCAGTATTGATTCAATGTGCAGTTTTAAAAACAAGCAATGGAGCTGAGCATGTTTTACAATTTTTGATGCAGTTTGGCTAAACTCATTTCCGTAAGTGATTAGTGGTTGCAGTGATTGGCGATTGCAGGGAGTAGTGGTTGCAGTGATTAGCGATTGCAGTGATTAGTGGTTGTAGTGCAGTGTAAAGGTTCTCATTATATTTAAACTCACGAAGCTTGGCAAAACTTCAGATCGCTATGTGTAATTAAGTTTCTCAGTGGGACTTTGCTGCAACATTAATGAATGTCTGAAAAGAACATTCAGATGAAAAATGTTTAAATACCCTCATCATGAGGACGTTTGAGCTTATAGATAGGTTGGGCTGGAGAAGTAGAAAAAGTATACTCTAAAACAACGATAAAAAGTACAGTATATAAACCAGTGAAATAGTTATTTGTCATTATCAAGTACTATGTACTGTACATAATAGTAGGTGCTACACTTTTACACACCGTACATGCAGTAGGTTTGTTTACACCAGCATCACCGCAAACACATGAGTAGCCTAATGTGTCGTGCTACAGCATCACTAGGCGATGGGAATCCTTCAGCTCCTTTACAGTATAATCTTATGGGACCACCGTCATGCGCCATCCATCGTTGTCCGAAACGTCATTATGCGGCGCATAATCTGCACTTAGATCATCTTTTTTGCTTTAGCCTCCAGTTTGCCTCTTGCCTCCTCGAACATAACTTCAACCAGGAAGATTTTTATTCCGCAGAGAGCGAGGGTTGCATTGCACTGAGGTATATTTGCCCTGGCTGTGTGGAAACGTGGGTTATAATGGAGATCATTGGAATCCACACAATTAAACCACGAATAACAGAGCACCAATCACGGTAGCCTTTAGCGTCACTGTAGGCTGCTAGATGGAATGATTGAGGTTTATAAACATGAAACTCACAATACATGTGCTTCTGGGACATTACTATGGCAATGCTAATGAACCCCAAGCCTTCTTCTCTGGCTGTCCGAGAGCCGGCTCATGGACCTGCTTCTATAAAATTAAATCACACTGTCAATACATAAAAAATGAGAATATAAAGGTGATAAATTGCTTAGCAGGTTCCTAGTATTGACTGGCTTAAACAAACCTGGAGTCAGAAATCATATTTTTATTTTTAAGGTGGAAAGCCTGCAGCTGATTACAAGAGTCATTCACTCTGTCCGTGCCACATTGACATTAAAATGTGTCATTTTGTCAGATTAAACTGACCAAATGGAGAAATGAAGACTTTTTCGTCCTGTTTTCCAGTCTCCTAGCCTCAACACCTGAGCTGGCAGGATGTGAAAAGCATATATTCGCATGTTCATTCTCATTACTTTAAATCTGTGTTTGCGTATGTAGGTGCATTTCTGGATCTGTGCATTTATAGTCATGCTAGAATGTGTTATGTGCATTTGAGTGTCTGTTCACATAAGCATTTTTAATGCGTGTGAAAGGCGTGAGCTTATATGTATGTGTGCGTGAGTGTGGGGAGGTGGATTCTCTGTTCAATCCCAGATGCTGATTGCTTGCCAGGACAATCTTTTGGTGTCTAGGCTAGCGCTATGCATTAACCCTTCTAAAAGGCTAAAAGTCCGATTTTCCTATCAGGCTGTTGGCTTGCTTCTGGCAAGAAAGCAACTGGAGAATATCTTGCTGGGCGGCATTTGGGTCTGTGGGTACCAGGTCACCGTCTAAGAATAGAGGTCTGCTAAGAGATTTAATTCAGCTGCAGTGTTGCAGGGAACTCCTTCAGCCAAAATGAACATATCCCCAAGACGCTGAGGAGCATGGGTACTGAATAATCCTGATGCTGGTATGCCGGGGCTTGGCTCATATTGTGCGGATGGCATGCAGTGGTCATATCAATACTTTCATTTGCTCAGCTCTGATAGGCGCTAATGATCACTATGCACCAACACAAGCCGACATGCCAACAATTTCTATCTACTCGCCATCGCGCTCATGAACAGTTGACCTACTGCAATCTGTCCCTTACAATAACTTGTTTACTTCTGTATAAAATGGCCTTTATTGTGCATATCTCTGCACTTAATTAATTGTCTTGTAAATTCATTGCGCAGAAAACATACATCCTGTGTTTTTATATTTTTATATAAGTGTGTGTGTGTGTGTGTGTGTTTGTTTGTTTATTTAATTATTTATACTTCAATATGTGTATATTGTTTAGTGCTAGCTCAGTAACATATTGTCTGTAATTTCTCTGTGAGAGAGTACAACTACCACACATATTCCTTCATGCATGAGCATACTTGGCCAATAAAACCTGGTTCTGGCCCTGATGTCAGATATTTGAGGAGGTGACAGGCAGTGGACGTGGGATTGGAGGCTGAGGTTCTGCTGGGTCTGAGTGGAATCCTACAGCACATCGTGGGATGAAGAGTAGCCAGAGGTCACAGGAAGGGGATATGGGGGGGGGGGGGGTGGTCACACTCAGCCACGACCTCATAAAACAGAAAGAACCGACGATTCAGTAAAATGCAAGCTGTCCTCTTAATTGAATTGGTTTGCAGTCAGAAGTAGAGTGGAGATCCCTTTAGTGCACTGTTTCCTGACCCAGTCCTTGGGGACCCTCAGACAGTCCACGTTTTTGCTCCCTCCCAGCTCTCTGCCAGACAATCCACATTTTTGCTACCTCATAGAATCCTACCCGGAGCTCAGAGGGTGCAAAATCGCGGACCGTCTGAAGGTCCCCAAGGACCGGACAGGGAATCACTACTTTAGTACATCTTACAGGATCGGCCCAAACCCTAAGCCTGACGTGTCCCAAAACCAGAAATGAGCTTTTATTTTTATCTTATTAATCCCAAGATCCTACAGGAAATATTTACAATATTATCAGAGAAAATATTTATATTCTCACATGAGTAATGAGAAAACGTAACTGGTCTTATTCTGAACATATAATTCCTACACAATTCCTGAGTATATACACCTGTAAATCCTGATTACTGCTGTAATATTATATTACTTAATCTTAGGACACAAGCCTATGAAATTATGCAACTGAAATCTGTTTCTGTATAAACCATTGTATTTATCACCTACCTAACCGTCGTGTAACATATGGTTTCTATATATTCTCTGTCTGCTTCTGCCCTAGTTGTTAATTATTTTATTATCATGATGTCTCCAGCTATAGCACGACTTGCTAACACATTTCCACCAGCCGTGGTCATGTTGCAATAAGGATTCTGATTTTAATATAAATGCTTTTAAATGCACCACATATCAAATGTTTGCTAAAAATGCAATATATGGCATATCAGTGCTGCTTCAGACAGCAACAGAGATTGATTTGCAGTTTTATATACAAAATTTATGAAGACAAAATAGCTAGAGAGACATCTTGAGGAAACTTCTGAAATGTAAGTTGAAGGTTAATAAAATAAAATTTTAAATTCTGGGCTCTATTTATATGGACACAATTAATAGGAATTCAAGTTCCAGTCCAGTCTAATAGGGTCAGGTGGAGCCTGGGGCCTATACCAGGAAACTGTATAAGAACCAAGCCCATGGAAACACAAGGAAAACATGTAAACCAAACACAGACACAGACACAGAGCTGGGCACAGGAACCAAACCCAAAATTCAGGAGATGAGAGATCACAATATTACCAGCCTTGCTGCTCTGAATTAATGCCATTTGGTTAAATTAAATATGTATATACGATTGAATAGAATGTCATAACCCAGCCCAAAAACAAGATTTTAAATAATATAGAGAATTTCATAATTAGAAATTGTGGAACAGTGTATCCCATTGGTCTGATTTATTTTTGTGAATAAATCCAGAAGAATTAATTTAATAAAATGTTTTATCTTAGAAACTAAATTGAAACTAGCACTTTGCTGGCATGGTGTGCTCACACAGAAAAACACAAGGAGGCCTTCTGATTGGAAGATGAAATGTGTACAATGGGATTATGGGTAATGGGCTGCCTGAGTGCTGAGGCAATGGGGAGTGAGCTGCTGCTGTTTACTGCATGTCTGCCCCACCGGGGGTGGGGGGAGCGTTCTTTCGGTTTACCTCAGAAGACAGAGCTGAGGGGGATGGATGGGGGATGTCAAAGGTTACCAGTCCTATCGGGGTGTGTCGTGCTCATTGCCTCGCCCCGCCCTTGGTAGGCCTCCCCTTTGACTAGAGACTCGGGCGAGAACCACATACAGTCAAGCGATCAAGGCCGGACTGGAATCCCTGGAGGACCTCTGCTCTATTACCTATAAGCTACATGCTTGACCTGAATTACTCAAGCAAACAATCCAGCCATATTACTGCATAAAAATTGCAAGTGGGTTAATGCATCAGCGTCAGGGTGCTTTGATGACGTAAGGAGCGTCAAACTTTCCCTACCTGAAGGAGCTGCAGCTTCTCCCACAGCTCCTAAGCACAGAGCGCTTTGTATACTGGTGTAGCTCTCTGTGTTGATGTCGTGTGGAACGGTACAATCACTGTAGTCCAACATTTTCTGTATAAAATGAATTTGGCTTGACAGGTGCAGGTTCCATGTGTCTAAAAGGTCCCCTGGGGCGTCAGTGCTCAGAGGAGAGGTTCACAAAGATAGGGGAGGTTATTGGTGTGTCAGCAACGGAAGCAGTGATGTAAAGGTCAGGAAGCCAACCAGGGGGCGTAGGGGAGTTTAAGGGTGTGTTGCAGCCCTCAAAACGAACTTGGTGCGATTAGTCAGCATTTCTTGCACATATGTGAACACTCTGAACAAACTGACACCCCCTGAATTGAGCTGTACATGAACTGCCGCAGGGCTGCATTGCGGTTCGCTTAACCTGCGCGCCGTGAACACAAAGCGCTCCAGGTTCGCTTCACCCTTTGCTGTTCTATTTAAGCCCGCTAGGCTTGCCACAGACAGGGCGTACGCTATTGCACTGGGATGCTCAAGAAAAACAAATATATGGAACCATGGCCGCTAGTAATGATAGTGTGAACAGAAAGAGGACTGAGACCCCATCAGAGCTGAAGTGGACCGGAAAGAGAACCTCTTTCAAACAAACTCACAATGTGAATGCAAAAAGAACTGAGTCCATTTTCTGTTAATCCAGTTTTTGGTTGACTTTAAAAGGACATCCTAAGGTGGCTTCTGCTGAATCATCTCAGCTCTGCTAAACTGTCTCAGTTGGCTGGTGGTGACCCTCCTGCCACAAATCTTACTGAAATTAGTGTTGATAATGAGTACTTGTGAAGTGAAGAGTCCTATGAGTCACATTAAGACTTCCGTACAGTTTAATTTGGACAGTCAGATGTTCTGTTACCCTGCTGCCTGCAGTGTGTCTCTCCACATTCATGCACCTTCAGAGGTGGATAGTTCAGATTGTGAAATTAAAAATCCAGATCAAGATTTTCTTTCAGCCAACCAGCTGAGTTCTCTGTGACTGTGACTCTTTATACTGAACTAGTTGGTTGAAACAAAATCTTGGTCTGCATTTGTACTTTCTGGACCCAAACTTTCCATTTTTGGTCATGTCTCGTGTGGTTCTTAGCATGTTGTTCAGGTTCCTCTGCCTTGGCGGCACCCATCAATTGACTAAGAAGTTAGAAGTCATGGCCCTGTCCTCCCTGGCGCCATAATCGCTGCTCCCTGGAGTAAAAGTCTGAGACAGGTATGTGATGGTCCTGGGCCATAAGATATTGAAATGAAGTTAACCTTCAGAGAGAAGGTCAGAGAAAAGCCAGGGAGTGACGAGCTGCATCTTTAACCTTCACTGTGTTTTTTTAAACAAATTGTGTTTCCAATTATTGTGCCCCATCTGTTGACATTTATTTAAATGCATGAAAGTTTTTGCTATTCTCCTGTAATTAATATTGTATTTTGCCATATAAATTAAATTATAGGATCCAAATGGAGAGTCTCGATTATATTTGACATTTGTTAAAGTGTTTTTTAGATCGCTCCAAGTTTTTCTGTACTTCTTGTAAAAATATATTGTATCCAAGAACCTGATCTTAAATTGTCAAATGTGAAAGCTGTTTTCCATTCTGTTTGTTATTGGCTGTGGGGTACCGATGCGGAAATACCAAAAACCAATATATTTTTGTCTAATATTACCGATAACAACAACTGACACTGATAACTGGCTAACCTCTAAATTGGTGATGTTACTTCTTGATATAACAGATTGATGGCAATTTTTTTCTTGATTTTTAAGAAACATCACCAAATACAAATATGTTAACCAATACATGGTGCATTTCGTTTGGAGGATAACCTGGTTTTCTATGCCGGCAGAGCACCATGAGCGATTGGCCTGGTGGAACACGGCTAAAACATGTCTGATGATTTATTTTATGTGAGCATGCCCAGTGAGCATGACTGAGGAAGCTCCCGCCAGCTCAAGACCGCTGACACCTCATCCACACTCAGCTCTATGCTCGCTTTTGATGTGCTTTTGGGTGATTCTGTGATGTGCATTTGGGTGATTCTGTGATGTGCATTTGGGTGATTCTGTGATGTGCTTTTGGGTGATTCTGTGATGTGCTTTTTGGTGATTCTGTGATGTGCTTTTGGGTGATTCTGTGATGTGCTTTTGGGTGATTCTGTGATGTGCTTTTGGGTGATTCTGTGATGTGCTTTTGGGCGATCCTATGATGTGCATTTGGGCGATCCTGTGATTGCCTGTCAGCGATCCTGTGATGTGCATTTGGGCATTCCTGTGATGTGCATTTGGGCGATCCTATGATGTGCATTTGGGCGATCCTGTGATTGCCTGTCAGCGATACTGTGATGTGCGTTTAGGCATACTGTGATGTGCTTTTGGGAGATCCTGAGATGTGCATTTGGGTGATCCTGTGATGTGCATTTGGGCATTCTGTGATGTGTTTTTGCGTGATCTTGTAATGTGCGTTTGGGCGATCCTGTGATCTGCATTTGACGATCCTGTGATCTGCGTTTGGGTGATCCTGTGATGTGCTTCTGGGCGATCCTGTGATCTGCATTTGCGCGATCATGTGATGTGCGTTTGGGCGATACTGTGATGTGCATTTGGGAGATCCTGTGATGTGCTTTTGGGTGATCCTATGGTCTGCGTTTGGGCGATCCTGTGATGTGCATTTGGGCATTCTATGATGTGCTTTTGCGCGATCTTGTAATGTGCGTTTGGGCGATCCTGTGATCTGCGTTTGGGCGATCCTGTGATGTGCTTTTGGGTGATCCTGTGATCTGCGTTTCCGCGATCCTGTGATGTGCGTTTGGGAGATCCTGTGATGTGCTTTTGGGCGATCCTGTGATCTGTGTTTGGGCGATCCTGTGATGTCCATTTGGGTGATCCTGATCAGCTGTTTGGTGCTTCTCGTGACTGAAGAAGGAGGCAGCTGTCCAGTACGTTGTCTCATTTCTGTGTGGATGAGCCTAGTTGAGACATTCTAGCCTGCTATTTCTCTTTGTCCACTTCCCTATCACCATCCTGTCACTTCATCCTGCCCCGTCTCTTGCCCCATTCCTTGTCTTGCTTCCTGCCCCTCTCTTTCTGCCTCTACAGTATATCTTCTCCTGCCCCACTCGTTCTGCCCCTGATCCTCATCCTGTCCCTCATGTCCTTCCACTCACATCCCTCCTATCTCTTTCATCCTACTGGACACATGCTCATGGGAGATACAATACAGGATTATACCCCAGCCTAATGTCACTCATCTATGGGGCTGATCCCCTGATCCCCTGTCAGGGGATTAACTTAATGGCCTGGCTCCGCAGCCACCGATGGGCTGTTTGAGTATCACCCCGTAACCAGCTTAGTGTGGGGCAACTGGATTGGGGTTTGGGTGGGAAAACAAATAGGGCTGGAGTAGTATTGGAGTAGTATTGGAGTAGTCCTGCTGGTACAGTGGCCCTCTGTAAGTTGATAAGTGAGAATATAGCGGAAATAGCTGCTGTTGACCAGACAGTAGAAACAAATGTGTGAAAGAAGGACAAACACAGAAAGATACGAGAAGGAGCATGATCATGTGTTTATTGGTTAAAGAAGATGTGGTTACTCAACAGAATTGAGCATGTTTTTGGCAAGTAGAGGCAGCCACCAAGTTAAGAATGTCTGATTTACAGACTACTTATACTTACAAATGGGCTCCCATGAAGCCTGTTATATTAAAAATTCCATGAGCGTCACTGCTTTGTGACGCTCATGGAAACATGGTATGGTTTCTGCGCTTCGTCAAGTCAAGGGACAGTACAGTACCATATGTAGCTGCTATTATTATTACTGTATAATTATCATTATTATGTACTGCATTATTATTTTTCGACTTACCTACATATTCGACTTAAACACAGACTTAGGGAACAGATCTTGTTCGTAGCCTAGATATCTTAGTTTGCAAGGAGCTGAAGTTTGCATTTTTAAAATATGGTTCTGTTTTCAGCTTAGGTTTATTTTGTTTTGTAGTAACAATCTTGTTGCGTCTCTAATTCAAACGGGGGCTGTTCCTCCCTTCACTGCCTCCTCTGCGCCAAGAACCACCTAGACGTCTTGAGGTTGCTCTGTGGGTGATGTCTGGATGTGGCAAAACCCTTGCTAACTTTATAAGTCCCAGGAAAACGAATAACTGTGCTCAGTCCCGACTGCGTTCCGGACGTCTCAAGTTGCCGTCTCCAGTGGATTCTACGGTTCCTGATCCCTGCCTGTCTCCCGCTCATGATGCTGCATCTCTCCCCTGCCTGATGTACGATTCCCTTCAGCCTGCCCGCTCTGTGGTTTACCACTCCTGTCCAGCCTTCAAGCTCTGTTGAGCCTTCAGTTTCCTGCTCTGACTGATCTTGATTATTTTGTCCGTATTACTGCTTTGCCCAGACCTTAGTACCGCTGCCCTAGCAAGACTCTGTGCTACAAGCTACCCTTCACCCACCTAATCCCTCTTCTGCAGCAACTTCTTAGTAACTATTAAGTACCCCGAGGCTAAACTGACACAGAAAAACAGTCGCTCCAGGCAGAGAACCAAGACTTTCACTGATGTTTTAAAAGAAGCTTCCATTGAACAGGTTGCTGTAACACACAAATATGTTACGCCGCTATAGACGGGTCGTTGGGTGGTGCAGTAGTTAGCACTGTTGCCTGACACCTCTGGGACCAAGGTTTGAGTCTCCACCTTGACACTGTGTTTGTGGGTCCCTCTGGGTGCTCTGGTATCTCTCCCCCCCCCCCCAAACTGTCCAAAAGCATGCTAAGGTGACTTGTAGGTAACTGTAGGTTTGAATGGTGTACTGTATGTGCCCCCATGCTAGGTTATTCTCTGCCTTGTGAACCCCCACGACCCTGAATATGACAAGAGGGTGCAGGGGTACAGAAAATGGTTGGATAGTTAGTTTGTTATTTTTAGCTATAAAGTTCTTAATTCTGTCTAGCTATCATCTGTCATCTACGTACTGATTTATATGTTAAAAGAAAAACTTTTACTTTCCAGCAACTCACACAGAATCATATTATTATTTTCTTATAATAAAACACCCAGAGTTCTAGGTCATCAATCTGGATGCATTGCAGGTACCATCAAATGCATCCCGTACTATTACAGCATAAATACCTCCGCTACGGCTGTGAACACCTGCCTTTGTGAATTCCTTCAATTCCCAGAGCAAAATGCCACAGCGGACAGCAGATATTTATGTGTGTGTGCGTCTTATACTGACATCTCAGCAGATGTGTGCCTTCTGAGTAATCTGCTCTTTTGTGTGTGTGTGGCACCTCACGCCCCCAGCCTTTGTGCTGAGCATGACTTTATTCCCCAGTAAATGACAGAGTTCTCTGCCCCGCTGCTGGGTTTTAAGAAACAATGGTAAGATGCTGGGAGAGGCAGAGTGAGCCCAGATTGGGAGGAGAACCCTGGGGGCTGGGGGGGGGGGGGTGGATCACTGACCATCTTATGTTACATCCTTCCACTCCATTCTGCAGCACCAAACCTTCTCCAGTTTTTTTTTAAGCTGGGATATAGAAAGCACTGCGCTGCGGCTTCCCTTGGTTAATTATTAATTAGCAGTTAGCAGTTAGCTAACTCCGTCCCAGCAGGCATCGGCTTCCACCATGGCCGTCCCCGCTGGAGAAACGGGGGCTGCTCTCCACATTAATAAGTCCCTCTGAGAGGCTCCATCACTTCTCACAGAGTCAGCCCAGGGTCCGGGCCCAGTGTAAAGCCGCTCCCTCAGGGGAGAGAAGCTTCAGTGAGCCGTGCTTTGGACAAAGAGAGAGAGAGAGAGAGAGAGAGTGCTCCTTGGTGCTCATACTTCTCAAAATGAAAACATAAAGGAGACAATCAGACAGCAAGGAACCAGGGCAGGTCTGAGAGCAGAATTAATTTTTCATAATTACATCCTTACTCCTTGATTGCGAAGCCGTTTAGATTGTGTCCGTTACCAGTTTTTTTCCTCACTTTTTAATTCCCTCAGCAGAGCCAAGCGCCACATGAAACCGAAGATGAAAAATTGCAATAGATTTCATGCCCCAACTGCACAGGCACCTCTGAGACGACAGAGACAGTGTTCACTGGGGCCTTTTCTGCGCTTTACTGCCTCTTCAGACCATCTTCTTGCTCCTCTACATTCCTCCCTCCCACTGGTGCTGTATCCTATCCGCATTATCCTCTACTCTTCCCCTACAGTGATATCCGATCCTCATGAATTTATCCCGGCTGTTATGATGCTTCAGTTTCTTCCATTTCTGATCTGATCACCGCGGAGTATGAAATGGCAGAGAAAACGCATCGCTAAACCAATGACCGCTGAGAAATCGACAGCATCCACCTTTTAATGAATATGTTTCCGTCGCAACAATGTAGATCTCTGTCAGCAGCACCATGGCTGGAGACAGAAGGCATGAGGCTTGTTCTAGCCCTTCCTCTCAATCCAATATCTGGACTGAAACAGGGTTGAAGTTTCCCTGACATTGAGTGCAACACCCCGGAGCTGTCCGGTGCTGATTCTGATTGTCCACCCAAAGTAAAATCTGTAAAATTAAAAAAGTAAAGGTCCAACTATTCACTTTTGATATCAAGGAAAAATCATCTTACAGGAGAAAAAGATTTTCCTCAATTGTCATTTTCCCTCTGTTTGATGACTTTTACTGAAGTCACTTTCTGGCTTGAAGCCACAGAGCACTAACAATGTCTAAAATAGCAGTCCTTTTCCCACATATATGACTGTGTTCTGCTCAAGTTCAGACCTACAGACAGGGGCGTCGTTCCATTTCCTGCCGTTTGTGACTCTGCCCCAGCAGCAAGCTTTTCTTGGGCTAATTAGCTACTTTTTGGCCTGACTAATGTGACATGTTTATTGCCTGAATTGACATCTTATTAGTGCTGCTGATGTTTTGTCAATATCAATTCATTAATCTGAGCCAAAACAAGGCTTAAACCCAGACATCCACGCCAAAGAAATGGACTCCTGCTCGCCGCTCGGACTTGGTATTGGAGGAACCGATGCCGAGTTACATATTTGCCTCGGGTGGGTAATTAGGAGATGTTCCCTCCTGGCTCTGCCGTTCAGCCTCCCTAAGAGCCGACATGCCTTTCAGTGCCGTCTGTCTGCTTGTTTGTTTGCATGTTTCTGTTCATCGGCGTGAATAAAAATGCCAGAGTTCAGTGAAACAGAATATACAATCAATCCTCTGAATTCATTTACATCGCTCTGGGGAGCATCAGTTTAATTTGACACTGAAACTAGGGGCAATGTTTTTATCCCTCACAAGAAGTGATTACCGCTAGGAATAAATTCCAGGGTCTGACACGACTGTTTGTTTATTCCTTTCCCCCGACAAACAGTATGAACAGGGATTTATAGTCTGATTCATGGCACTGGAGAGGAAACAGTGCTGCAATTCACCCATCTTCATGCACCAGTGTCAAACTTTCACTCTTGCACAATAAAGACTGAACAGGGAGAAACTGGATTTCTGGGCACCTGCTAGCATTTTGCAGCTTGTTAGCTTTCTATTAAAGTTCCTATCACCTTTCAATCAGGGACACGACTTTCTCTACAATGACATGCAAATGAAGATCAGAAAGCAAAGGGGGGCGACTGGGGTGACGAATGATGACATCACTTTGCCAGCAACAGGATTTGAACTAGTGACCTTCTGATCTTGGTCACAGAATCTTAAATAACAGAGCCAAACACCACCAGCAACATTATTTCCTTGCTTATGACACTGACAGACCCTGGCTGTCTTGTGAAGATCAGCCCCAATGAGTCGATAGATGAGGTCAACGTTGCCATCTTCCCATGATGCACTGGTGCCTGCCGTTCATTGTGGGTCATAGGGATACGGCCCCCAAACCAGGTTACGGATAACTACAAGGACCCCGGGTGACAGATACAGCCAGCGTCGGCTGATGCAATTAAACTAAAACCTGATCCTCACAAATATGAGTATAAATATGTCTGTCTCCACACGGCATGTGCTAATGCTGTTAGGGTGGAATGGCTGTCATTTTTCAAGGTTTATTAGTCAAAGGGCAAAGTAATGCCACTTATTGATTTGATGAGTATTCCCAACCAAAAAAAAAAGAGATTTGCCTGCCAGGCTTGGCCATCCCCAGTCCTGCTACTGCGACGAGTCCATATATAAATAGACCTTACCAGATGACGAACAGTCGTATTACCGCATCTGCATCTATAAAAGCACCAGGCAGTTTAATCGTTAACTAAATCATATTATGATTTTTTTTTTTGTCATTATCAAATTTTATGGAAACTTTCTCCCTAGTAATTTACATGAATTGTCATTAATAACATCCATCCATAATTAACAATTTCAGGCTGCCTTTAACATCTGTTTCAGACATCACAGATTTCAGTTATTAATAGCGTTATCGAATAAAGATATCTTAATCGTAGAGCAACATTTTTTCAAATGACCTTTAGGATCAAAAGTGACGTTTCTTTCTTCTTTTTCAGACTGTTAAATAAGCAAACAATCCCAGAATAAAATACGATGTTCTGCCTATAGCCACCCAGAAGCAAAGTACCTTGCTATTGACATGTGGACATTTACTGTATTATCATGCAAAATGGTCAAAAAAATGTAGTAAAAAGACCATTGACAAGTTCTCTCAACCCTACACTGAAATTTAGTTATCTGTGATATTTCTGTACCAAAGGCCTGAAGCTCAAAATTGTATGATTTGAATGTGTCATCCATCCATCCATCCATCCATCTTCTATCTTGGTCAAGGTCAGGGTTACCTGCGGGGGTGGGGGGTGCTGGAGCCTATCCCAGGCACCATAGGGCGGGCGCAGCGATAGGTTATATCCTGCATAGCATCACTTTCTGCAGCAGTTTTATTACTGCTGGGCAATATTTAGCAGCTCTACATGCAGTTCAGGAGGGATTTTGGCCAGTTCTCCCAGGTAGCATCGGTCCAGGTTGTTGAGGTGAGTTGGATGACACTCGGGCATTGAAATGTTCGATTTGTGCCACACATGTCACACACACATTTTGGCTAAAATATTGTGTCCTATGTCACAACTGGATCACTTTTATGTTTGATTCCAGAGCTTTTATGTACAGGTACATTTATCAGTGTAGCAAGTATATGCAAAAAGTAACTGAACTAATATTGATTTTTAAATAATATTTACATGTATAGGAAAGACATTTTTTAATTGATTTCAAATAAAATGATTAAAAGACAGTTTTAAGAAATTGCTTGAATTGTCAGTTACGCTGAAGAATATTATCTGCATCTGTATTCTTGTTTTTTAATTTTATCTATAAAGCTTTTAATGCTACACAGATTGCAAGTACATGAAATTCAGTCCCTTCCGGTAAAATATTCTGTGGCTTCAGATTTTCTGTCAGCATCAGTACCTCATTAAATTGAAGGTCAGCGCCCCCAGTTCCTAAAGAGACACTGCTGGGTTACTGTCCCTTTAAGAGCTGCTGCCTCTCTCTGTCACTCAGGGTAGCAGGGAGGTTCTGTGACCCATTCCTGTGTCTGTCACCCAGGGCACCAAACACAGAGTGATGGCAGGCCACAAACAGCCCTGATCCGCGCCCAGCCTGCGAAGGTCCTTGCCAACCTTCAGCCCGTGGCCAAAGTCCCATGATTAATATTGATCCCTGACAGCTTCGCAGCTCCCAGCAGACACCGCAGTCGATCAGCCGATATGGAGCAGGACGCAATCTTGCTGAAATGGGACTCTGTCCTCAAAATGATTAGAGATTACACAAGGGGAGGATAGCTTATTACAGGTTTAAGTGGTCATGTTACGCGCAGAAACCCCATGCCCCTACTTGACCACCAGTGGGGAATGGCGACACACAAGTCCTCCACTTCTCCTGCCTCCCTTATGCCTAGAACTGAACTGTGATAGTTCCTGAGCTGATGCAGCAGTGCACTGATTAACATAGAGGAAAACAGAGTTGGTGCCTGTCCAAGGGCCAGCTGCCAGGGAGGGTACTGCCAGGGAGGGCACTGCCAGGAGGGCACTGCCAGGAGGGCACTGCCAGGGAGGGTACTGCCAGGAGGGCACTGCCAGGAGGGCACTGCCAGGAGGGCACTGCCAGGGAGGGCACTGCCAGGAGGGCACTGCCAGGAGGGCACTGCCAGGGAGGGTACTGCCAGGAGGTGTCACTCAGAAACTGTTACAATACCCTTCTCAAAGGTACAACAGCAGGGCATCATCTGAGTCTTAAAAATGTACCATTTTCATCTTAAGATCACTTCCTTAATGGTTACATTGTCTGCAGTGTCACGGAGCATTTTGCTTACATGACAGTTTTCTGCTCTTTGTGGGTTTTTTTTCCCAGAAATGAAATGCAGGGTTCTGAGAGCAGTCCCTGCTTCCTGCCGGTGAGCACCGCTGGCTGGGCCTCATGCGGTTTTGGGACTTACTTCCAAATCAGTGCTTTTTTGGGGCTGCTTTTGTCGGATCGGTGGCCACCAAGGGGAAGGTCTGATATAGATTTACCCCTAAGACCGGCAGTGAAACTCTAAGCAGCACTGTGTGCTCCTGAAGTCCTTGACCACAGCTGACTACAGCAGACCATTGCTACCTTTCCTGGACAGATCAGTGGTTTTCGTTTTCTCCCCTTTGGCAAAAAGGTTCTCACTCCCTTCCAGAATCCCTAACTCTCCTCACAGCTAATGCTTTTCATGCAGAAGCTTTAATTGTGGCATATATATGTCCGTAGAAGACTTTATTGGTTAAAAAATAGTTAGCAGGCATTTTCATTAGTCATTACTGTATATTGTTATAATTTTTGCAATAATTATATGATAATAATTATTCCGCATCATATCTCTTGGTGACCATATAGGTGGTTTTTTTCCAGAATGATCTGTCCTCTTTCTGGGTCCTCAGGCTCCCCAAACACAATGCTTCACGTCACCTTTAATGTCGCCTTTAATGCCTGCCTTTGTTTTTAAAAAGACAGTACAAGTAATAATGTTGAAATATGATGGGTTTATTATTTTCACAACCAGCTAGTGCGTTTATAGCACATGGAAAAGGGGGGTGGAAAAACAGGCTAATTAGCATCTTTAAATGGTCCCTAGGCTGTGAGCCCCATCCATGGCGGGCTCTGCCTCATTCCCCCTACTGACTACGACAGACTCCAGGCTGGCAGAGCCCACTGTACTGCATAAGCTGTCAGGATGCTCTTCATGTGTGTAATGAGAGCCAGCTGATTTCTTTTCTATTTATACTATAACAATAGTAATAATAATAATAATAGTAATCATTCTTCTTATTCTTCTTATTATTATTATATATATTTTTATCATCATCATACTACATTTTCCGGTACCCTGAATCATGCAGCCTGAAATGACCAAAGTAGGGCTAGGATGGTTCTCGCCATTCAGAGGATGTCCTTCAGCCCTGTTTGGTTGCTTATGGTTAAGGTTAGGGCTGGGTAGGGGTTGAGGCTGCGATAGATGGGATTAGGGTTTTGCCCATAGAAATGAACAGACGGTCCTCACGAAGATATGAATACAAACGTGTGTGTGTGTGTGTGTGTGTGTGTGTGTGTGTGTAACGCAGAAAGGGATTCGATTGTTGGGGCAATCAGAGAACATGTGCGGCACATATCCATACATTCTATACAGAGGTAGGGATGATCTAAAAAGTTTATTTAGTGCATGGTGAACATTAGGAAATCAGAATTGGAGAAACAGGAAGAAATGGTAACTAAAAGCAGGCATTCCAGCAGGAGGGAAGGATAGGCATGGGGTGCTTTAATGGAAGTGAACATGAACGTCAGGAGTGGAACAGGATCAATCTCAGTCACCACCCCCACCCCCCACCCCCCAAACTTCTTACACTACATTTTTGACTCGTTTAGCCTCAGTGGTGTAGAAGGTGGAGATGCAGTCTGCTCCACCACCATCCAGGCTGTAATGTTCTCACTGCTTCCCATTGGCGGGCTGTCTGCATATCTTACAGTATATTTACACGATCCATGGAGGCCCAGCTTAGGTGCCCTGCCCAGGTCTTGGGAAAGAGGCCTCCCAGCATGCTGTGGGACCCGGCCATGTGGACCTATTGATTCCTAGGAAATGAATCTGGCCATTTAACCAATGCGTTTACCACTTTGTTGCCATTGATTGCTTCCAAATTAATTACAGCGTCCTAGTTAAATCTATAAAGCAACAGGCTCTTTCGCTTTTCATCCTTGTAATGGGCGAAGCTTAGAGACCTGACACTGACTGTGCAGGCATAGCACAAAACCCCTCCTACAAGGCACCCTGACCAATCAATAGCCCCGCAGTACTGGAAAAGAACAGGCTCGAGAGACCATCCGCCAATCAATGCGCCCACAACTTCGCACAAGGGCGGGCCCAAGAGACCGTCCACAAAACAATGCCTCCGCAGGCAATGTTAGTAGAGTGACAAAGGCCTGCTTTTACAACATGAACCAGTGTCCGGCAGAGAGGCTATAGATCATATCTCCAGGTGGTGGTGACCTTTGACCCTTCTGTAGACGTGGTGCCTACTGGTCATTCATCATGCAATCCTACCAGCAAGCTGCTTCACCATTCTGAAATCACCAATCGTTGGAAATTGATTGTATTGATCATTCTCTGCAATCTGCTGGATAAGCCTTGGACCCCACGCCTCACAGTCCTACTTATCCTTTGTTTCCTTTGCAGTTCTCGTTCCCGTTTACATTTTTTCGATACATATGCATAGTTCCCTAATCTCTTCTCCCTCTCTTCCCCTGGATGGAGTCTATGACTCTCATTGCATTTATCTTCCTGTCCCACTCAGTGCAAACATGACTATTTTGAGTTACACTCCATCTGCAGGCCACAGTAACATTTCGGCAAACATCCCGCACTCAGTATGGGGGCAGGGGGTGGAGCCTAAGCAGATGGCAGCAGATGGCAGAGCCACCCAAGGCCACATATGGAGAACACTCACCGGCCAGTTACTCAGCTACACCGCAAAAGCCCGATAAAAATTCTGACAACAGAATTCTTATCTCCATATAATTATCTGTATAAGGGAAGAATTGTACAGGGAAGGTCTGCAGGTACAAAAAAGTACAAAGCATCATTTGGTATAAAAGAATGAGGGAATGGTTAATAATAGTCAATGCTCAAGTTGTCATGAGGTGTGTGGGGATGCGATCTTCCCTGTGGGAAAAAATGGCAAAAACTATCCTATTGACAATATACCACCCTCTCGCGCCATCCCCCTAAATTTAAATGTGTAATTGTCACGTAACAGCAAATCTACCAGCTATTTTAAGGTGTCCTCAACTGGTGGACTCCAGACCAAAACACAATTTAATCTGGACCATGTGATGCCCCCCGTGCTGCCCTGACATAACCCCCACCGCCCGCCTTGAAATATTTTTACAACTCTACCACAGGTTGGCCTTACGTATACTGATGCATCCCAACCAGAAATAAACGTGTGTGCACTTTTATTTCTGCCAAAGGTTTTCGCCTATTCAATTGGCGTCTACGATGATGCAGCATGACTTAGTGATCATTCCTTAGCGAGGCCCAGAGAATGCATGCCATCGTCGCTTTGTTCCATTTCTCCTCTGCCACTTTGCTAGGGGGGTATTGCACTCTCCCTTCTGCCAGGTGCACGGATCAGCGTGGCGTGTCTTAAACCGACAGATGTCCATCCCGCAATTGTAGGATCCTTAATCCTGGCTGAAGGGGCTTTTTTTATGAGTCAAAACACACACAGAAAAACAGTAAAACGGAAGCCTCCCCCTCAGGGGACTGACAGCTTGGTAGTTTATCTCCAAACAGAAGGTGATTGGCTAAAGGGCATTTTCATTTATGACAAGATAGGAGAAGCCGCCTGTCTGATTTTAGGGGAAACCTAGTCAATTAAGGCATATATAGGACAAATGCAATGTTGGTTCTAGACAGCCATGACAATCAGCGGGAATGACATTATGTAACACTAAATTAAATTGAACTGAAATAACTGGAGTGATACCTCTTTTTGTTCATACCAAAAATCACTTCAATAGAAACCTATTTATTTAACCATAAGTGTTAAGAGGCAAAACAAAAGCTCCACATCAGAGGGCAGTAGTGATATTTTATGTTTGTCTAAGGGCTTTATAAAATAATGCAGAGGTGGCATTTTTAAATGGGAATAATAAAATGCACCAAGCATCTACATCAATGAGCAAAAATGTGGACTGTCTGGCAGAGAGCTGGGAGGGAGCAAAAATGTGGATTGGCCGTGGGTCCCTGAGGACCAGGTTGGCAAACTCTGATCTACATCACAGTGATGGGTATAATCTTCCTGATGTGGTAAGGGATGCAGGGGTCACAGGTCTCAGCAGGTAGATCGAGAGGTCAAAGGTCACAGATCAGAATATTCAATCTTCGTGCCACTTCTGTACCAAGTCTGCCTTCTGTCAACACATCAAGTCAGTAGCACAAGCATCAATATGTCACCATCACGACTGGAAGCCAATATGCTGAAACAAGAAATGCTACATTTATAGCCACTATATTTCATATCGAAGGTGTGTCTTTCTCTCTTCTCGGAATGATAGAAATTCCCAGCATGTACAGCCCCAGCAGCATCACGGAAAAATCGACGTGAGAAATCTAAGGTGATATTAGTCAAATTGCATCAAAACAAATGAACATTTATTTGATTCAACCTTCCTTAAACCAGGGATCCCCAAATAAAAATTTACCAAATACAGCCCCTCCCCCACCCCACCACATTTGCATCATCACACAAGTAACTAAGAATTAAGGACCAGCGTTTGATATTTCTCTCCCCAGATGAAGATTTCTCTGTGGATGAAGTGGGCTCCCAACTAAACAAGCTGATTGTAAATGTTGTCCATGTACAACATGTCCTTCTGGATGCCCTGTAAGTGCTCTACTTGACCTTAGAAGGTCATGGACCCTTAGCTGAAAACCACTGATATAGTGGACTATATTCTACTAAAATATCTCGATTGTTACAATGACAGTGAGAAAATAATGTAGAAATGCTCTTGCCCTGAGTAAACAATATGCTCATTGAGCTGACAGGTGTTTCTTACGAAAAGGCCAGTCTTTCTAATAAGAAAGTTAAGCTGCACATCAAATTCTGTGACCATACAAGAACTGTCTGTGACCTACAGGAAAATTCTGTCTACATTGGCTGCACTGCCACTTTAAGCATAGACAGAACTTCCATGTACTAATTTCCCAGTGCCGTCTAGTGTGCCTGTTCATTGTTTGTCTAATGTAGATTGTTTATGTTAGGTAGAAAACATAGTTAGTAGTCCTCCCTATGTCTCCCCTCCCCTTAAATTATTAAAAATTGTACTTTTGTACTACATAAATTGTGTTTAGCATAATAATGTCTATCCAGTCATGAATATCGCTCTGTGGGCCCAGAAGGAACGCTATTTTGTTTCAGTGTATTGTACTTTGCTGAAATGACAATAAAGCTTTATTTGACTTCTTTTGAACAATCAACAATTCAAGTTGTCATGGTTTTAGAGTGAATGCATGCTGTAATACTGAGAACTTCTGACATCTTCCCTTTGGGTTTTGACTGAGAACAAAAGCCACAAAGTGCTGCGGAAATGACATCTTTCAGTACTTCCATCATGCTCTGCTGTCTTTCACAGGCCGCGCTGAAGCGGAGAAGGATGTGTCACTCAACCTTCATGCTCATGGCAGAGTCATTTGGCACACTTGACAGAAGGACTAAGAAACCAGTGAGCTGTGGTTTTCACAGAAATTGCCCAAATTAGCTGTTAAAGTTGCTGCCCTTCTCAAAGAACATCACAAAGCATGACTTGGTGTCTTTAGAGACACAGAGTCTTTGCGTGAATCTGACCTTGTTGAGAGTGTTATCTCTTCTTCTGCAAAGACAATTTGCCAGACAAGTTCTATGCAGCTTGGTGCTGCTAGGAAACAAGAAGAGTAGCTATGATCTACTTTCAACATTAAACTACATCCTATTTTTCATGAAATGTGCATGGCTATAAGTACTGTACAGAGCTAGCAGAACTCAAATTTCTATGGAGGTGTGCAAAGACAAACACAACCATTTCCTCAAGAAAGGAACAATTTCAGACATGGCACCAAACAAATCACTCATAGTTTATATATATTTTAAATAATATTTCTAATATAAAAATCTCCTTTAGGGTAAGATGGTTGGCGTCATCACCATGGTTCACGTAGAGTGAACGTTCACAAGGAGTGTCTGTCACACCAAAATAATTATGCCTCCCACTGGTTCAAGAACTGAGGAGCCCAAATCATCTCTATGTCTTGAGAAGCAGTCGATTTTCTATTATCGAAATGCCACAACAATCCTGATGTCAGCAGTCCGGGAGGAAGGTGGTGCTGGAGCGATTAGACTAGTCAACAACCATGAGCAAGCTTGGGCAAAAGCCATGGTCTACACATTGAATACCTTACAGATTCTTTTCTGATGTAGATTATTCTAGCTTGCTGGTAATTTCAAGTAGTTTTGATACTGTATCATGAAACGTAGGAGTCGGATATCATCTCCATCTCTGTCCTCCTATTTTTTGGGATGCATCTCTGTCCTCCTTGCTTTTGGTGTTCAGCTAAGTTAAGTTTAATCTGATTACAGCCTGAAGATCATTGACAATTCTTCTGCCCTTAGAGTACAATGCGATTTTTGCTGATGAGGCGATCTTATGTAAAGACTGGGGGTCTAGTCATTTCTCTAAGTCAGATAGAGAAGCCTGTACATTTTAACCCTTCTCTCAGCGGTTGCCTGTAATATGTCTGTTTCGTCCAACTGAAATTGAACACCACTCATTAGAGGTGGTTCCGATGACCTTCTTCTGAATCTGCTCCCATCATTACAGACCCCCCGTGTCCAGAGGTGGATCTTCACTCAGTCACTTCAGAGAAGACTGTTGTCATTTACAAGCTGAGTCTGAGTGGCTGGTCAGCATTATACAGCTTTATGAATAAAGCATAAGGCCTTTAGGGTATCAGAAGCAGCTACACAAGACCCCGGAGAGGCCAGACATTGAACTTCTTTGCTGTTTAGTAGCTGTTAGGCCCTGAATTTAATGTAAAGGATAAAAGGCATATGTATACAATACATTTATTAATGAGATAAACAGATAAGAAGGCCTACAAGCAATTAGATAGAGTCAGTAAGTGACCACGCAAGCAGATAGCATGTTAAACAAATGGACTGAAAAATAAGGAGCAGGAAAAGCTGTATGTGCCCTGATGGGGAGTTAGAGGTAGACATATGGAAAGACTAAAACAAAAAAATAATCTGGTAGATGGATATCAGTGGACCACATAAAGGTCAGCAAGCAGCTCTGCAAGGCTGCCATGTTAAGTCAGTATAATAGTTTTATCCTGGTTGAGTAAAGTCTCTGTAAGGATTCTTCTTGGGTACAACAGGGTAGGATCAGTAATGCAATCATAGCTGGAGTTGATGAGCACTCATAGAGTAGCTCAGCACTGACACATTGCATTGTGGGAGTGATGGATCTCCATGTGGCCCCGGAGGAGCTGACCTAACCTCTGACCCCATAATGACTCAACACTCCACTTACCGCCGTCTGCGTGTGGCAGCACTGCAGACCCATGTTTGCCTTTGTTGGCTCAAAAAGCGTGTCTATTGCTGTCCCAGCAGTCAAGCGACCTTACTGGCGCTCGTAGGCTATTCTGTCCAAAGGAGCTGTTTATTTAGGGGATACACAGATTCATTCTATTGAAATCATGTTTAAAAAGCAAGGTAATGAAATTTAGAATAGAATAGAATAGAATAGAATAGAATAGTTACTTTATTGTCATTCAGAGATACACGGGTTAGGGTTTACTAGGTAGAAGTAAAGATACAAAACTGGAGAGATTTGTAGCTTAATGAATCGGTAGTTAACTGGACAGTCAAAGTGAACAGGCAAGTAGGTATATTATTAAAGAATAAATTTTTTAAATTATTAAAGAGATTCAAGGGGAGTTAAGTGGATAAAGAAGTTAAGAGATGATGTCACTTACTGTACATATGCCTGTACTTTCATCATCCCCATATGGTCATGCGGTGACAGAGGAGGGTCTTTATTTTGGTAAAAAAAAAATTGAATGGTACCTACTCATTATTATTCATAATTAATAATAGTTCAAATGCTTGACAGGTGCTTTAGTACAATTTCTAGTCACTTTTCAACCATTTATCCTGTGCAGGACTGTAGTTATAAGTATACGAAAATTTAAATAAGCTGATAATCTGCATGCCCTGCTAGATGACTATAGTCTGTGCTGAATCTCCAGATAAACAAAATGGGGTGTGCAGAATGAAATTTTTCATATTTATACTAAGTCAACAGCAAAATCCCACAAGAGAATATGTGCACTAAACAGGGAGGAAATGAAGGAGATGCAGAAAACAAAAAGCAAAATATAAAATATGGTTTTAACCTGTAGCTCAAAGAAAACCTTTGAAGTACCACATGGCTTCAAAGGAAGAGAAACCATTCACTGCTTTGTAGGGTCTGTAAACCTGCAGAATCGGGCAGCCTCCTTTGTGGGTCAGTAGTCACGTATGACACTCCTGCGGACTCACACCGAAAGCTTGCCTTTAAATAAACTAAAATTCAACAATATAAAATTGATCCTGGGGTATCTTTATTAGTGTAAACGATTAAAAAAAAAATCCTTGGCTGACACATCTCCAGAAAAAGAGGCTAAGTGAGATGGTGAGTGAGAAAGAGACCCAGCGAGAGAGATAGAGAGAGAGAGAGAGAGAGAGAGAGATAGAGAGAGAGAGAGAGAGAGAGAGATAGCATCGCTGCAGCACTGATGATAAATGACTTCATTGTTTTTTTTCTCCGTTTTAGTATTTTTGTTTTTGCCCTCTTCATTTTCTATCTCTCTTCCCTCTCTTTTTTTTGGGGTGGGAGTGGTTTTCACCATTTCTCCACAGGCCCCTAGAGACCCTTTCGTTCCGAATAGGCAAAAAAAACACATCCATAAAACAAGGCATCCTCCTAGTCTGATCAATGTTTTCTAACAACTGTATTGATCAGCTACAGCAACATTTTCATTTCCTGAACTTTTTTCGAGGTTCCCTGTCCTATTTCCATTGCTGCCTGTATGCTGGTGTCCTCTAAAATTCATATTAAAAATGCTTTTCTGCATTAAAACTGGACTCGTGTTGCACTAATACTCAGGTGAGCAAGGAACACCTAAACGGAACAGAGCAAAATCTCCCTAAAAAGCACAAGGGTCACAGGTGGCTTTACCTGAACTTTGTTGGAGGGACTTGCTGTTCCCACAGTACTCACAACTCATTCCGAAAGATTAGATTGCACGTAAACAAAGGAGTGTGTAAGTGTGTAAGTGTTGACTCACTAAATCTGATGAACAAGAAATGACATGACACACTGTATTTTTAAAAACTGGATTAAAAAAAACTGAACTGCAGAGAGAATGAGTAAGTAGAGCGTACATGCGTGGAGTCAGACCGGGGCAGTCACCTTGCCAGGGAGCATTAGACCTCTACGCCCAAATCCGCTGCGGGGCCTGGCAGCTGGAGCCAAAGCGTCGATGCACAGAGCCCCCACTCCCGGCCTTCGCTCTGCCGGTGAGCCGCACGCTGGCCCGGGGCCACAGCAAACCTATCGATCGGCAGCTTGCTCCAGGCCCGCAGACAGAGCTGGCCGGCTCTCTGCTTCACCCCACGTAAGCCCTGCCGGCTGCGCTGCTTCCCTGTGCTTCACTGCACTGGCAACACAGGAAATGGATCAGTCACGTTAACTCAAATCCCTGCCTCAAATCCCTGCTGTGTGTGTGTGTGTGTTTTTTTTTTAATAAACACACACACTTATAGTATAAACTTCATGATGCTGAAAAATGCAGCTATAGAGCCTAATTTCAGCATAAAGCCCAAATCCTCCCCCCCCCCCCCACCCCAATCATCCTGCCCCACTGCAGACTTCCATTTCCCACACACTGCTGGGGGCGCAGCAGTGCCTGAAATAGGCTGTATTGACAGACGGGGATTTTAGTGGGTTTAGGCATGAGGAAAATTAGAGCAAATGACCTGGCGGGTTCAGACGAACGTGGCCTCAATGTGCAGAGTGCCTGCAATAGCGGTTTATCAAGCAGTACTTACTGCTCAGAGAGCTTGCGGTTTATTATCACGCAGTACTTAATACTCAGTGTTTTGGTTTGTAATACTTGCTGTTGTAGAGGTTTATCTTACAGTACTCGCTAAAGTAGTTGTCACTCAAAGTTCATTGTGTGATTCATCACATTCATTACTTAGTGTGTCTGTGACTTATGCGGTTTTTAATACAGTGACTGAACAAGTGTTACTCATTGCTGAATATTACTTATGGTTTACGATGCAGCAGTAATTATCCGTTGGGCACAGAACACACGCCTTTTGTTTTGGTACTAGCAGGGGCGTCCACTGGGAGAAATTAAGTTTGCTAAGTTCTTGGTGAAGATGCCTCGCTTGTCAAAAGATGCAGCACAGAGCATGAAGAAAGAGCATTTTGTTTTTGCGAAGAAATCTCAATGAAATATCAAGTAATAATAAGAAATCACTGGTTTATATTCATTATAATGGGATTAGGGTTAGGAGGGAAAACCAGCAGGTGCAGAATCGTTAAAGGCTTGTATTCACTCCAAGCAAAATGTCACCTAAAAGGACGATATGACTGGTCTGCAGTCAAACGACCTCAAAATTTCCCTACAACAGCCAGTTTCCAGAGTGTTGGATGCAGTTTGGAAGCGAAACCCAATATTTGACAAGTATGGCGTCAAATATTGTATCTTGCACATAAAAATGAAATTATACTGTAAACACTTTAATTAGAAAAATTACAGCATGGTTTCATCGATCTTGGGGGTAATTTTACTTGCCTAGATGAACACATCAATGACTGGCCACAATTTCAGTATGGCGGGGGCAAATCAGCCACATGTCCCACATCTCCCTAAAATTGGTTTCTCTGAAGGGGAGCGATGTGGGAATGCATTTGGGGAGCCCTCAGATGTTACCCAGCTATGATCTGCTCTCAGCACAGGTCAGGCGAAGGGGGCAGTCAGTGACTACAAATTAATGGATGGAGCGTGAACTTCAGAGGTCAGGCGCGCTGGAAAAGAGTGCATCGGAAAATGCGGCGTAATGTTGCCGCGGCGGCGGCCTTGCTGGCGGCCAGTCGCACAGACCAGTTGATTCCGGAAGCAGCCGGAATGCTGAGAGTACAGCGTCTCGTTTGGTCCTCGCAGCAGATTAGCCAGCTTTCAGTGGCCAATTTTATGATAACAGCTGTGCCCATTACACACCCACCAGGGGCCCAAACAACGGTCCTCTGAGGGACGTGGGCCAGACCGTAGGGTAACAGAGTGAATGTCCCCAGGGAAATATGACTCAATTGCCCTCAGAATGCAGCAAGCCCCAGAGATGATCTAATGACTACTCTGCTGTCGCTTATACCTGCACTGTGGGACTAACTCCTACTCCGTTATCCTTTAGATTGTGGGGTAAATATTCCGGGAATACTTTCATGTCTGGAAGAAACCCTAATGCACTACAATCATTAATCCCTCAGTCATTATCAATCATTATCAAGAAGCACCTATATCTATGCAGTGAATTACAGAAGCATGACTCATTCTTCAACGTTTGGTACTTCAGACCAGTTTTCTCGTCCAAGCAAACTGTCTTTATTTTTGGTTTCTCGGTCCTCAAAACCTACAGTAAAACTTGAAAATGAACTTTTCAGCATGTACCTTTAAAATATGAATTACATGAAATCAAATTTTATTCACTGATTACTGAACATGGTGCTTAATGCGTATAGTTTAACTAACTTAACTAACTTCATCTATGTTACTTCATCATTTATATACAATAAATGTAATAAAATGTGTTTTAATTAGTTTCCTACCAGCTTTTTAAAAGGCTTAATCAACTTCTGAAATGCACATAATGAGTTACCACATACAAACATGTGACAGTGAGTAAAATATTTACTTTACGGTGTGCAAACCACTATATCTTTGTCTTCTTGTCCACATGGCAGACCAGTAGCACTCCCACTCATTGTGTTTAAAGCAAAGCATATCTACTTGGTTAAATATATAACCACTGGGGGAAAATATCCGAGGGGAGAGTTTAAACAGAGAGCGGGTCTCAGACCAGTTACTCATCGGCCAGAGAAGATTAGGATTGTGAAATGTCCATAGTTATTTGCCTTTCTGAAATGACATCAGGCTGAGGCTTGTGTGCAAGTGCTTACTTATCAGAGGTTATGTAGTGTCTCCGTGTACAACTTGCTCAGGGTGGGACAGCAAATAGAACCATGTGACATGAGGATGGGTGGAAGGGACAGAGACCTTGTTTTGGTTTGGAAGTGAAGATGGGTGTAACAAAACAGATGAGATGAATCAAAATAAAACACAGTCGTTCTGGTGTGAGCATAAGGTGCATTGTGGGAAAACAAAACGTGCGTAGGGAAGTGAAAAGGGTTAGAGGAGACTGTGGGATCTGGCTTCAGGAAATCTCCAAGAACTTTTATATCTGAGATCTTCTGTATATCAGTGTAAATGGAAGCCTCTGCTTGCCCCTGACACAGCAAATCTCTGTCCCAGGAGGTCTATCTCCCCTGAGAGTTCCTGTGCACTTCATCTGTAACAGGAAGTGTCTGCCCCCGAGATTCTCTGCAAGCCTGTGTGAGTCCACCACCTGAGAGCTTGTTCCAGAAAGCTTCTGTATATAAGATTTGCAGCATCTGACAGTCTGTACATGAATTCCTGTATATAATATTCCCTTTCCTTGAACGTCCCTGTCACTGAGAGGCTTTTTCATTGGTATAGATGAGTTTACTTAAGCCAATTAACCTATATTTGCTTGCAAAAAGTCAAAGCCTAGCTTGGTAACTTGCCAAACTTTCTGGTCAAATCTCCATGGCGCTCCATGACGGAAGTGAACCAACAAGACAAACCACATCATCAGGTCAAAATGGGTTCCAAAAAAAATTGGAGCTGTAATACAGTCAAATTGTCCATGATTTAGACATACAACTATTGGAAGCATTTTGTAAATCCCTGATATATTTAGAAAGTGGAAAAATCTAGAATACGGAGGAAAATACTCTGCAGAAAGCAAGTGACATAAAACGAGTGACTTATATTCACGTACCAGCTACTGTATAGGTGACTGTTTTGAAATGCGAGCTAGGAAGAAGAGCCCAGGGATTCCTGGGAAATGGGAGTCATTGACCTCTTGACTTCTCCCAGGATGCAGCATCATGCACTACCATCTTGACAAATTATTAACTTCCCCATCTCTGGCTGGGTTTGGCCTACCAGCACATCAGAGAGGGTTTACAATTTAAAGGTTACCTGCCATAAGGTGAGATAAATGAAGATTCCATGCTAAACAAAAAAAATCTTGGGAACTACATCTAGGTATTACACTTTCCGGTCAGAATATCCAGAATTTCTTAAAACCACTGTGAATAGTTTAACAGTATTTTAAAGTAGGTGGCCATACTCAGGAATACAAATATACATGCGATTCCAAAACGGCAGATTGAAAAGTATTAGATTTTCCGAAGGCTGAACATTGTTTTGTACAGTATGTAAGTCTATGTATGTAATCCACAGTACAATGATCTTTATTAGGAAATGGACAATAGTCATAATGCAAACTCATCCATCCATCATCCACAGTCCCTTATCCAGCACAGATTCATGGTGGGCTTGGAGCCTGTCCCAGGAAGAATGGGGTGCAAAGCAGATGGACAATCTGGACAGGATGCCAGTCTATCAAAGGGCACACGCACTGGAAATTCAGTAGAGGAAAATAACAAAACAAAAAAAAAAAACACTTGCAAGAGCAATGGGAATTTCTGCAAAGCAGTTTGTACTAAGCACATTTAATGCTATTCAGCGGTTGTTTTGGATTATCATCCTAGTTTGACACTTCATCCTTCATTCTAGGGAGTCTTAAATCTTGTTCACTGTAGTCCTAATCACACTGATAAACTGCACCCTCAAGTATTGGAAAACTTTTGCCTTTATTGATTTATAAGATTTTAAACACATACCAAATCAGCTTCCTCTTCCTTTATTTAGGACCACAGAGATTACATTTCAATATTAGATGAAATGATGCGGAAGATTTATAACACCAGTTTCACTTGAACTTCAGTTATGTTTATAAACATTTATATAATCGGACACCATATAATACATCTATACTGACCATTCAAATATCTAATTGACAACAATACTCCCAACAAATCAAACATATTCAAATTTATTTAGGATTAAGATTGACTTTATTGATCCCAGGGAAAATCCTACCAGTTCCTTAAATATAAGTACATTTATATTACAGTAAATATTTTACAAATATTCTTGTGCGCTTTTATAAATCTTAATTCATATATATTTTTAAGTAAGGACTTCATTCAGGGATATACCTGAATATACTGCTTACGGACTTCTTACTACCAAGCATGAACCAGTCATGCTTACTCAGTAAACGTTACTCTACTTGCCCCCCTCAAGAATTACACAAACATTACGGGCATTCATCACAAAAGATACAGACATGAGGCGCGTGCCCCGCGTGCCATCCCTTTCTTCCTCGCAGTAAAATGGACATCTCGCGGCGCGAGCTTCCTCTCGTCATGGCGCTAAGGGCCGACGCGAGACCAGCGAAAGACACTTTCTTGGCACAGCGCGAAAGCCCCTATCGTGCACCTGGCCATACTGGTACCTATTTCAATTTATCCGAAAGACACGGTTGGTCCCCTTTAAAAAACCGGAGCTGCGAGACAATTAATTAAATTCAGATGGTGGTATTGAACGCACACATTATTCCTGTACCATTTGTCTTTCTGACTGAGGAGCGGGGCAGCAGCGCCGTCTGAAGCCGGACTCAAGGATGAGGGAGCATCTGTCACTAACGCTTCCGGCTGCCATATCAACTACTCATATCACCACTGCGGTTTTTTACTTATGAAACCATCCTAACTTTCAATGCTCAATATATTTTCGTGAGCTTTTGTATACTGCATTGATGAATTCGAGGTTTGTTCATTGCGTGAGTTTTCGCAGCCGCGGCTGAGAATACAAGATGGTCCGCGTTGCTAACGCTCTGGGTTTTGTTGTATTAAGCGTTGCTTTGATAATTTTATCACTGATAAGCTATGTTTCGATTAAGAAAGATAACATTTTCTCTACTCCAAAATACGCTAATTCGGGAGGTCCAAGGATAATGTTTCACGCAGGATTCCGGTAAGTCTGTCTGTATGAATAGTGTTTAATTAGCCTACACGCAAGATTTTTACATTCGTTCGCGCGATGTTTTCCAAATTATTAGTAAATGCGCATGCTGTGCATTGATCTGTTTATATAGTCTCCATTCCGTGCTCGAGTATTTCTGTCTAAATCCGACCTGCGAGCGAAAAATGAGATCATTTTTCATCGGGCGATTATCCTGCTGTTCAAAATGCGCTGGATGAGCTACAGTATATCATAGGATCCACGGGCCTTCACTAAACAGAAAAACATGATGGTACTCGTTTAAATAAAATCTCCGCGTCAGGTTATATTCGGTTTTCATAATAGTTGTTTTAAATGGACAATACTGTACGTGCGCGATTAGGAAGCCAGCAGGCGCGGCCCGCATCCAAGAAATAGAAACGTTTTGCTCGGCTCTGCTTCCCGCTGCCATATATAGCCTGATATTGCCTGGGTGCCTTGTCCCAGGCCAGTCAGACAAAAATGATCTCCATGTATATATAAAGCTAGAATCAACCCACCTGTGACCAAAACAAGACTCTGCCCAGGGCCTAGATATCAATTTAGTTTCTGTTTATTAATTTAGTAGTGTATGCCATGGCATAATAATAATAATTATAATAATAATTATTATTATTTTATAGTGATTGTAATGCATTATGAGCATAACTGCTGTGGTAATGCTTGTATTACATAATAAGATCACGCTTCATTTTGTTAACAAAACTTATATTGACTGTTGTCTATCAACAGGTCTTCATTTTTATCTGCAATATTAGTGACAGCTTCACAGGCTCTGCCCTCGCTCCATGGCTGAAGGCTGTAAGTCACAGGGAGTAGAACAGACCCAGATGGCATGTAATATTACCATCGCTGGCCATCTGAGCCGCAGACAGCAGTCTGGCACACTGTTCGGATCTTACAATAGTACTTTAACATGTTATAATGTTTTGATGGAGTATGAATATCGACTTGCCAACCTATAGTCTTTTAGGCAGACATCCACATGCCTGAAGATACCGTATTACTCCTTTCAGTGTTGGAATCTGTTGCCTGTCTTCCTTGCCTGGGCTGCACCTGACGTCAATGTGGTTTGTGCTGGAGCTCTCCTTGGTGCTACCGCTTGCATTATTGCATATACTACTGGTACTTATACTTCAGCTGCTATGACATGCATTCTGTGAGAGAGGCCATTTTGCAAAGCAGCAGACAAGTGCATTTGTAAATGGGCCATGCTTGTTTTTGCTTTGTGTCAGAGCAACGCCAACAAATGAATTTACAGCATTCTGCAGAACTGTTAAAGTGCCTAGTAAAGTTTGTTTTATTTCCTGTGGACAGTCTTTTCATTCTGATTATTTTAAAATGGGATATATGGTCTTATTTATACCTGACTAATCTCCTGCAAATGGGTGACGGATAAAATAATCATTTTAAAAAAAGAAACCCATTATAATGTTACCCTTTTGGTGCTGTGTCCACTTTTAAATATACATTTATGTGCATCACACCACGTCAGAAATAACTGAAACCTTAGATTACACTGACTGACTGATTATCTAAAAATTCTTTGTCCTTACTCTAAGAAGTTCCATGAAATGGAAATGGAGTTCAGAATGTGGTTTCAGTTCTATTTGTCAGTATCTGTTCTGTAGTCTATTGTCAATTGTTTGTTTCTTTAACACAAATTTAAATGTTAAAATGTATAGAAAAGACCTGATATCCTGTACTAAATAAGCAGTTACGGAACTTGGATGGTCAGAGATGTACAAAAAATGAGTGACACCCAGTGCTCAAACTACTACCTCTAAACGATTGTTTAAATCGCTGCCTTTGAATGGGTGGCCAGCTGTGTAAGTCTAGACTGTTGTGTTAGTTGGCATTCATTGATTGCAAATCCTGTTTTAATCAGGTCAGCTTCCTATCAGGTCTGCTGGAGATCGCCAGATACCTTTGCAAAGCAAGTGAACAAATAGCAGTCAAAGGGAATTTAATAAAGCCGATAGCTGAAAACAGCTCTTTAATTAGCTTGGAGCTGCAGTTGTTGATTGGAGTCATTTTCGGTGGCTGCCAAGTTGCTGCACAAGTCCACTGCCATCTCAGGCTGATGAGAACCCTGTCGTCCTCAGATCCCAGTTTGCCATGAACTTCCTCGACCCCTCCTTTATCCCACTGACCAGTGTCCTCACTGAGGAGCTGAAGCAGAAGAAAGGCCCCACGTGGAAGTTCAACAGGACAGCATTCTTCCAGCAGAGGTGAGGCGCTGTGGCATGTGCAAGAAACTTGCAGCAAGCCAGGTGTGCGAGTTTTACTTGCAAGGGCCACCGATTCAGTCGTATCGAGTGGCCAGACATGGGTGACTCCCTTGCATCGTTTTGAGAATCAGCATGCAAATGTTTCTCAAATCAGACCTTAAAATGTCAGTTTATTGACTGTATTTTCTGTAATATGTAATAAGTGACAGTTTCACTGCAATTTCCAGGGGTAAACGGTAGCAGAACTGGGACAATGTGAAGACAGAAAAATATCGGAAGGCTGTATTGCTTAGCAACGTTTCCCCCTTTGTTCTCATTTCAGAAAAGAGATCTCTCAGTACATTGACGTGCCAAATAACTTCTCCCTGCTGAAAAATGATGTGCGCGTGGGCCAGCTGATGCATTATGACTATTCCAGCCACAAGTATGTCTTCTCCATTAGCAGTAACTTCAAATCATTGCTTCCCGAGTCCTCTCCCATCCAGAACAAGCACTACAACGTGTGCGCAGTGGTGGGCAACAGCGGCATTCTCACTGGGAGCTCCTGCGGGCATCAAATTGACGAGTCTGACTTTGTCTTCCGCTGCAACTTTGCCCCCACCGAGGTCTTCCACAAGGACGTGGGCCATAAGACGAATCTCACCACTTTCAACCCCAGCATCCTCGAGAAGTATTACAACAACCTGCTCACCATCCAGGACCGTAACAACTTCTTCCTGAGCCTGAAGAAGTTGGACAGTGCCATTCTCTGGATCCCTGCTTTCTTCTTTCACACCTCAGCCACAGTCACCAGAACCCTGGTCGACTTCTTTGTGGAGCACAAGGGCCAGCTGAAGGTGCAGCTCGCTTGGCCGGGAAACATCATGCAGTACGTCAACAGGTGAGAGTGTCCATTCGCATTCGGTGTGTTCCTTTAATGGAACCATCAACCCTCACTCAGCATGCCACTGAATAACAGGGACAGAAACCATCCTCTTTTGCTATGTGAATTGGTGGGGATCAGAATCATGCTGTGTGTTAATCCATAACAGAGAGCAGCGGTTTGCTGCAGTCTGTATAGATCCAGGTTTCTTCCAGCAGAGTCTCAGAGACATTTACATTACGACAGACCACAATCTTTCATGTTTACTGCAGGTAGTAGCAGTCCGGTTGATAGTTTACTTCCTAGCTTATATGCAGCACCTGTGTACTGTCCTTCAGCTGTCAGCCTGGAAGAGAGCTAGACTGGGTTCAGTTTCCAGTATAACCTTCACCTACTGCTGAGAGAGAAAAGAAGAGGAAAGCCTTTCTCACCCCCTCATTAGCTGGTTATCTCTGAAGATCACACAGACTTTGAGATGTCAGCCTTTGCCAGCCACAAGTAGAAGCAGCAATCAGTCTTTTGTGTGCATGAGTGCTTAATGCATTATTTAGGTTGGGATGGCTTTTCATCTTGGGCTTTTGATCGTCTTCAAGCTTGTCCTGGGCCCCTCTGCTTATCCAGGGTAAATATTTGAAACCAAAGCAACTTTTCTCCAGGGCACTGAATAAATGCTGAATGTCAATGAACAACATTTTGAAGTTGTAGGCAAAAGAGCTGAGAGCTGAGGGCAGAGGAATCAAGCATGAAAACAACAAGGTATCTGTACAATTTGTTGTAGCAACTTGTTCGTAAAGTGTAGCAATTGAGTAAGTAGCACGGAGTCTGAGTATATTTGCAGTGCAAGCCGTTGGCTCAGTGTAGAGAGTAGAGGAATTACTGGTACTGAGGAGTTCTGCCAAAGTATTCTTTGACTTGCCTTTACAGAAGATTAGAACTTCAGCAAAGCTAATTCCGACATGCTACATCCTATAGCCTACATATGGCGTTATCCTCAAATTGTATGCTGGACATTCAAAGCTCTGTGGGTCACAGTAAGCATAGTTCTCAGATTCACATGGCTGGTCTTCCAACAGGTACTGGAAGACCAAGCAGCTGTCCCCTAAGAGGCTGAGCACAGGCATCCTGGTGTACACGCTGGCCGCGGCCATGTGTGAGGAGGTGCACCTGTACGGCTTCTGGCCTTTCGGCTGGGACCCCAGCACAGGCCGGGAGTTGCCCTACCACTATTACGACCGCAAAGGCACGAAGTTCACCACCAAGTGGCAGGAGTCCCATCAGCTCCCCGCCGAGTTCAAGCAGCTCTACAAGATGCACGCCGAGGGCCTTACCAAGCTCAGCCTATCGCACTGCATCTAGCCAGCCCAGGTGACTGTGCTCTGGGCCGACATCTGCAAGGTCCGCACATTTAGCATGACGAGTGGTCTGATTCCATGCCGTGATACCTTTTTTCCCACTAAAATTACAGTAAATCAAACAGGGTTTAACCACAGAGGATACACCCCACATAACTATCCACATAAGCATTCACATAAACTGACCTTTGCCCCAATAGTATTAGACGTGTACTGCCAGTCCATTGCACATCACTTACTTGTCAGAGAGTTGCACAGTTTGACCCTGTGTTTAATGAACGTGGTCAAATGCATATACGGATGTGGAATTTGACCACATCTACATGAACATGACGAGAAGGCTCTTACGAGACACCTGCATATCATCTTCTATGTCCCCTGGAATTGCCGATGTGTGTGTGTTGTCGTAGATATCCATGGACATCTGTATTTGCTGATCATGGCTGTTCTTAATGGACTTAGGGTTGTAGATATCGGTCATTTGTTTACTGAGCATGCCAATCCCATGCAGGCATAGGGCCGATGATTTGGGAAATTTGTTAACCTAACATACCCGTGTGAGTTTTTGAACACGGACGACAGCCATGTGTTTACTGAGCATACCAAAAGGCCCTTAAGGTCATGGAGATGACACTGGATTCATGGTGTCCACTGCACGGGATACCATACTGTAGAGCTTATCTGTGTAAATCTGTATTTAGATTTACTGATAAATAGATAATAAACTGCCCAAAGGGTAAATGTAATAGAAATTAATATTTTTGTACTGCCTTTGCAGAAACTATTTGACTCATTATTCAGGCCAGAACGTACATTCATGATGCACCGCCATTATGTTATGAAGCATCAGGCTGAAATATATCCCTGTCATGCAAGCTCTTAAGTACGCCAAGACATAGAGAATTGTTTACATAGGTAGATTTGTTATTGTTGTATTCATTAAACCATGAATTAGACTTAGGCAGGTCGATGAGATGTACTTCTCAGCCAAATAGCAGTGAATTATTACTAAATTACATGGAGCTAAACCACATAGGTCTGTACTGCGGATTTCAACTCCACATCATACAGAGTCAAACGATGACCTCAGCAGTGTTGCCCTGTCTTGTTTTCCTTGAGACTAACACATATCATGGGTGGTTCTACATGTTCAGTCAAGCTCAGGGGGCTCTTCTCAGTTCAGGTCTAGGTCATCTGACTTTGGAAACCAACAGAAGAAGAAAACACAAGTAACATATTATCATGCTTGAGGTATAAGCTGAGAAATTGTCTGCAATGCATTTTGGATCTTTTACATTTAGTAATATTTGGCTTTACGTGAATAACACACTCATAAAACTGCTCCAAAGATAACTCTAAGATGTGGAGTTTAATATCATTTGTAATTATTCTGTACGTTTAGGTAGAACAAAGGAATGATAAAATCATTTCAACTACTACTCCGATGTTGCTGTTTAAATGATTAGCAGATCTTGTCACTGCCAAGAACTACTGTCAGTTATTACTGTAGTTTAACAATATAATCCTACCTAGTCTGGGCTGGAGGCCTGCTGTGATTTTAAATACAAGTCCTGTGGTATAGCAGAGGTCATCGTAGACATAAAATAACTGGTGCAGTATTACAGTGCCCACCCGTCATGGATTTGCAGTCTGGTATATACCCGAATGTCTCAGGACCTGCCCCAATAACAATGGCCAACCTCGATTGCCAAAGGCAACAGTAAGATGGTAAGGAGATGAAGAACTCGTTAGCGTAGCCCCGAGACGCTTCCTTTAAGCGCCTAATAGTTGAGTCAGTATTGAATTTTGCCTTGCTTTGTGGGGGGGTTCAGTTTACGGCAGTGTTTCCCAATCTGGCCCTCGGGGAACCACAGACAGTCCACGTTTTTTGCTCCCTCCCAGCTCCCAGGTAAGGAGCAGAAATGTGGACTGTCTGGCAGGGAGCTGGGAGGGAGCAAAAACATGGACCGACTGTGGGTCCCTGAGGAGCAGATTGGGAAACCCTGCTTTAGGGGACTTGATAAGAGGTGTCAGTGCCTTGTGGGTGGGTTCCAAGGGCAGAGAACACGGCGGCTTTATTATTTCCACCATTCTTATCAGATTGACTGTCTTAGCCCTGAATATCATGATGGGACCAACCTTAGCTCTCACACATCTAATAATTATTTATTTCTTAATATATTTGAATACAGCTTTGTCATATGGGAAATGATAAACATAGGTTTATAATGAGAACAGCATGAAATTACCGACATTTCCTTGCATGCCTTCTACAGCCTGTAATGTATGGAAAAAATTACACATCAGCTTTAATGCACTGCAAACAGCATGTCCATTACATTACATAGTGCATTTGTTTACCAGGTCTATGTGATACAAATGCAAAGAGTTACTGTGTATGAAACTAGGTACTTTATCTGTTTTACCTGTGTCAGCAAGTAAACTAATTGTAAAGCAGCCATAACCAGAGGCCTTGTGTTTGTACCCCTGAGAAATGTACTTTACCAGCTTTGCGTCAGTGAAATATCATCCCGTGTTTGAGTGGCCCTTAGGTACTCACCTTATGTCAGATCATTTAGCTTGCTAGAGTTAGTATGGGGTTGTTAGATGCTGAGCCTGAATCTGTGCTGGTGCCCTGTCCAGTCACACACTGTATATCGGTATCTGCTTAGCGTCAGATAATGTGCCCATGTGTAAATAAATCATTGTGTGTTCCCAGAATCCTTTGCAAATCAGTGCGACCGAAGCTGATGGAGTGAGTGGCCGAGTGATGCATAAAAGTGCCGGCAAGACGTCTCCTCGGGTTAGCTGTTCTCCACGTAACGGGCATAGAAATGCTGTGGGTTGCTCACTCGGGCTTAATTGCACGGCCATGCGTTTCGCCCTTATGTACAGGGATGCTCTCAGCCATTATCACCTTATGCTCCTAAACATTTGCATCTGCTACTCTGTATTTGACTGCTGACACTGTTTTAACCACCAACATGTCTATCAGAAGTTTTCTACAGCCAACAGTTTCCATACTAGTCAAATAATTAAGCTACGAACTAAGAATATTGAGAAAAAAAAATATATAGAAGTTTTTTGCCTACGTAGCTGACCACTGAGTGAACATTATTGTGCCACCGGTGTTGTTAAGCACCTGTATACCCATTGATAGGTTGGGTTATGTATATATTTACCTGCTTCAGCATTGCTGTTTCTCTCTGGACGTCTCTTTCACAATAATAGCCAATGAGCTTTTGATACTTAGATACAAAGTACCAAAGAGCAAAGAGTTGAATCTTCTGTGGACGTTGAGGATAAGGTGCCAGACTATGGCCTCTGTACCCGTGTGAAAGGCCACAGTTAGATTAGATTTCACAACCGTTCAAGTCAGCAGTGTTTATATTTAGGCCGCTGGCTGCATCCACAGGGACTCCATTTCATTAAAAAGTCCCTGTGGTTCAGCCGTAATAACTTACACCCATTCCAAGGGTACTGCTGGCTTCCACTGGAAAGGATACAGTGTACGGTCGCTAGGTACCAGCCCCGGTGTGTTCTGTTTACACCATCATTTCAACTTTGGTCAGATCAGATAAACTGAACGGTTCACACAGGGCTCTGCAGTGGAGAAAATGTGCTCTCTGGGGCCATGACAGGACAACAACTGCTCATGTATGTGATACACGTAGAGTTAGTATGGATCACTGTACTGGCTATGTCACCATGCACTGTACCAGGCTAGCATTTTGTTGTCCAGCTGATGGAAATATTAGACACAGTTCTATAATGTGCTTTGCTTTCTTTTCTTCGGTTGGTGTAATTATCGAAAATAAATGTACAATACAGCACTGTCACTCAGAAGAAGGTTAAATGCTCAACCCATGCAGCTGTGTGCTATTTAGTATCTAGATTTTTCTAAGAAAGTGGTGTTGTGATTGTACAAGGTGTAGTGCATATATTACGAAGGTTTGGCTGAATTGGCTTCTGGGTTGAGGGCAAAGTGCTTTCCCACAGTTTGTTGGCAAATCTGAATGCAGGCTTTCAGCACTTGTACAGCCATGGGACAAAGATGCTGACTTCAAGGGTCATCAACAGGGTGCCTCTCCTTTTAGCAGAGCTCAGTTGGAATTGGGTTTAATTCCAAACCTTGTGTATTACAGAAATGTCCTTGTTAATGTTATACAGATTCCCCTCAACGGTTGTGAAAGTTGCTTCACTCACGTTTAACATTTTGAACAACATCCAGGTGAGTGGTAGGATCTATTAAATCCAGTGACCATTTATGTATTTTTAGTTTTTCCCTGATGATCCTTTACTGATTTTATATATAATTTTCCAGTATCAGGCAAATGACACATTTAATGTAACTTTTATTATGTATCGTGTAACACTGATATGGATAAAATGATTAAACACAAATTAATATTGGCCTAACTCAAGCATGTTATTTGACCTAATGTATATTCTATATTTATTTATTATTGTTTTATTTTATTTTACTTTTTTTCTCCAAAAAAAAAGGTGTCACGTGACAGAGTATTTATTTATTAATTTATAAAGAGTGTGACATATAGTACAACTTCAGTTTGATGGTAAATCTTAATTAACGCATAGAAAAGCAGTGTTTTGAAGTGGATTGATGTCACCGCTTTCTCTGTCTGTTTGACTTCATACACAATATTCCTGACCTCCAGATATGAGCCAGCTATAGTTCTCAGCTTTTCCCACCAAATGTCCAGGCATCATCAGCTCTACCAGACTGGCTGCGCTAATGTTATTTTTTTAAATTGGTGTAATTATTTTCCAGTGAAAAAACCTGTCGGATGTACAGAGTTCTTTTAACCGAGAAAATTTGTAACTTGATAACAAATCCTTTTTGGATGTTTACAGAAACTGTTTTCCCCCCTATTTATAGACCTCTGATGTTGATATAATGTGAATGTGAACGAGCACTGGCTGATTTTCTGGAAGCCGTCCACCAGTCTTGAATGTAATGCACCTGCAGTTTTGGTCAACATACTGGAAAAGCCCTAGTATGGGCTGCTGACTCAAATAAAGCTATTTTCTGCCTGATCTGCCTTGGGTTTTTCACTGATGGTTGACCATGTCAAGTAGCCTGGCAAAGCTCGCTGGTAAATGAATCTACCTCTCAGCAAATAAGCCAGCAGAAGCAGCACTTTCCACATGACTGTCAGCCCTGTCAAGTCATGCAATATAAAATGTACACTTATTTGAAACGGGGACCCAACACTTCACCTGCTTTTATGGAATTCTTGGAAATCAGAGTGGAATTGCTCCAAGTATCAAATTTCATGGTCTTTTACTTTTTTAATTGCTTGTTCTAATTGCTTTAAGTTGGCTCTGCTAGTCCTTCCATATTTTTTCATTTCTCTGCTATCATAAGCTTCTTTCACTGTACAGCTATTTCAAACAATATTAATTCTACTAGCAACTCTATCCTCTGCTGCAATTTAACAGGAGAGAATTTCTACCCTGCACTGTCCTATAATTTATGTTTACTTATGTTCACTTACTATTTATAAAGGTTCTACCTTTATCAGTCCAACACATGTGATTAAGCTGGTAGTGGTATGTTGATAGTTTAACATGCATTATATGCACATGAAGTTCACATATGTATTTAGTATGATAATGTATAATATGATAAACTGTCCATCTTCCAATGTTTATTAGTACAGGGTTTCAGAGGTGGAAGAATGTATTATAGGAAGTTGAGGGCACAAAGCAGGCAAACACCGTAGATGGGACGCAAGCTTAATGCAGGGCACACACACTACAGGCAACTTAGAGATGTCGAATTGCCAAACGGTATGCTTTTCTCTGCATGAAAAAAGTGGAATCCCCAGTTCAAAATTGTGCAGAACAGGGAGAATATGCAAACTAACATCAAGCGAACCTCAGTTCCTAGAAGTGTGATGCAACAGTGCTACAAACAGAAGCCAGCATGATAATGTAAAAAAAATTAACTGATGAGTGCAATAGGTTCAATTTCCTTAAACTCATAAAAAGAAAGAAAAAGATTTCGCACATATTTTACGTGCTTCTCAAAATGGAAACTGGGAGAGGCTGTTTGTCTCTTCGACCACAGGTGTCATAACTTTTAAATTGGATTAATGACGCTACCTCTACCAATTAATTTCCCCTTTGACCTTCCGCATTCACAGACTGAACAAAATTAACTTCAGCTGCATTGAAATCACAAAATATAAGCTGTCATAGCTTGCAGATGCTGACAAAAAAGTCCATTGAAATTCCACTAAAAATATTTTTTTTTCCATTTCAATTTTTCCATCACCAGTTGATTTGTTATTTAAAACGAATCAGTACTACAAGCACCTTAAACAAAAAACTATCAGTATGTAAATGAAAAAGATGGACATTTTGTTCTCTGCAGATGTTTTTTCTTCAAAATAATGTTGCTTCATAATTTGAGGAACGGAAATGATCAGATTTCCATAGAAAGACATGAATCAACATATAAAATCATTAAATTTGTTTTGAATATCGCCGTACCATTTTCCCAAAGTGTTCTGCTTCACAGGTTTTAGTGTTGACAAATATCTAGGCCTACTTATGACATATGCCCACTGATAAATCCATTGACCACACAACTACATGATCCCAAAGAGTATTCATGAGTGAAAAGCTGCAGTACAAAGACACAACACACACATATACACTGTATGAAGGTATTTGTCTTCTATTTTATGAGAACTAAATATACAAATACTATACGGAATTAAAAGAAACAACACATTTTGCATTAAAAAATTTGTGCTTGTGCATGTCAATAATAACGAAACGAGTGAAAGTAAATGAGCACAGTGGCTATTTCTTGTCATTAAGCAGTGGCCTGCATGACCTCTGACCTCGACTAAAAAGGTTCAAATGAGCCATTCTGTCACTGCAGAGCCAACGTGTGCTTCGTATTTTATATATAAAATACAGTTATTCTAAGCATACACTCAGTGGTAACTTTATTAGGTACGCCTGGGAGGTTTTTGAGCTTGCATGAAGGTGCAGAAATGCCATTGACTGGATGCTGTTTTTGTTGTTCACCACAACAGATTCTGTGAACTCCCAAGAGAGGGTGGCTGTTTCGGTGATGCTCTAACCACCTCGAGTAAAACCAACAATCACATCACGGTCAAAATCACCTAGATCAGTTGTATTAGCCATTTAAATATTAGTCAAATAATAAATGATCTTCTCCACCCAGTCTGAATACTGTATTTATCTAGCAAGCAGATATGTAGGCATATTTGTGTGTTTGTGTTAAATGATGCTGTAAAATTAACATCAGAAATGCTATACACAAAAATGTCACCTTATAACATCCCATAGACCTACATATTACAACTGAATATGAGGTATTACATAACTGCAATAGACCCAAAGTTTGTGTTTGTTTTTTATTTAAAGATATGGTCATACTTTGTATATGTGTATTTGAAAAAAAGCACCAAATGAAAATTAAGGGAGTTAAGAAAGAGCACGTCATTCGAAAAAGGGTTACCTCTGCCAGCACAAACCTAAAAGGGGTGACCATAGTCCTTTGTTAACCTTAGATTTCCTTCGCGATTCGAATATCTGTGTTGCTTATGTGCAAGATCACGTGCACGTTCTTTCGAAAACCCACGTACAGTAAGTCGTTTTTCTGTTTAGACGCTAACAGTAATAACGGGAATATCTATGATGATTTAACTTCAGATGCTAACTGAAAATAACTCTCTCATTATGAATCAATAATTAATTTATCGTCTTCATTTCTCTTCTATTTTTGTGAAATATGAACCTTGTAATTTAATGCAAAAACCCACATCAGGATATAGCTGTGACTTTGAAAATAAATAATGGAAACGATATATTTATACTAAAGAAAGGAAATTATCATGTATTTCAGTTCTTTCCAGTTACTTCCAAACATCTTCTGTTTCCGTGCGTTAATTCAGCCGAGCGTCTCGGATAGCTGACAATGTACTTTAAGTTAATACTTGACTTTTCCAATCGCACAGGGTAACTGGATCTAACTTTAAGTCACTTCTTGTGTTCTGTTCTGTCCTGTTGCTATTACACAATGTCAGTCGGATTATTTCTCCTGTAACTTTGCTAATCTGCCAAAATTTACGAATAAAGCCAGATAAATGAAATTAGTCGCCAGAACTATTATGGAATTTTATAATATCCTGTAATTAACTCGAAAAACAACTACAAAATAGTCAAGCAGAGTAGGGAGAAGTCTAAGGTGGATTCTCAAACCTTTGACAGACTTATGTTGATTTGGCATGGGTTACCACATGTCAATAATTAAATCAAATGATATGATCAAAGACCGACGTGCCCGAAGGCATAATATAATCACTGCGTATTGATGAGAGTTTATCTTTCTATGGTTTCGCACTTGCTACCTACCACACGTAGTTCATATTCCCTGTAAATTTATACTGGTTGCACAACTTGCAAGTAAGTTTTTCCGTGGTGCCTCACTTTGTGTCTTCACTATAGTAAACAGCAATTCCCATCTATACAAAAAGCAGCCGATACAGCCGTATAGAAAACGGTGAATTAGACGTATTTTACAGTTTTACCAAAAAACGCAATTATAATGACACCATGATTGTATTAGCCTATCAGCTGAAAAGAGATTTCACTTCGTGAGGTTTTGGCTGCATTCAGGTAACAACGTGTTGGCGCATTTCAATTCTTTGCGTTATAAACAGTTTCAAACGGTATTTGACTTTTAAGCATAACAAAGGTCTGTTTAACCTGTATTATGAACTTAATTTGGAAAGTGATTAAAAATGATCACGTTACAATTCATTTTCAGATATGAGGAATGGAAAACTCAGTTTTTATCTTTTGAATTTTAAATGTGAAGGATTTCACCCACAGTTCAAGTTAATCAAGGCGCAAGCCAAGGCGAGAAAAATAAAACTTAAAAAGAACAGACATTTTAATCATGCCTGGAACGAGCAAAGAAAAGAATGTTGATAAAAGCGCGTTAGTTTTGTGTGTTTCCCCCGAATTTATCCACATGGCATCGACGGTTGTTATCCAAGACCCCCCCCCCCCCCCGCCCCCGACCCTGACCAGGATAAGCGTTTTGAAAATGATGGATTATTATTATTGTTGTTGTTGTTTATTATTATTATTATTATTATTATTATTATTACTACTACTATTATTATTACCATCATTGTTGTTAATGCTGCTGTTGTTTATTGTTGTTGTTTGTTGCTAATAATAATCTAAATACTGTAACGTGTTAAATGACTAGTCAATGTTGACTTCGAAACATACTATTTTTTTTATGTCAGGAAAAAAATTAACAAACACAACTACAATTATAGCACTAATGAAAAAATACACACAAAATAAAAACTGCACAATTACAAATATATAGACAAAAAACATTAGATTATTAGGCCTACAAACATGTACTGTAGGTAGCAAATTAAAAATTTATTAAAGTAAAGGTATACGCATACATTCCACTCACTAAGTACAATGGACTCTTACTTTAGTATTGCATACGCATATATGGGAATATGTAATATATAATACGCGATATACTCTTAATTGGAAAACATAAAGATTGCACTCCTAGTTTCTATTTCATTTCAATATAACTTGTTCATAATCCTCAGACAGTTGCATCTACAGAGTTTCGCCGAACAAACCACTAGTTTACTCCAAGTCACTATATTGCAGAAAATAATTTTCATCCAAAATGTTTCAGTTTACAGCCCTTGGACTTCCCCCCGAAAATATTTACTCCCTCCGTGGCTGCTTATACTATCTAGGCCTATGAAACTTGAAACTGTAGAATCACGACTGTCAAATTTGAAGAGCGATTAAACCGCACAGGCTAACGCAAATGCTGTCTCTGCGGAAAGCTGCCATGCAAAAATTCTTTTCCGTAAGATGCGACAGGCATATAATGTCTAAGTGACATACACTTACCGCAAAATACAAGGAAAGCAAGCCATGGACGCATTTGCGCAAGGGCAGATGCAGCGTAAACCCCAAACTGATTGCCAGTAACGGTATAGATTAGCATGGGGTCCGCTGCACAATGATTCTGATCAATACCGCTGCACTTACATACCAGATGGCACGGGAAAAGATCAAAATGAAAAAAAGGAAAGAGAAAAGGACCGTTTCAATCGACCCGCTATGATTTGGGCCTCTCTAGACTTAAATAAACACAGCACGGAAAAGCCTGTAAAAGCACTGTACAATTCGCTAGCGATGCAAAGTGATGAAACCGGGTTTGATTATATCATTTCTTTGTTAGGTTGTTTTCTTTTGTTGTGGATATGTTTTGGACATGGTGTGGCATAGGCTAAAGTTCTACCTTTATAACACCTGAATAATGTGACTATATAGTTTAGATATTTTGCGAATTCCGGTAAATCACTAATCCGATCCTGAAACTTGTTAAAGACAGTTTGAGTCTTATTAAACTACAAACGCGAACGCGATGCCAAAGATCGTGTTAAAGGCTACTAGACTAATGCGACAACTTGTATGTCGATGTCGGATATTTATTACTGTAAAAAAAGATTTAAAGACAATTGATGATCAAATAGTTTCTGAGTTCTTTATCAAATTGTGCGCCAACAAAGCAGACCTCTTTAAAGCAAAATCGGTTCTGGTTTAACACGACCGCAATAAGTTAACTCATTATTAGTAAGAACTGTTCATGTAGGCCTATTTATTTCACAGATAATTTTTAACAATTAACTATGCCTTAAGTTATAGCCAAACATTAAGATTATAAACTGCGCCAAACTCAAAGTTCAAGAATTCAATGCAACTGGAAGGAAACTTCCAGATTTGCTCATTTATTTTTTTTCTCGTGACAGCTGAAAGTGCTTAGAAGAGGCCCCGTCCAGGAGAGACCCCCTGCACCTCCACTGACAGTTGATCAAAAGGAAAATAGGTCACGGTTCTTCAAACTTCTGTCTCCTCACCCTTAATTACAGTCCCCTTAAACAAAGGCGACATCTGCCCAAGTCTCAACAACCACCCTACGCGGTGATGGTGTGCCAGGCTTCCAAAGCGCCAGGCAACTTTACATTTAACTGTGGCGAATGATCTGCAAATCTCATTCTAGAACCAGTGAAGTTCGCTTGCGACGTGCGCGACACACGGTTAACTAACTATATTTCAATACACACCGGCTAGTGCAAGTTATTTTCATATTTTATCAGTTTTTAAGCCTGCTGTTTATCGGTTTTTGGATATACTGAATCGATTTTAGCTTGCTACTTACCTTGCATTAAACCACAACGCAACGCCGTGTGGGAAAGACAGGTTATTATGGACTGTTTCTACTTCTAAACACAATTAATATTAAATAGTTACTAAAACATGGAGGGTGTTCTGAAAATTTGCAGAACCTAAAGGCGCACATTTTAAGTGTACACTGAGTAGCCTGTATATTTTCACAACTATATTGGATAATTACAATATATTCATCATTACAACATAAAGATACTTATAGGTAAACGTGCATATTATCATACTCAAGTGTCTTATTATGTAATTGCAATGCAAACAATGAAATAAAATTACAAAATTAACCAAGTATATAAGAACGTTTACACTTCGTGAGTCAAATGTATGGCAAAAAAACAGTTTCTATCAGAAACAGAAAGCTCAGTTTTGCGAATCCCTGAAAATAAATCAAAACGCTTTGATTTCAAATTCCAGATGCATGCGCTCAAAACAAGCAAATAAATAAATAAAATAATTACAAAAAAAAAATCACAACCAAACATGAACAATGTCTCGGGGCATCTCATTGGATAGACCGTGGGAGGGGCGGGACTCTGATAACAATGCTAGAACCATGAATTGTTCAGAAAACGTCAGTCATTGAGATCCCCCTCCTTCCTGACAAGGGAAGGGTGATGGCCCAGCCAGCCCGGCCTGGACAGCTCCAGCTGCCCAAACAGAATACGTAGGAGGAGGAGAGGGCTCGGACATGGGGATAATCAGCACTGGCCCGTCTGATCGAGATCGGTAATTTTTTTTTTTTTTTTTTGGGAAAAACCGAGAGGCCTTAGGAAACAATAAATCCGTCTCTGGCACAAAATCTGCAAATACATATATGTATAAAATACATCGATGAGCTGAATGAAGACTGCATACAACGCCTATAGATGTCTGGCCAAGGACCTGGATGCCTACGCCATGGAGCCAGAAATGACAATGGACAGCATTGGCAGTCTGCACGGTGGGCTAAGCCATGACCAGGATCTGATGAGCAATCAGAGTACGCATCACGATCGGAGCGCCGGGGCTTTGCGATTACATCAGGATCTAGCGGCAGCCTCTTCCCGAGCTGCGATGGTGTCGAGCATGGCTTCTATTTTGGATGGGGCAGGGGAGTACCGTCCGGATCTATCGCTGCCGCTGCACCACGCGATGAGCATGCCGTGCGAAACGTCCCCGCCTGGGATGGGAATGAGCAGCACCTACACAACACTGACTCCACTCCAACCTCTGCCCCCGATTTCGACCGTTTCGGAGAAATTCCACCATCCGCACCATCATCACCACCACCACCACCAGCGCCTCTCCGGGAATGTGAGCGGGAGCTTCACTCTGATGCGGGATGAAAGAGGTTTACCAGCAATGAACAGCCTCTACAGCCCCTACCATAAGGACATGACGGGGATGGGTCAGAGTCTGTCCCCTCTGCCCACCAGTCCTCTCGGCAGCGGCCTTGGCTCCATCCACAACACCCAGCCAAGTCTTCAAAACTATAGCACGCACGGGCACGACAAAATCCTAAGCTCCACTTTCGATGCCCACACTGCCATGCTGGCCAGAGGGGATCAGCACCTCTCCCGGAGCCTTGGTAGCCCCACGGCGGGGATGATTCCGCATTTGAACGGCGTGCACCACGGGGGGAATCAGGGCCATGCTCAATCCCACGGGCCCCTGTTGGCCTCCGGCCGGGACCGACCACCCTCCTCCTCCTCCGGAACGCAGGGTACCAACTCGGGGCAGCTTGAAGAGATAAATACCAAAGAGGTGGCACAGAGGATCACAGCGGAGTTGAAGCGCTATAGCATCCCGCAAGCCATTTTTGCTCAGCGCATCCTCTGTCGTTCACAGGGCACCCTGTCCGATCTCTTGAGGAATCCAAAACCGTGGAGCAAACTTAAATCGGGAAGGGAAACCTTTAGGCGCATGTGGAAGTGGCTGCAGGAACCCGAGTTTCAAAGGATGTCGGCTTTACGGCTGGCAGGTAAGACGCGCTACACACCTGTAAATGCAGTTGCTGTTGCTACCTTTTGAGTTATTAATTTGGGGTAATTTTCCCTGCAGAACTAAAATAATATTGAATTATATTATAGTGTTTTGACTAACATCGATTATAATAGGCTACATACTTTTGAAAAAACAAAGAATATTTAAGTTAGTTGGTATTAGGGTTAAGTCGCCGTATGTAGTTTTTGTGGCGAAAGTTTCATTAATAGGCTAATATTATGACGAATTACCTGATGTAATTATATGCAATTTGTAATTCAAAGGATATTCATACTAGTCTGTATACATCGTGGACACATATGTGTGTATAGATTCTAAAAATGAGTAACAAAATGAGTAATTGAAACATTTTAAACACTGCAGCCTATATAACGTTTAATGCGAATTAGGCCTACATAGGCTATAGGTATTTATAAGCACGAACATGATCACTGTACGTAGTATCTACACGCACAACTGATGCAGAAATGTCCCTGCCTCTTCTTTAAGATGACTTATTCATTACTATTTTCCAGTGGTAGTTTTACTCCATGCATGCTCGCTTTATCTATTTCTTTCCGACCCGACGATGTCAGCGCCGGCTGTGCTGACTGGTCGCCGGCGTTAATGTGTCTAACGGCGGTGATTGTATTTCCCTGGGAGGTTCAGCAGTGTGGAGCGCAATTTATTCCAGTGAAGAATAGTTTTTAATGAGTTACTAAGAAATAAAAGTGAATAAAAAGAGTGTACCTACCGGAACGCGGTTGCCCCCTCTAGTGAATAAAAACAGCTATCAAATGGTTATTTGCTTATTACCAGAAGTAGATAACATATAGGCTACTTTTATACGTAACAGTGGACCTGAAAGCTTTTTTATTTTTTTAATTAATTAATTAGCAGCAAAACAGACGACTGTTAAGGCTGGACGAAAATTAAGCAAACATGCAGATTGGGTTAACCAGTGGACCTAACAATCTTAGTAACATTATGAAGTTACGCGCCAGTATTTTGTTATGGCTTCATATTTAATGGTAAAAATGGGAAATCGCGTTTTGCAAATCGACCGTTGTCTTTTTTTTTGTGTTATGGGAGTTAAATAATTTAAGTGATTAAAAACATCCATAATCTTTTTAACAGATTGTGTGAGAGTTTTCAGCATGCACTGTAAATACGACTACACGTACCACAGGAATGTTATCAGTAAGGCATAAAAATCGATTCATCTTGTTTGGTCAGAATAGCTTGCACACAGCGTAGTATGACTCTGCCTCCATGATGGATGAATGGCAGGTCACCACTTGTAGCAGTTACTTTTATTTAAAATGATCAGTTCTGAAATACATATGATACAGTGCCTGGCTACAACTGCGTAGTATTCCCACTGTCTGCCTAACAATAATAAGTGCATATAATAGATATCTTGAGATGACCCATATTTAAATAAATGGTGATGTTTTTATGCTTTTGTAACATCTGTGCATGTATTTGGTTTAAATGCTTAGCGGGTAAAATATTTATATTATTTTAAGAAATACACATGAAACACATACATATAGACCTGCTAAGGGTTTATTTCAGGTTGGATCTGCTTGCTCATACAGATCTGAAATGACGGCATGTGCTTTGGACTAGAGTTGGAGAGAGGCTATAATGTGATCGACGAGGCTGGGGCTTTGGAGCCGGGAGCAGAAGCTGGGGCGACGCGATGAATTATTGATAGAAATCTCTGCATGCCCTGCAGACTGAGGCCGCAGGGCCCAGAACGACCGCCACCTTGTTTCCAGTTAAACAGGCAAGATGTGCTGAGCTGTACGCCTTTGTTCCTCATCACCCAACTTCAGTCAGTCAAAAGTGCAGATTACATTAAAAATAGCAGAAAAGGGATAGTCTGACAGGATATTTGCCCTGGCTACAATAACTTAGAAACTTTCTTATTGGAGCGAACCATTACAAAAGGGAGAAATGCTTCAGCAAAAGGTTAAAAAAAGCACTAATTATAATCAGCCCTGACTCAGTTCAATGCACTTCGTGCCCAAATGCAATTTTCTCATGTCCAATACCGTTTGTTTGATATGTGAGTGAAGATCTGGGCTGGGCTACAGACATAGTTTCAATTACTTTCCCTGAAATAACGTTTTAAACATGTTATAATGGTTGAAATAGCGATGGCAATTCATTAACGAATAGCCTACTAGCCTACTGTAAAGGCTGGCAGCTGTGAGAAAGGGAGTCACACCTATATTAGTGTCAAACACGTCCACAGTTTTGTTATTTGCATTCCATGGGTTCATACTTCATAATAGTATCTGATAGTATCATCTGATAGTATTACTTGAAAATATCCAGAAAAATGTTAGTAACTGGCTTTTCTGAACTGTGTTGGACTTAAAACAGATCTTTGGGGTAACGATTTTAAACCCTGAAAGTAATGTTTGGATTGTCCAGTTCCATCTTACCTATAATAACTCACAAACTATCAGAGACAAGACTGAAACAGTCCTGTAAATCCTACTCATGCCCATACCATTATGCATGAGATAGCTATGCAATCTAAATAATATCATAACTGGGTAACAATAATTGTTAGTGCTTGTTGTCATAGCAACAGTCAGTGTAGTTTTCCCACACTTCTATTGTGGATTCAGATGTGTCAATGCAGTTTGCATTATCTCCCCCTGTATCCTCCGCCCCCTCCCCAGTGATGTGATTGTGTTCGTGTGTGTATGAGTGTGCTCTTTCACATGTCCTATTACAAGGGCTGAATTAGGCTTAAGGCAGCGATTATTAGAATCGGAAAAAAGAACTCACTTTATTTTCAGTATGTATCAACATACCAGAATTGTTTGTAATCCAGTGCCAAACATAAAGTGCACAACAATATAACAGTCATGTTCTTAGTGAATTGCATTCGTAACCTTACATTATTATACAGGTATATAGTTGTATATTAAAGGTTGTATATGAGGCTATTTTATTAGTATTTCTTACACGGGAATATTAGTTACTTATGGGGACATCCGATGAGATTTCATTCCTGTCAGTGTCGAACTCTGACCGTAGTCTTTCATGCTGAAACAAAGGCCCAGAAGGGGATCTGAAATGCTCAATCGGAAGAGACCTCTCGTTAATTTCTATTTCAGTCTCCCAATCGTGTGGTTAAGTCCCTTTCCAAAACAAATGTGTGTATATCGATGGGGATCGATACGGATCATCTCCTGAAGATTAAAAGCGCATTAATGCTGGCAACGATAACATAAACGTGTGGACCCAGTCGGCATTGATCTGGAACCTGATCCAGGCTCCTTCCAGTAAAGCTGACGGCGGCGATTCCTTCCCAGCACCAGCCCGCAATCGGCCTCCCGTTAGCGCCAGGCTTACAATACCGTCCGATCAGCTCCGCAGATGATTGTCACGTATGAAATACAACACACTAGAAAAGCCGGGATCTGAGCATCTTTAAATCACTCGCCGTTTGTCAACACGGTGTTTTTAGGCTTAAACGTCTTTGCCTAGTAGCAAGTTCGTTCAAATCGGCCGAATATTTTAATAATCTGTGGAAATAACCTGGTAATAGTTTTAATGGTTCGGAGGAATACTGAAACAAAAAGAACTTTACCAAGCTCATGTTTGCAAATGTGGTCATGCCGATAAAGCATTAATATAAAATTTGTCTCAGTGCTCCTGTGACCCATCTACCAGACCTCGCTGTCAACAAACAAAAAGGGCTAAATGTCCAGCTTGGTATTTCATCTGATTGTTTGCCGTATCAAACCAAGCTATCTGCATGCAGAGCATCCCCCAAGCCGCATCTTACGGTGATGCAAAACTGCGTTATGGAATTTACCTACTTCCCAGTTCTCACCTTCGTACATGTTGTGATATGAGGCTGGAACTGGATCCCGATTTTGCAAATGCCAGAGAAAGGCATTGCAGGGTGATTTCGTAGATATAATGTGAGGTTGAACCTACAGAAATGGTTGAAAGAGGGTGTTTGCTCTGGGTTTGATGCAGATTAAACTCTCCTTTTTATGAGTTATTGTTCAATACTTTGACTCATGCATGTTTAACTACTTTGTTTCCGGCCGTTTTCCTCAATGCGCCGCTTCCGCCGCCGCCGTAATGCCTATTTCAGCAGTGCATCCTACCTACCTTTAAGATGAGAACTACTTTTATATATCTGTGTGTCTTCATAAATGTATTTCTCTATGATCTATAATAATCAGACTTGCGCTTTTCTTTTTCGCGCTCCTTAAGGTTTACTCCCAATTACCTGGCACATCCCCCCCGCTTCTCCTGGGGCTCGGTGTGAGAGCTGCGCTTTGTCTCCTAGTTGAGTTAAAATGAAGGTCATGTTTGATGAAGGGCCGCTGTACTTTTTGATCAAAGCGTCCACCTCTTACGTTGACGCAAGAAGAAAACACCGCGGTTTCGTAATTAATAGCAAAGTGCAAAAAGCCTGGATGGCGCAGGAGCTAAGAGGCATCGCAGTGTTTATCAGCAAAGTAGGGGGAGGAGGGCATGTATGCTAATACAGACAATGTGCAAATTACAAGCATCTGCAAGCCCAGAATCTTTCGTCCACAACAGCTACTTCCCATTCAGCGAAATGTTAGCGACTGTTAAGTGTAGTGAATATGTATTTTAGCCTAAAATGGACGTTAAATGTATAGTGTGGGGAAAAAATAAATTAAAATTCGTAGCGCATGTAAAATTATTTGCCTAGTTATTAATTATTATTATTTTGAAAAGATAAGACTGATTATTAGTATCTAAGCATATAAAATATTTAAAAAAAGTATTCCATAAAAATAGGAAAAAGCAATCAAAGTAAAGGCCGCTGGTGAAAATGTCTCACATTGTTTTGGTGCCTTTTTAAGTGGATTGAAAGAATGCTGCAGGAAACGTCATTATGATGGTCAATAATCCTTTTAAAAATTGTATAGCATCTATTTTTTTATAGTAGCCTGTTCGTTTTATAATATTATTATCCATTTAGTTATATATTATATATGTTTCATTTTATAAGAAGATTATTTTCTAAAACATAACTGAATACTGCGAATATTGAACACTTTTTTGATATTTTGCTTCTTTGGTGTGACAGTGAAGAATATGTTGTGTTTCAGTACAGCAACACCTGAGGAGTTTATGACCTAGTTTATTTTTTTACAGACATAATAATAATAAATGCATTTCACCGTATCTGAATGTGAGTTGCGTTGTTGTTAAGTTAAAATATTAGTCAGGGCACACAATGTGATCTTCCCATAATGTCTCAAGAAAATGCTTTTAAAGTTGGGGTATAATCATTTCTGCAAGTTAAGAAGATAATATTCTAGCATTAAAGATTAGGTTAATGTCACTGTTACACAGCTTTTTAAAGTCAAGACTTAATCTAATATGCATTGAATGAAAATATTTTGGTTTTACAACTGATATATTCATTTTGGAATTTTTTTAAAAAAAAAGATTCCGCAGATGTGTTCATAGTCTTCATTTTCTTCTGTATTTCACTCCAGACGCAAAGCTGCTTCTCAGGTAATGGTACTCAGCCAATCAAAGCCATGCATTAGAAACACGCTTCTCAGAACACAGATGTACTCTTTTACATTACTCATGTCATCAGACACTGGGAGATTTTCATCTCTTCTTGATTTGAAGGAAGCTGGATCTGAATCTCACTCTCCACATTGTTCATTTACTTAGCAAGCATTATCCTAAGCAATTTGCTGTTTATTTTCCATTTTCACATCTGGATGTTTTTGCTGGAGCAATTCAGGTTAAGTACGTGCTCAAGGGTACAACAGCAGCATCCTTCATGGAACTTAAAGCGCCAAAACACTGACTCTCCTCACATGCACACGCAGGTCTCCACTGCTGCACATGTCTTTCTGAGCGTGTGCGGTTTGACGGCCATACAGACAAGTGCTTGGGGCTGTTTTCCTGACGTGTTTCTCTGGAGTGCCGTTTGTGTGTCCGCCTCCTCGTACCTCAGACCTCTCTGTTAATAACCAATTTTGCCTGTTTTCACCAGGAGAATTCTGTAAGCAAGACGAGACTTCAGAGCGACTTATGTATTCTGGTAAAACACTTTACTTTTCTTACCAACATTACAATTTATTTCATTGTCACCTGCACTGCATTGTCACCTGAATATCTGACTGTATCCACGTGAGACAGGTCATTTGCTTTTATATGAGGTTTGCACTCAGCTCACAGCAGCTAGCTGTTCCATATAGACCTACGCAGCTAATTTCAGAGCAATGCAAGAACAACATTTGTTGACATTTCCCAGCCATGAGCGCAAAACCATAAATAATAAGCACGCTGTATGATTAATGCCGCCGTGCTCATAAAATCCATCACATTTCCGCCTTATTGCTGTTCTAAATTGAAACCCACGGATGTAATTGCGTTAAATGAACCAAATTGCTTAATTAAATTCCCGGCACAAGAATCTGTGGATTTTGCACCGGGTTGTTGCTGTACGCCTTGGTGTGTTAGTTACAGTTTAGTGATTCATTATTAGGATCTTTTGCCCTTCAGCCCGGTAAATAAAGGCTGGGCAAACAACTTCGGACCTTTTCACCTCTTACATTTGTGTCCTCCCCCTTGTTTTAGGACAGCATGTAAAATGACGGAGGGGTGTGTGTGTGTATATATATATATATATATATATAAAAAGCTTATATCTCAAACCGTTAGTTTTTTTTCATGCAGGTGGACAAAGTCTGCTGTTGTACCTTTGAATATTATGACATCAGGCTTTATGAAGAGTGAGGCTGAATGTTTCGCCAGCCATAAAGCCCTTTCAGGCTTCACCGATTTACAATGATTCGGCTCTCAGCTGTAGTGTAAGGAGAGCTCCTGCAGTGTGTCTAATAAGTCGACACGCTCATTTGCATTTACTTGCAAAAGTGTGTCCCATCAAATGACGCGTCATACAATACTGCCACCCTGTGGTGGCATGAATCCCGTGGACCTTTTTCTTTGTACTGTAAATCTAACAAAACAAATGTTTTGCATGTGGTGAACTAGTCCGCTTTAGCATGATTGTACAAACTGACAGCAGTGTTATCGATTAAAATAATGTTATTTATGTGTAGTATAGGGTAGCTCTGAATGTGGAGTCTTATCATGCACAGAACATTAGGTAGGGATTACCCCCCACGGGATGCCTGTCAGTCATGGAGCACTGATCCACAATTTGGGTAATTTTAGATGGTAGAAGTTCCCCGACTCATGTTTTTTCGGTTACAGGTGGAAATTCACACAGCACAGAGATAACATGTAAAACTCACATATGGATGGAGATCAAACTACCAACCCTGGAAGCGTGGAGTGATACTGCTAGATTTAGAAGTACTTTAGCTTAATATTTTTCTGTTAGCTTAGTATTTTTTTGTGTGTTCTGTCTGATTGCCTTTTGGTCTTTGGCCTTTGGTATCATAACGAGAGGATCTGTCAGCCATGGAAGGCCACCTGTGTGCTTCAGCATAGCAAGCTGAGAATAGTCACATGGCCTTTAGCATGTAGTATCATCATCATCATCATCATCTTCATTACCTTCATCTTATACATTGGGAAAAGGCTGGGGATAAATATGTAACTTTGAAAGTCTGTGGAATTGGTGTAGCATTTAACTTATGCATGCTATATATAGCTGAATTCAGGTCAGCCTGTAGTATATACGATATCTCAATATATATTAAAATTAGGCATTTAATATTTGTTGCATTGTAGCTCAAACCTTACTTCCTACAAAAGTAATATATAATTTCTGGGAATTTCATTTCAATTCCCATTGGATTAATCTTAATTCTGTACTAATCAGAAAAGTAAACACCTAAGTAAATAAGCAAATGAAACGCACAGTAATCTGCTTTACAGGCAAATATCAGTGTAGCTCCTTTAATACAGAACCAATCAGAAGACATTTAAAGATGGTTAAAATGCATGAGTGAAACAAACACAAGTCACACATCTAATGTCCATATACACATGGAGCAGAGCAAACAGTACACATAAATAGTTTTCTTTGGCAAATGAAATTGGGTTAAGGAAATAGCATTTCTGCTATGCAGTCATTAATCAGTAGTGCATGTTGGACTTAATGCTGTTTATAATATCATTTGATAATTTAATTAGTTTTCTACAGAATTCTAAAATAATAAGTTAATGCTATATGAAATACAAATGTAATACTTGGTAAAAGGAGTAATATCCAGAATATCAGGCAATTGATTGTTCCAAGTCATTAATTTTATTTTTCACATTTAAAAATTGTGACGGATTTGTCACCTTGCCATCTCAGCAGCAAGCGGGGGCTTTTAAACTGCTAAAGTTTTCTAATGTATTTCCACCTTTTGTCCATCCCTCTCTTCCCTGCCCTCCATACCCTGTTGTCGCTACAAGCATGCAAGCGCAAAGAGCAGGACCCAAACAAAGACAGAGGCAACACACCAAAGAAATCCCGCCTGGTTTTCACAGACCTCCAGCGACGCACCCTAGTGGCCATCTTCAGGGAGAACAAGCGGCCGTCCAAGGAGATGCAGATCACCATCTCGCAGCAGCTGGGGTTGGAGATCAGCACTGTCAGCAATTTTTTTATGAATGCCAGAAGGCGGAGCCTGGACAAGTGGGTGGATGAGGGTAGCCCCGGGGCGGCTTCCTCCGCCTCCAGCACCTGCACCAAAGCATGACTGGGGGACTAGGGTGATGAGGGTGTGGCTGGGATAGGAGTACCAAAGAGTGATTGGCAGATCGGGCCAGTGGGGCCAGCCCTGGAAGTGGAGTTCCGAATTGTGATTGGGGGATGGAGGTTTGTGGGCGGGGTCTGTACTCCAGGAAAGGGCGCTTCCTTGAGATGTTTAATTTTGCTTTTTTCTAAGTATGAGAGAGGAAAAAAGGGCTGTTTACTGGCAAGAGGAACAAATTGCTTCAAAGTTCTTGAATCCATTCATCCAGGGTCAAGATGAACCAAAGCGATATACATTCACTTTAACCCGTGAGGGACTGTGATCCACTGATGCCGTCAGATCTGGTTGTTATGTTTTCTTTCTGCCCGTTACTGAGTGATTATTATATCTATTTGAAAAAAAGTTAAAAAAATTTGGAAGAAATCGGGTAAGGACCACTACACTTAAAGACCATAGTAAGCATGCAGTGATGTCAAAGTCACAATGCGGCAACATCATGGTAGAGGACTGGACCAGACCTCAGGTCAGTGCTGTTTCATCCTCTGAATGTTTTCAGAGAGGATATTTAAGGGAGAGGCCTACTTTAGATTCTACGTGTTGGTTTTGCACACATCGTTTGATTTAGTGCTGTTGGTGACACGCAGACCTTTATGCACCCTGATCTAACATTCAGCAGCATTGTCTGCCAGCAGCCATTCACATTTTTTCCCCCATTCTCTGGGCTTGAATAACAAATTTAACAATCTAGTCAAACGATGCAATTTATGACAATAATTGTTTTTTATATACTATACCCCCATAGTTCAATTGTTAACTCACAATTTCTCACATTCGAAACAAACAAACCAAAAACGTCATCAGTGTTAATAGAAGGTATATGTCATAATAATTCATATATTTCCCAGTTTTACCAGTTCGTCATAGAAAACCTTGACCTGTGGTCTTAGCTACTTTGAAAGGACGCTGAGGTGATAGAGATCTGAGCAGGTGGCTTTGTAGGGGGTAGGGTGGCAAGGTCCTGGCTGGGCGAGGTTCATGGATAATAACGAGGTCTTGACAACTAACAACTCCCTACAGTGAGCACAATGAAGAAGCACATTTCCTCCACAGCAGAACACTGTTCTCCGTACGTTACCCAACTCAGGATGTCACTTTTGTAGAGCAGATGAACAATCTAATACCCACCTCCTCCAGTAAGCTGGGGTTCTCCTGTTTGGGGCTTTATTTAATCACAATATCCCAGTTTAGGTGTGTATAGCTTCCTGAAACTATTACGCTTTCTTTCAGTACAGCACAAGCCATAGACTGACTGCCAGCCCCCCACCCTCACCCCCACAACTGTGTCAACAAAGCCCCATGCTGGAGTCTTTTGATCACAAATACAGCTTCTTTCATGAATTTAGTTAGATGTGCCGTACCACAGAGTTCAGGTTCTAGCCAATAAGCAGCCCTTTTGAATGACGCGGGAGGAAGCCAAAGGCGATGGAGATTCTTTATGGACAGCAAGACTTTACTATTTATTGACCATTTGAAACCAAAGAGACTTTCTTTTTGTTGTTGTTCGGCACCTAAATCCTCTGCAGCTTTTCCAAAGAACGAAGGTAGTAACCATAACGACCATGATGAAGATAATAAGTGCAAGGAACGGTTATTGGCGAAGGATGTTTGTGTGTGTGTATGTGTGTGTGTGTGTGTGTGTGTCTGGGTGGTGGTGATCGTGGTGGTGGGCGGGGGGGGGGAGGGTTATTTTCTAAGGCGCAGACAGGGACCAAAATGGGTATCACACGTAGGGGAGTGTCGCCGTAACGACAGCTGCTTCCCAAGACAGAGAATGATGTCTCTCAAAATGGAAGATTGTCTTTTACGTGTGCCTATGCAGAAACACACAACGAGAACCTCATCAGCTACAACACCAAAGACTCATGCATATTCCTGCAAAAGCCCTATTCCCCACTTAATGGTTACTGTTTTTTATAGTTTAGTCCCATTTACTGTCATTTTAAAATAGTTCTTTTCAGAAGCTAAACCAAAAAAAAAGAATCGAAGCATCAAAACCAAAGAATGTCTGCATATATGTGAATATTTGATTCTCCATTTTAACTCGAATTCCATGTACGCTGTATATTTTTTATTTAACCCGTGTTTGGAAGCATATTGAACGAGGTTTCTTTCAAACATGGGGACACTCAGATTCAGTGTGTCAAAGACACCGTGAACAATGTATGTTGTATAGTGTAACTACGGGAACAGAATCTAGACCAAAGATTCTTGTCTGGGATGAGACCTTTTAAAATGTCACGGCTCGCTGTCATTCTGTTTTACTGCCTGGAGACATGGCTTTAAAGCAAACCGAAGCAGTATTGCAATGTTGATGTAAAATGCTGCATGACACCAAAGACAAAGGCCACCTCTTTCATCAGGCTCATACGTTTTAGCCTCTACGGTATTAAGACTGCATCAGGGCTGCGGTCGCAAACTCCGCACCATCTCACCTGCTTCCGCTCTGCTTTTGGTTTCCATGGCTGCTCAGAGCACCACACTGGGACCAGGGCAACACTGTGCGACCTTCGCTGAATCCCTGTTCTCATGCTTGTAAAGCAGAACAAAAATTTTAATGGCAGGTAGTCACTATAAGACCAATTCTAAGCCACTGAACGGCATACTATTTCACTCGCTAAAGCCAAACGGCCTGGATGATGTATGAAATGTGTCTGCCCAGCGGTGGTTCATGTCTAGGTTAAGGGTGTGTGAGTAGAGCTGTAGTCTATGAGCTATTTTAAAAATGTGTCTACAGAGAGTGGTCTATGTATGGGTGATATTAAGAACATGTTTGGAAATGTGTGGATGATACAAAGAATGGGTCTACAGACAGTGGTCTATGTGGATGATGTCTGTGTGGTCTTAAAGAAGTGTGGTCTACATATGAATGATGCTGATAAGACCTTGATAATAACCACACCCACAGATGGACTCTTATTATTAAAGGGCGCACATTAGACCCTGTGTGGGAGACACATGACACACCCAGGTAACATGTGATAGGTCCAGATTACGTGTCAAACCTGGGTCACATGATACCCAGAGCTGTGGAAAGAAAGCTGGTTTTCATATGCTTGCCTCACTGTATGCAAAGGTAAAATCAGTCAACTTCAGTGCTAAAATCATAGAAATTTTACAATGTGCATTTGTTTTACTTTCCACAATGTATGATGAAATTTACATTTTGATTTTAATGTAACCTTAATTTAAGATGCCAAATGTTGTTGAGTTTACATGGTTTGTTTTCTTTGTTTTAATTGTACTTATTTATTTATGACCAAGCTGTGTTCTATTTAATTTTATTTAATTAGTTGTAATTTGGGTAAATATTTATGGGTATTTATTATTGCACATTAAAGATATAGTTCTTCTGTCCCTCTTAATTTATGAACATTTTGGTTTGCTTTAAAAAGCTTAAAAACTTGTACTTTTTTGAAGAATGATTTCAAAACCAAAGCATAAATATGATCAATGTATAAATGACGTATTGCAAAAGCTTAGATCATTGATTTCTACTGTGATTTTAAAAATATAATTTAAATAATGTAGGTTGTTTAAAAATTTCTTTATTTTGCTTTTGATGTGGGGAATGGAGACTTAACTTCAATTTCTCGGGCTGATAAAAAAAAAATTGTTGTTGAATGTTGATGAAGAACTTGGCTGTGGAAACTCTCCTGTCAGAGATGAGGAGTCAACTTCACTGTTAGGTCTGTGCTCTGTTCCAGACCAAATTGTTGCGATTCACCAAAGAAAAACCCGAAACAATAAGTAGCTACCTGAGGTTGTACATTAAGATGGAAAGAGGATTCCTGTAAATTTGCTACTTCCATGACGGGCTCTGTATGTACAGAAACAGGTCTTTCTGCTTTCAGTGAGAACCATGGAGCCTACCTCACTGACTCTTCATGTTAATCATGTTGAAGATACCAAAGATACCAAAGATGTTGTTTTCCATGAATGGTCTGCACTTGGCTCTTGATTTGTTTCCTGTTTCTTTCTTTTCCACTTCCTAAGCACAAGTATTCCCTTCTCCTGAGCGTATGTGTGTAAAGGAAAAGGGTATCAGCTTGTGTATTTTATACTAAGATTTTGTAATATATTTTATAGCTCTGTGTGTTCCTACTTCCAGTTTGACAGTCAATGATATAGAAGACCCCTCCCTTCCATACTCGAACTAAAGATGGCCGGTGCATTGATGAGGGTGTGTTTTGAAGTGATCTCACCAAAGATATTACCTGTAGGGTAAGCATCCCATACACTGCAGGCTTTTCGATGCAGTTACGCAAAGAATGTCTATTTCCTGAACTTGCCTGATTATCTTTGACTTTATATGTTACTGTGTTGGAAACCGGTGCCCGTGGGGCAGACCAGGAATGAGAAGATCTTTCCTTTCAGCGCACAGTTGCTAAAATGAACCAAATAACCCAACCCCCCCCCCCCACCTACAAAAACAGCTGATATTGGTGAGACAGAAAGTCAGGGTCACAGGGGAGTAACAATGGCAGCACGACATGTGGGAACCAGACCACCACAGTGATGAATGTGGAGGCTTTAACATGGCCCAGACCCTAGTAGGAACACTCAGAACTTTGACTCCACGTTGATACAAGATGGTGTAGTGGTGAAGTGTGTGATACCCATGGGGTGAGTGCCTTGCTTGACCAAAGCGTTCTTTTTTTATTATTATTATTTTATTTTTTTTCCAGTCCCCTTTGGATTTTCATTTTATTATTTTTTTTTACTTCTCTGAATACCTCAGTTTCTGGCCGGTGGGGGTGTGGGCTGGGCCGTGGTGCTTCTGCAACGCACCTGCAGAAAAGGGCAAACAGACACGGATCCAAAGCGCTAGCTTCCCTCTCAGTGGTTGCAGAGCTTTCATTCAAAAAATATTTGCGCAGACCATGGTGTCATTGCAGGCCGTGCATTTCTTACTGGAGTCTCTCAGATATACCTCATAGGTAATAGAGTTTAGGTAATGTTATAATAGGATATGTAAGAAATTACTCACTTTTTTTGGTAACTGTGACTTTATGAAACAAACTTAAAAAAGCTTTATACATTCTGAGTTGTGCTTTTTGTAATAGTTGACAAGGTTTTTCATGGTTTTTGACCGTTTTCTGTGTTCTGTCCCTTCTGTGTGTGTCTTTGGCAGGATGTTTTTTTTTTTTTTTTTAGTTATTTATTGTTTATTTTCTTTGGACTGGGAGAAATCAGAGAACAAACCTTCCCTCCCAAGATTCATTTCCATGTGTCTATCTTGTTCTTCCCTGTTATGTGTTAAAATGAAGTATTCCGAGTAGCAAATGCCAAACAGTGCTATAGGCCGATTGTTGTGCATGACTATATTTAGCAATGTAATGCATTGTGATTATTAAGACTTTTTGTTTCCAAATATCTTGTTCCATTTCTTTATTGATGTCATTTTGGCATGTTAGCCTGGTAAAGGATGTGTCTATGCTGTGTGTACATGATCTAACACAGTTAGATTAGATTAAACAAAAGTCCCAAGAGACACAAGGTAAAATGGTTTGTCAGAAAAAAAGAGAATTGGTAACCTAAAATGCACGACAACAGCACTTGAAATGAAAATTAATTAAAGCATCGAGAGAGCTTTTTCAAATTGGGAAGGGAGACCATGTCCAGCAATTCAGGAACAGTATTAACATTAATATGTGTCTCTCCGTAGATGGTGTATATAAGTGTGACTGAAAAGTCAACGCAATTCATGACTAAATACTAGATTAACATTAGCGGCCTTTAACTAGTAACATGACTAACGTTCATTTTCCCTCCCATCTACTGAACGGTACGGAAGAAAACAGCTGTTCCATAGAAAAGTAAAGGCAGTATTTTGGCAATAGAGTTTTCATATTTGCCCACTGACATGTTTTGATTTCAAAACTGTAAGATAACAAACAGACACCGCAGGCTGATCATTGTCAAACTTCACCATACGCTTGAGTAACAATCGCTATGCTAATGTTTTCTAAACCATGCTGCCAGTGTTGTAGTGTACAGGACATTCACCCACTTCACCCGAGACTCTCATGTCACCCCCCTGCCCCTGATAACCCACTCAGCCGACACACTCGTCTGTGTCACGCCTGACATGCATTCACACATCTCTCCCGCCTGACAGGATTGCTGCCGTATGACGTTCTCTCACTGTTTATAAGCACCATTTAAACTGAACGCTCTCCTCTGCATAGACGTTAGAATTATGAGTTTGTCCCCTCTTATTCGGTTGTGTTTCATTTCCCATTATAATCAAACGATAGTGTATATTCTGGAATTCAGTACAAATAAACAGCTTTAAACAATTTACATTTTGATTTTGCTGGATTTCTTTTCTCTTCCAGGGATTTAAAACATCAACAAGGACAGTTCTGGGGAGAATCATGCATCTCTTAGCAAAAAAATATATAAAAACTTCCTGAAGGGTGTTGTTAAGGGTAAGATTAGAGTCTAATTGATCCAGTTAATAAGAACTGAACACCAAGAACTGCCAGAAGAACATAAAGAATCCTACATTTTTTCCTTTTTACCGTTATTAAACATTTTTTAGGTTTAGCAGAATGCTAGGGTCCCTTACTGTTTAGCTTTAGGTAAAATTTCAGACCCTTATCTTTATTGCCCAGTTGAGACACACACTGTGTCGTCTTTAAATGGCTTTTCCATCAGCTGAATCAGACCTGTTCTAATTCCTTTGTCCCCAGTTGCTAAGGCAACAACTGCCTTCCAGTGTCAGGTTGTGACATTTGGCTTTTCGTCTCCTAAGCAGGTCAGGGAGGCGTCAGACATCACATAGCTTTGGGAGAATCATCTCCCTGACTACCTTTTCATATGTCAGCCACAAATAAGGCTGCAAAAATGCTGCTTTGGCTTTACTGTGGTAAAAGGAAAAATCCAGTATTGATGCTACTAGTAACTATGAAGTAGAATATCACCTTCTACAGAAACGTTAACTTCTGGATATCTAGATACATCTTTCCAACAATTACATTTTGAAAAATGTTGTATAATGCAAATACAGATCAGTAGTAATTATGTGAAATTTTTTTTTTTAATCCAAGCATAGACCTGAGACATTGTCAAGACCTGGAGTAATCACTGCAAACAGTTCAACAGAATCCAAGGCAGAACCATTTACGAAGATGAAAAGCCCCAAGCACATCCTCGCATGTGCAATAAAGGGCGAGAGCCATCCCAAAGATCCCATGACACAAACAAAGCTCAACTTTCAACAGGTCAGAAGAGGAACACAAGGACTGTATACAACCGGGGGAAAACAGGCATGGAGTTACGCGCTTTCCGGAATATCCATTTTGTGTTTGTGTGTGTGTGGGAGATCCGGAACCAGTGACACCCACACCGCTCCACTACCATGTTGATAATACTTTGTTAGCCTCATCACAATCAATCTATGGAAAGCATAAGAAACAGAGGAAGAGGTGGAATCAGAAACACTACAGTGGTTCACGAGGATCAGAGACTCTCTCCTCTGGCTGCTCAGTGTGGTCATACATGGAGCTGCCATTTCTTATATCCCACATGACAGCTTTGACATGTTGGATAAAACAGGAAAAATATTTAAAAAGATGTGGGGGGGGAAAAAAATGCACAAACACTGTCTGATCATTATTTATTGGTATGGCAGCTGTGTTAGCAAATGGTGACCTGTTTCAGAGGTATTTTTCTTTGAAACAGAACAGCAGTGTTTTGGAAGAGCTGAGAGTTGAAGGATGCAGCCAAGATCAAACACCTAGTGTATGGAGGGGCTGCCTCCTGATTCATATCACGCATAATTACCATCACCCCCCCCCCCCCACCCCCCACCAAAACCCTAGTATCCCATAATTTAACGTTCACTTGAATAAATCTGACTTTACAGTACAGAAACAATTTTAGAGAATTATGCAGCTGAAAAGTCTTAAGGGCCTGAGAAGGCATTTTCCATGCACAGCAGCGGAGGTACGGCTTAGTTACGTGGACTTCTTTCAGTAGTTTGTTCAAGGTGTCTCTTCCGAGGGGACCTGCTGCAGCACTCAGAATGAAAGTGAAAGCTGGTGAATGCATATTTTAGATTTACAAGCCTCACGAAGCACATTCCCATCACCGCCAGCCCGCACAGAAAAACGTCTTACAGTATGCTAATGATCTCACTGTGACTTTAGTCACATTAGAGACGGAAAAAAAAAAGTCACAACAGAATCACAGAGAACCATTAAAACATAATGTAACAGCAAGCAAACGTTATACGGCACCATCATGGTTAAACATCATGGTTATGGAGAACATGGCAAGAAAACATTGGTAACAGCCAAGAAGAGACACAACTATGCAGTGATACATACACTTCCGGTATAGTATAAGTGTACTCCACAACCTAAACAAACCACTTTGCCCTCAAATTCTGAAATCTAAAAGCGTTGGGGGTCTTTTTTGGTCATGCCTCATCATCTACCAAGAGCTGGTGACTGACCCTGAGGTTTGATCCCTCAGTTGTGAGTGTGTGAGAGACGTGGGGAGGGCTTCTTCAAATCTTTGCAAAGCTAGAACACAGAGGCATATCACCCTTGATGCAAGACAAAACAAAAATGATTTTTAACATCATGTACACAGGAAACAGCTTTCACAACAAAAAGAACAGTGTTCCTTAGGCTTACTCATTTATTGTAAGCAAGAAATTTAAGATCAACATCAAACTGAGGAGAAACATTTTAGGGCATGGATGAATGGCGGCTGGTATTCGAGAAATCATCTAAATGCAATTCTGTAAGACACGGGGAGATAGAAAACAAGATTCCTTCATTCTTCTTCACAATTCTTAGATGCAGGTGATTGTGCATTATATGCAACCCAGCAGACACACCAGCAGTTACCAAGCACTGATTAACCATGATTTTCAAGCATGTTTACCCAGATCAAGGTACAAAAGGAACAACATTTATCTGTGCTGTGAGATTAAGTGGGGCATTCAGATCGGAGATGGGACAAGTGGGCGAGGCTCGGGGGGGCAGGACCCCCGCATGCTCAGGGACGACAGCGCTGGATGAAGCGGGGGTACAAGCACACGTCCCGGATGTGGAAACGGTTCAGCAGCCAAGTAAGGAACCTCTCCAGGCCCAGACCATAGCCTCCATGGGGACACGTCCCATACTTCCGCTGGCAAAGACACAAACAGATGGACATGTTGCTATAATCCTGTAGCACTGGAGTCTTCACGAGTATCGGAAATTAAGAACCTGTTTTTGGGCTGAAAAGGTCGACCAGAAGCACAGCAGTAATGCAGCAATTTAGAGTGCTTTAATGTACCCGTGTTAATCATCGAAGACAAGTAAAGGAGTCACAAAAGATCTAGTAGGTACTTAATATGGGTATATCTTTGAAAAATTAATTTCCTACTGGATGTTAGGTACTTTACAGGGACACTTGAGATACAATTTCAAGTATTCGGAGTTTCTTAAGACTGCAGCTTTGTCTAACTAAAGGCATTGGGGTGCTCAGGTTTAAACCTCAGTCGCGTATCTCACACTTACCTGATCCGTGTACCAGTAGTAGGGTGTTGGATCGATGCCCTCCCTCTTGTAACCTTCCAGCAGCTCATCTGCATCCCAGATACGCATGGAACCCCCAACAATCTCACCAACGTTGGGCATCAGAACATCCACCTGGAAAGGAAATATGCATCAGTACTCTGAAGCCAGCGTTCTGGATCAGGAAGAAGCACAAATCCACGGGATGCAGATACAGCGGACACTGACTGGCTATCCTGACAAGGCATCGGCAGAGGGTGGACCTTCACGCACCGACTCGGTGAGGCGGCGGTCCTCCGGGCAGCGCTGCATGTAGAAGGACTTGATCTCAGCAGGGAAGCGGCACAGGAGGATGGGCTCGTTGATGGCGTCCGTCATCTTCCTCTCGGGGGCCTCAGGAATGTCCTGTGGAGCACAGGCACATCTCCTTCGGATCAAACGCGTAGCAAATATGCGGCCGGTGGTATCAGCGATTAACAGCAGATTTTATTCGCTTGTCTGCATTTTGACTGGACGTCTTTTGTCATCGAAAATAAACGATGCAAAGACACATCCCAGGCAGCCAATACTTCGGCCTGGTCACATAAGCGTTCCCCAGTTGAACAGTGAAATCGATAACTAAAACTTCTGCCTGCGGTTTTGAGCTCTAGCGCAATGTAAGGTGAGATGTTGGCTATTATACCAGCAAAAGTCCCCTACCTCCCCAAACTCATAGTAGGAGCCATCATCCTTCCTGATATCATGTTCCTTCAGCCAAGCGATGGCTTCTGTGTAGTCCATCCTCTTGAAAGGCCTCTTGGGTGGTTTGAAGTCCTGTGTTCAAAGGCAATTCAGGGCTTTAACACACATGGTCCACAGACTCAACACAAGAGCACCATAGGACGGCTCTGTGCAACACACCTTGAGCTTACTATGCTGGTAGGGTAAAAAAGAACGACTTCTTTGCTCTAAAAGACTCAAACCAGCTCACCAAGAAAGGAATGTGGAAAAGTGGTTTGACCAACTCTGGCTGCTTTAAGCTTGTACAGAGACCCAGAGGTCAAAAGTTAGAAAGAGGTCAGGAGACACTGACGTACAGGGTTGATCTCAGAAATGAGGTCCCCCATAGGCGACTTCAGCACTCTGTCCACCACGTCACAGACCAGGTCCTCCAGGCGGTCCAAGAGATCGTTGAATGTCAGGAACGGGCACTCAGCCTCTACATGGGTATATCTATGGAGACCATAGGGAAGGATTGTAATGCATCCATTGAGGATGGATTGGAGTTTCACCTGTAGGAGGCGCAACATCTTAGCAGAACGTGCTTATTCTCACATTGACATTCGCCCCAATCAGACGAGCATAGCAGGGGGGTACAAAACACCCTAACAGAGGCTTGCTAATCTTACTTCTAGGCAAAGAAAAGCTATCAGCTGCTCAATTCTTGGGCTGCAACAAATATTTGCAAAAGAAAAAAACATGAATATTCTATAACGGTTATTTTTGCAAATGGGAGAATTACAGAACTTCCCATTTTCAGTCAGTAATCATAACGGAGCGTGACAGTAACACTTCGCAGCATGCCTGTTCAAACTGAGAGGAAAAAAAGATGGCAGAGGAAAGGAAGGGAAATCAAGCTGGGTGACAACGAGCAAAACAGTCAGAGGTCTGGCACTTTTTCCACACGTCAGGGACGGACGTGTGCAGTTTGAAATATGCTAAAATAAACCAGCACTGCGTGACATGCACGAGAGCGCACTGGAAACGGAAAAAGATTCTGTTGTCACGGAGAGTCCGTGAGCTAACTTACATTAGCTTGGTGCTACACTACAGCAGATAATTATTATATTTATCACAACAACAGTAGCTAATTTTCACTACAATTGTTCCATCTGGAAAATACTGCTAGAATGATTTAAATTGACGCTAATTTTTTGTAATGAAATCACTCTGCTGTTCATTACTCACCACGTTAAACCAATTTGCAATCATTAAACACTTAAGTATTTTAGTAACAAAATTAGTTGATTAAACAGACATTTCTAAAGAATATGAAATTCTAATAAAATTCTAATAATCTAATAAGATATTCAATAGTTGCAGTGCTACTTAAGTCACTTTCAAGATTTAATCTGCCAGAAAATTAAATATAGAAAAGAAAAAAACACAGGTTAAAGCATTCGTTAAAATATTATGCAACACTGAATGACACCATGTGTAATGTGATTAAGATGGCAAAGCAAACAGCATGAATGTGACTGAAAATGGTGCAATCAGGGGCAACTATATCCCACAATTCCCTGCTTGCTGGCGGCCCACTCACTCGGCCAGGTGACGGCGTGTGCGGGACTGCTCGGCGCGGTAGGACTGGGCGATGCAGAAACAGTCTCCCAAGGCGGGGATGCACGTCTCCAGGTACAGCTGGGACGACTGGGTCAGGTACGCCTGCTCACCAAAGTAGTTCAGCCCAAAGAGGGTGGATCCACCTTCCACCTGCGTCTGCACCAGCGTGGGCGGAGTCACCTGGGACATAAGAACACGTTCAGTCTGGGGGGAGGTTCCTGAGAACGTTCACAGGGACCACGTCCGCTCTAATGCTGCTGCACCAAATCAAACCCGACATCTCCACGCTTATTAAATTACTACTGTCGTACAAACAAATCCCCTCCTTCACACGTTAACATCACACTAAGATCTGAGTTCTGCATGTTTGTTAATGTCGCTGAATGTATTACCATCACACTGCACAGAGATAAAAACGATCCACCAAATGTCCAGTCGGCAAGGATCACCCTGGCCTCCCCCCAACATCCCCGTGTCCCAGTGGACTATGCAGGCCCCGGGGCCTCACCTCATAGTAGCCACGACTGAAGAAGTGGTCCCGGAAGCACTGGGTGACGACGGAGCGAGCCCGCAGAATCTTGGACATATTCTCACCACGGATCATCATGTGCCGATTGTTCAGCTGCACGTCCACGTCAGACTCCTCGTTCAGCAGGTTGTCGGCGCCCCCTGGTGGAGCCAGGCCCACCAGCTCCCAGAAATCACAGATCAGCTCATGTCCCCCGGGAGCCTTGGGGGTTAAAGGGAAGAGTGATCAAATCAGAGGCAGGAGCACAAAGCAATTCTGCCTCCTCCAGCGAGAACATCGAGCAGGTTAAAGGTCACCCATCCACCAAGAGAAATGAAGCCAGTCAAAGAATACGAGTTAGAAAGATGTCAGAAGTCACCATATTAACACACTCGTCATTCCCGATATGGGTCAGAACAACAGAAGACTGCATCCCTTTATTCGACATGCAACATAATTCCACAATTTCTTCCTCAAAGTCTCTAAAAAAAAAAACTCATAGGTTCATTTTCTATATCTCCTTGTCCCATGCAGGGTTGTGGGTGTCCGGAGTCTATCAGGGAATAACCCAGGATAGGGGGGCAACCCATCACAGGGCACAAACATTTATATAAACCAATAACACCGAATATTCATGGACCGATGGAGAAATTCTCTCACGCACACCGATTGTCTTCCTGTAGTTTTTTAGAGTAAACTTCATCTCTGCCTGCGTGCTAGTTTGTACGTTTCGAACTAATGCAAAGTTTGCTTCTTTCTGATTTTCCTCTTAGTTAATGTACATAAATTACAAGAGGCCGCATCTAACGCCAGTCCCAACTAGTGGTAAAATCCACTCTGCTGCCGAAGAATCTGAGCATCAGCACTCTCTACGGAACATTGTTAGCATTACAACATGGCGCAGAGAACAAAAACACGAGCCGCACCTGCGGATGTTTTGCGGGAAGCGTTTAAACAATGTCGATTATTTCATACCAATGATTATCTGCATTCCATAAGTGTTACAGATCTGAAACTGCTACATAGCAGAACTGTGACCTGTCCACGATTAAATCTTACCTCTTTTCCCTCTGGTACGGGCATCACCCGGCCGTAAAGACCCACGGTGCTCTCCGTGGACAGGACCACGGCATCATAGCACTGACACTGGGACAAGCAGAGGGGAGAGCAGCAGTTCAGTGGGATGCCACTGATGATCTAGACTTTCCCTTGGTTTTTGAGATTAACCAGAAGGAAGAGTGAATCGATGCTGGTCTCTTGGACACATCTTTGCTCAGCAACATCTTCACAATGCTAGGCAATTAGGCCTCACTCAGAACCAGGAATTTTCCTGAATGGGTAAGCTGTGCCCGCAAGGCCCATGCTCTGGAACACTGGCCAGGCACAGCACACTTATAGAGATCATGCTAATGGCTAACTGGCTAAGTAAACAGAAGACAAATTTGCATGTGAAAGGAAGAATGGGGAATACCAGCTGATCTGTGAGAACACACTGCAGGAAGCCAGTCCCGTCCCTTAGCACGATAAACATCAGATTCTTTCCTGTGGGGAGCCACAAACACCAACTCAGTCAGGCATCGATGCAATCAGGCCACGGCAGAGCAACATTTGCAGGACAATGCCATTGCAGAAATCAAATCCTTATGGGTAAACTGGACTCCAAATCTGAAGTTCAGAGTAAAAAAAAAAAAAAAAAAACTACATATAATCATTGTAAAACTAGCACTAAGAAATAATTTTGAAAAAATGATAAAAAGGAAAAAAAAAGGTTCTCCGACTGTCCATATTTTCAGCATCTTCAGTGAAGATTGACACAGTCAGTATAAATAAAAACACAACTAAGACAGTGATTTGATTTCCATCTCGCTCATTACAGTGGTAACTGGTGACCTCTTGGGCAGTGTTTCTCACCCTGGTGCCGGCAGGGAGCAAAAACGTGAACCGGCTGGGGGTCTCTGAGCACCCGGTTGGGAAACACTGCTGTAAGAATCACATGGTGTGTAAAAAACAGCACTTGATGCCACAGGAGGGAGACTCTCACCTTGCCGGCGCAGTCGGTGCACCCAGCCAAACAACTTCACCCTCTGCTCCCTGTACTCTCCCAGCTGGTGGATTTTCACCTAAAATTAAAGTAGTTTCAAACGTAGCATCATGCATCAGTGGACTAATAATAGAAATCATACATTTCACTCAACACATTACAAGCTACTCAAGCAGTGGGTTTCTAACCAGGACTCACTTTTTTGGGTTCTGGAAGACTGGAGTCTTTCACAATAAAGATCTTCTTTGCTTCCTCTAGATTTTTCTCCCTTCGATCGGCATCTTCCGTCTGCCGGTGAAGTGATAGGTTGGTGAGGGGGAATGGGTCACCGCAGAGACGGTTCAAACAAATACCATCTCCTACTCTATTCTTTTCGGAAACTGGATAAGAAAGAATTTCCAAAGCAGACAATCACTGATGCTGGAAATACTTAAGGGACCGAAACGAACTGTAGTAACTTTCTGAAATAGTGGCTGTTGTATGTGCTAGGATTTTTCATCATATTTTTATTCTTTTGCAATAAAATGATGCAGGGAGCAGTGGGCATTTTATTATTCATGTAAACAAACTAGAGGTGCATATTACGACTGGCGTCCATGTTAAAATATTATAAATATATTTCTTTTAATGGCATTATGACCAGAAAATGATTTAAGAATGATAGAAATGTTTTATATATTATATATATATCATATATAAATATGATATTTTTATAATTTAATAAATTTTCTGCCTTTTTAAGAATTATTTTGAAATAATGTTTTATGAATTTTTTACATTTATGACCAACTTCTGGAACTGTGGACAAGCCCTAAAACGCTCATATTTAAAAAGCAACAACATGGCTAATAATAGCCTAGCAATAGAGCTTATTGATATAGTACTAAAATCAGGATACGTTAAGCAAAAACAACAAAAAAAATGTTGATAATACCGCATATCGCGGTATTTAGTCACCCTAAATCACCACAGGGGAAATTCCTTCACAGCAACAGCCCTATTCTGAGAGTTAGTGGATGAGCTGATGCTTTGTATCAAAAGAAACTTCCAGAAAGAAATACGGGTCAATCACGCAGCTCAGGAGAACATAGCAGGATCTCCTCTTCATTTATGCTGGCCCCTAACCTTCACACCAACCGATACGCTAACTGTAATCTTTAATGTCCAAACATCAAAAAAATACCCTGCTACTGAACCAAACATTTAACATGCAAAACAAAAACAAAAGAAAGAACCACTATGTCTGTGTGAAGCCCAGTCAAATAATTTCCATTAAAACCAAAGTCAATACAAAACACAAGAATTTGAGCCTACACTGTTTCTCCTGCCATTCCAGCCTGCAATAGCAGCCATACAAACGGCAGATTGTAACTAAGCGGAATGCATGCGAGAGGAACACAGTTCCTGGTCATTCTGTTAGTAATTAGTCATTGAAATGTCTTGAATTCTGTTTTTTCAATGCTTGTGTATGCAGTATTTTGCAGCTGCTGATAATCGCATTAGAATACACCTGCAAGTGCCAATGTAATTAAGCCATCCCATCTTGCGTTTGCAGAAAGGCCCAGGTAGGGTGCAAGGGACAGCATGGAAGCGCTGGGTCAGTAAACTGGTAGGAGAAAAAAGATAAAGCGTATAAAGCAGAAAAGCAGAGAGTGACAGACGGCTGAAAACAAGCGCTTACCTCCTTCTTGAGTTTGCTGTCATTTTTCATCTGTTCCTTGTTCCACTGCTTTTTCACATTCTTCTTCTGTGTCTTTGAGATAACTGCCCAGCGCTGGGAAGAAAAAAAGCAGAACTGAAAGAACTCCATAAAAATTAACTTTGTACCAGTTCTTTGAAAGAATATTATAACTAGCTAAAGTGCAAGTGCACTAAAATTTTGTCAATAAAATACTGTTTGCCTTGCATATTGTGTTAAGAATGTACTACAAATAACTCAGTTAGGTGTTGGATTTGGCTTCCTGTGATGCGAAATGCAGCTACTGCTTAGTTTCAAAATTCTCAGTTTATCATCAGCACTGTATTCAGTGCTACTCTGCACCTCTTCAGATAACTTAAAATGGAAAAAACAAGGCAGAAGGAAACACTGACGTCAGAAAATGTATCTCACAAGTTCCAGAGGGCATATATTTTACTCTATGTAGAGAACCAAAAAAAAAAAACCGATACAGATGTACCATTACCAGAATTTTTTCATTCCTTCGCTAACAATTTTAACTAATATTTCATGTCCTTAAAATTCCCTCAATATGAGCTTGATGTAGGGACAGAACAAGAGATTAGTCATTTATTAACCTTTTCCTATCAATAGTTACAATGCCACAACATGCGTTCTTTCTGAGAAATACTATTTATATTCTATGGACAAAAAAAGAACGTGATGCAGAATAGCTTGGTCTGATGTAAAGCATGTTCCAGCTGTGTACAACATTTTCAGCTGGGAGTCATGCCAAGGGAAAGGTCACTGGCAGCTCAGTTAACAGGCAGAGCTTCATCTATCACCTTTGAGAATTACCTCGCCTTCTTTTTGAGAGTCGACATAGATGGTTGGAAACGGCTCCTTCCCGACAAACATCAATGCCTGGAAAAGGAGGAAAAAGACGAGTAACACACCTGAGATTTCAGCCACTGTGGATGAGCTACATTAGCCCCACCCCAGAAAAATTTACCTTCAGAGCAGTTTTAAAAGGCTTTTCCATCGTCCCATCGCCATCTTCATCACTGCCTTCTTTAGCAGAAACATAGATCTCCCCTATAAGAGCAAAGGAATAAATCAACAAACAAAAATGGGCCATACAAATGCACACATATAGAACAGTGACGCTTTATTCAAATAAAGTTATCTTTCTGCCTGTCCTGTCTTGCTCTTCCGCATGAGACAAAGACACATATAAAGGTGATATCAAAGTCTGGGGATCACAGCACACGGTCAGCAATAATAGGTGGAAAGTTCAGGTGCAGAAAGTATAAATCCAGACCAAGGTTTTGCTTCAACCAACCAGCTGAGTATAAGGAGTCACAGTCACGGATTACTCAACTAGTAGGCAGAAACAAAACCTTGGTCTGGATTGGTACTTTTTGGACCTGAACTTCCCACCTCTGTCCACAAGTCTCTGGACCAACTGAGGTTAAGGGCCTCACACAGGGGCCCAGTTATCGTACGTATCAGGCACCTTGAGATAAAGGATTTAAAACTCCAAGAGTCCATATATTATATACACACATTTGTCAAAAACCAAGCGGGAGGAAACCTGCAGCACCCCCTACTGGAATATATTCCAAAGAGACTTTCCTCCAAATGCAAGACCTACAAAACCACAGATATTCATTTACAGATTCAATTCCAATCAGAAAAAACTTGCATTAGTCTAATCTATTTATTAAAGGTTATCGTAAAATGCATTTTTACCTTTACACTAATCAGAATAATCAATAATATGCTCCGCCCAGACCCTGCAAAGTTCTGATACTTTTGATCATCTGCAAAGGGTTCTATCCCACAAATATCCAGAAAATCTGATCAAAGAATTTTCCTCAAATATATAGCTATTTAACTTGTGCACAGTCTAATTTCACAAATTGTCAATTCTTTGCCAATTGCTTTAAGGCAGGGGTGGCCAATCTTATCCACAAAGGGCTGGTGTATATGCAGGTTTTTGGGATAACCTGTAGGTCAGCTGTTCAAACCCAGGTGTGAGGACTCTTCAGCCAATCAGTCCTCTAATTAGTAATCTAATTAGGGAGTAGCAGCGAAAACCCGCATACACACCGGCCCTTTGCGGATAAGATTGGCCACCCCTGATTTAAGGCAACCAGGACACCATCACCCTGCACACCAAGCAGGTCCGTTGCTTCATGCGGTTGGGCCTTCATGCGGTTGGGCCTGGGACAGCTTTACAATTCTGAGCCCCCCTCCATCCCACCCCAATGCAAGTGATGGGGACACACACATATTCACACAAAAAAAATTCACCCAGTCATGTCACTTCAAGCACTGCTGATGCAAAATAAAACAGTAAACAGAAAACTAATCTGACACATAGTATCAAAACCACTGAATTATCTTTTCATTTAAATTACTATTGTAATACTATTGTAATACAATGTCGTCTTAACTGGAAATACCAGACAAACTTATTCAACTGCATAGTTTTTAACTGAGGAATGAAAGTGAAACAAAAACACTATCCAAAAACAATAGTCATTGCAGCAATGAATTATTACTGGAAGCATCCTGATAGTCAACAAACAATCAGGCATAGCAGGCTACCATCAGCTATGGCACTCTGGTACAGTAGACCATTGGAGTACATTAAATAAATTGGGAAAGTCTTTTCATCACCATCTTTATGCAAATTTTATACGGTTTATGAGAAACTGGGTCTACTTGCCATGGCACGAACAATATTGATCCTGAACTAGTAACTACAAGCAGTAACTGAAGTGTCCAAAGCGTCAGAAAGTCATGACAGCTTGAAAGCTCAGGAGAAATATGCAGAAAATTCCACTAGTTTTTTTTACGTGATTTCACACGATCAACTAGGGATGCAAAAAAATATAACCCAAAGAAAACAGTACACTTATAAATATTATATGTAAACTATATCTCTCTATACTTTCTTGTAGAACGTGCAAGACATCATTCTGCACCCCCCCTCCCATTGGGTTCAAGAACGGGAAACATATCCGTTTACCCCCCCCCCTCCCACCCACCACCACCACCACCACCACCTCGCGACGGGCCTGCCAGCGAGTCCACAGCAGTATACAGTGTACGTGCACTGCACTTCACCTCACCTCAGAAAGGCTCTCTGAGGTTGTTTCACTTTCTCTTACTGATCGTACAGAATGTCATACCTCGTGTAGGTTCAAAATTCTGTACCACGACATTTCAATGTATTATCCTCCTTAAATACAGCATCATGCGGGAAAAAGTGCTTACAAACTATGCTTTATCATGGAAGAAATTAACTATAGCGAGCCAAGATTAAATACCAATCGAAACAAAATATAACTGATTATAAGAAAAAAACACTTATATTTAAGCCTAGCATTCAACATTTTAATTCAGTTTCTGCCATGGACCAATAAGCTAACTAGATAGCCCTTATCGTTAATTTATCACACGGGCAGCAACCAGCTAAATCGAGTGTTTTTCATGAATTGGCAGAGGAACGCCCTTTCAGAGGTTTTAATCGCTGGTTTAGATCCTTGTACGTACCATCGCTGTAACGAAATAAATGACCAGCCACAGAAGACATGGGAAGATGATGCAACATACACCGGTTCTAACATGGTTTTTAGCACATACCTACTGAAATGTCTTCAGTGTCCTTGATGACCTGTTCAGACATATTCTGTACTTTAACGCCTTTACAAGCAAATAAGTAAATTAATTCAGTAAATTAAATTAATCGATAATCCCTTCCCAAGGTACTGTACAAATTCGTTAAAATGACTACAGCCACCTCGCTGTACGGTCGACGGACAATGATGAAATCGGATGAAATTAGAAACACTTCCGCTATGTACCGCCCCGCCCACAGATTTCATTGGTTGGCATGTACGTCCTGCGCGTACGTTGCGTAGGAACACGATTCCTTAAATTTGCAGAAACTGATATGGCTAAAAGTGCACCAAAATTCGTATTTCATTGGTATTATTAAAATTACATTCGCATGATTAAACATTGTCTATGGAATATGTGCTAACTGTATGTTTTCTATATATTCATGCTTTACATTTTTTATTGTTTGTTTATTTATATTTTCTGTCTATAACAAAACGTTTAACAAGTTTAATGTTAGGTCTCTATTTATGAACAGTAATCACTTTCCTTGACCGACGAAACTCTTAATCTAGGGTTGCCAACTTTGATCAGTTGACTGGAGTGAGAGTCTGAAAGCATGAGTGTCACAGCCTTGTATGATTCTCCAATTCAACGGAAACCGAGTTGTTTTGTGAAAGTTATTGGGTAAATGTCCCTAGAAACACCTGCAAGCCACCAACTCTGAAAAATACTATTAAAACCTAACATAAAATTAACATATATTTCCCTCCGCTTGTGAACTGAATTCAGTTTGTATGGAAGACGTTTCCAACAAATCCCGAATGCTTGCTAAGGTCATGCTGTCCCATCCGACACTCTCCCCATGTGCCAGTTCCAACTCACTTGATACCTTTGATTGATAGCTCTGCTTTCCTAAATAATTTGTAGTCACATAGATGAAGAATTTCTTTGTAATTGTCATAGTCGCCCTCACTGTCTCCATGAAAAATGTTTGGTATAGAGGGATATTATAGACTATAATGTTAAAAATACGAAGTCATAACCTGCATAATTTTTAAATCATCACTATCCCCACTAGATGCCGCCAGAATCGCCTATCCAGCCCACAACCGCTTCCAGTACAGGGTCATGACTGTGTGGGTGGCTGGAGCTCATCCCATGCAGCATAGGGTACAAATCAACACCCTGATTAGGATTGCAGTCCATCACAGGGCACAAACAATCACATACATTGGGCAATTTAGAGATGGCCGTTTGCTGTAAGTTTACTGACAGCAGTAGAAATCTGGTAAAAGGTAGCCTATTTTTAAAATAACATTAATAAATAGTGACATTTAGCATGCTGCGGATTTTCTTGTCATGTCGTCAATTTACAGATGTACTGCGACTTGCACTTCATGGATTCACGGTTGGCATAAGCGAGTTTGTGCAACTATGAACAGTACCGGAACATTTATGACACATGTATTCAGGAGATGATAGTTTATCTTATTCAAAAGAAGTGTGACACTTACTTTTCATCTCACTTATCGCCGCCATTCAGCTGAGAGCATGTGGGCCTGCATGTTTCCACTGAACCTGTTATCAGCACAAAGTAATAATGCTCATTCATTATTTATACTGGAGAAGACATGGAGGGTTTATTTAGAATCTTTCAGAAATTTCAATATTAACTGATAGATTTAATGACTCATTTCACAGCACTTAGGGACAGACAATTTCCTCTGAGCACTATAGCTATCATCGGCATGGAAACTACCTTTAATAATAAAGGAAGCGTTAATGTGCCGTTCTTCCTTCATGCCAGAAAGTATTACAATTACTTCACAGAACATTTTGTCTAAATTCCCCTCCTGTTGTGAAATGTCTCCCTTTTGACATCTTATTTTCGGTTCTTAGTTTTAAAATCCAATTTATGTACAGTATGAAATAGCATAAAGCAGCATACACACTGGATTGGATGCCAGTCTACACATACGCCCACAATTACTCACCGATACCTGCACGATAATATATATTATTTATTACATTATCTGGACAAAGAGAGTCTAATGCAAACCCAGAAATTCCGATGGTGGTCCAAGTACCAGAAATAATCTTCCTTGTCTCTTTGACATTAAAATAAGCTCACAGAAAGACTGGCCTTTGTGCAGAAGTGGTGTGGATTTTCATCCTGGTCATCTAACCACATATCACCTAACATGATAAAAAATGTAAAGCCCTACCATTTAAAAATACACAGTCTTAAAGTTAATAATAGGAAAGACCAATCTTCTGTGACCTTGTAATGGTTGGAAGACAGATGGATGGATCAATGAATGGGAGAAAACCACGTTGTAAAGCTGGTGTAACAGTTTAGAGCAAAGTATATGGTGTAAGAGGCTTTAGTGAATAGAATGAGTCAAGCTTTAAGCATCATTAATTCGGGGTTCAAGGTGTTTTATTGCTATGTGTAATTGTGTGGATAGCACAATGACATTCTTAAATGCCTGCATCCTGCAGAACATGCCAGATAAATGCAAGGCAGTAAACTCAAAATAAAATACAAATCACAAAGCAATAAATGCTTCAGCCAACAATAAATAACAAATAGCACAGTATCACACCAGCATATACCAAAAACCCATAGTATGCACAATTAGCACATACAAAACAAACACATTTCATGTGCAAGAGATGTCTTAAAGGTAGAATCGGGGCAACAGTGACATATTCAGTGTGTAATTAGCGTTCATTAATTGCAAGTGTTGTGGTTAGAGTGCTTGTACATCATCCTGTACCATCTGCCAGAAAGGAGGAGGGATGACGGAGAAAGGCGCCTTTTCAGAGTGATTGGTGCCTTTGATGGTATCTTCTGACCTTTGCAAGGCAGCATGTGGTGTGTATGTCTTGGTCTGCTGTGAGGTATGTGCCGGTAATGCTCTAAGTGTTCTCCAGCTCTTTTTGCAGTGCATTGCAGTCCTGTGCTGAGATTCTGTGACACCAGAATGTTATGCAATGCGTGAGAATGGACCCTGTAGTGCATCTGTAAAAAAAAAAAAAAAAAGGTGGTTAGCACATCTGGTGACATTCAGACCTTCCTCAGATGTCTGAGGTGTGGTGTGACCAACCAAGGCTATTGTCAGTGTTGGTGACTCCCTGGAAACTGAAGCTCTTAAGCCCACCAATGTGGATGGAAGCCTGAGGAGGCGTCAGCTTTCAGAAGCCAGTGATCAGCTCCTTAGTCTTGCTGATGTTTAGGAAGAGTTTGTTTTCCTGGCACCTCTCTGTCGGTAGCCTAGCTTCCTCCCTGTGGGCTGTCTCATTGCCCTTGGTGATTAAGTCTAGGATGGTTTTGTCGTCAGTAAACTTGACGTTGGTGTTGGGGACGTCTCTGGCCTCCCTGTCAAGAGTAGGTAGTAAGTATAGCAGATTCTCAGCACACTGCCCTGTGGGATGCCCATGTTGAGGATTCTGGTAGAAGAGCTGCTGCTGCAAGTCCATAAATTATAGAAAACATTGGGCAATTTTGCCTGAAGGCTTGCTATTAAGCAGTTAGATGTTTTCCTGTTCCTAAGCTGTGGGGTTTCATATCGTTTTAAATCTATAAAAATATTACCGATTGTCCATTAGAGGGAGCCAAATCCAGAACATATCTTTCGCCAGGAGACTGTTAATGGCAACAGTGCATCTTTATGTACCTGATTGTAGTTATTAAATTCTGTGGAACGTGCTAAAGACTTGTTTTGTTGATGTTCTTAGCTGGCTTTATTTTGGCATTTATTTCTCCATGTTTAAATGTTTTCTCCAAATGTAAATAGGTTAACTATTTGTACCTCAGTGAAGGCTTTGTCACAGCTTTCAGACTAAATGTTTAAATTAAACCACTTCTGCAAATCCAAGTACAGATGAAAGTGAGAGATGTAGTGTGTTGAGGGTTTTGGAATCATTCCTTTTAATTTAATAAACACTAAGGACTTACGCCATTCTGTGGAGCTGGTTAGCGCTCCCTCTGGATTACTCTGGCTACACTGGTTTCCTTCTGCAGTCATAGTTGTGAATGTAGGCAGGTATGTACTCTGTGATGGACTGGCATCATGTGCTGTTTGTGATGGGCTTCAGCTGCTTTGAAGATGGATCAATGGAGTAAGGAAACCACTGCCTTTAATCTGCATTTATATTATTGCTGGGGGTCTTGGCTTAATAGCAATGGGTAGTAGATGGAGCTGCAGCTGGATCTGATTAAGACTTGCTTAAAGCATAAGCATCAGGAGCTGCTGTCCAAGCTAGGCCAGTACAACTGTTGAATGCGCCGTCATGCTAGTTCAGTGAAGGCAAATCCAGTGGCAGCCAAGAAGAACAGACGCTCTTCAGGAGTTGCTTCATGGCATGAGACGTCGTCCCAGTTTTTTTTTCCCCGTTTTTACTTTTGTTTGTTGCTTGTTATAATCTCCATGGCAACAGAAGTTCAGTGATTTCTAAAATGTAATTACGGCACTGGTATGAAAATGTTTACTGCTACGGCTTGTTTTGTTGCTGTAGGAGCTTGCCCTGATTCCTTTTAGCAAGCTGAGCCAAGTGAGCAATAGAATTCTGAGAATTAATCCAATGGTTTTGCTGATTGGCCTCTGCTTATAGACGATCTTTTGCATCTCTTGTGCCAAGGTCTCTTACATAGCAATGGCGTAGGAGAGAGCTTGATATTGGGGGAGTGCAACTTAATCATTGAAACTCAAAGGTCATATTTATTGGGGGATAATGAAGCCTAATAAAATATTGGAGTAGACAGCCCCCCTGGTTCATATGTCCCTGATACCTAGGATGTGTACAATATATTTCACATTCACCATGACACCATCACTTGAAGTATAATTTCAACGTATTCAAGTGACAACAAGCTATTTGCATTTTAGATATAATTATCATGAATGCATTGTGTGATCAGCTATAAAATAAGTGAAGTTGGCACCCATCACACAATTGGCATAGTTGGCTGATTCTATCACATAATCCTTTTGTAAGCATGTGTAGAGGATATGTTTGGGGTTGTTATATACATGCAGTTTATGACCCCTTATTCTTTCCCCCATCTTTTTAAATATCTTGGTAATTTATTATGGATAGAATGGTTGTTTTCTGCCCTTCTTCTGTGCATTGGGATTGATAGCAATAACGAAAATATTCATCAGACAGCCATGTGTACACATAACTATGGAGACAGAATTCTCTGGAAGGAATTTTGCCCAGTGGAACTGATGTCATCAAAGTTATTAACGGCTTTCAGATGTGCCCTCATGTTTGGGTGGGATGTTTAATTGTATTACAAATTACTGTGGCATCTTCGAAGAAAAGCCACCCAGATGCAAAAATAACATTCTGCCAACATCACAACGGATTGGCTGCGTTTCGACAGCAAGAGAGAGCAATCACTTGTTCAAGAAGCAGTGTCTTTGAGTTGGTTGTAAATAACCTTGCACTTACTGAATCCCAATCAGAAAAGTGAAAAGCACAAAGCTTACAACTAGGGTTTTCATGGGGATTCAATATAAAAGACAAAAGAACGCACTCAACTGAACATTCCGATGAGGTCATCATGCTGCCTGCAGTCGCCATGGAAACACGTGGGCCCTTTATGTAAACGTGACTCTTGTCGAGCTGTGGTCTTGGGCTGAAATGGAAGTGCTCCTGTTGATTTCCTTCCACAGTCCAAAGATACACAGTTCAGATGAATTGGCGACCTTCAATTACCTTTAGTTTGTCTCAGAAGCAGACCTAACGACTATTGTAAACCAATGACCCTCAATACTGATCCAGGTAGGTCAGGATGAATGTTTAATTACAAAGCGGAGTACTGAGTGAGTAGAATAAATCGATTGCGTTAAGGGACCTAATTTTTTCAGACAAAGACTTAAGTGCTCAGGTAAACTGAAAACCAGCACACAATGTCCCACAAAGACTTGAGTTGAGAGTTACTTAAAACTATTGAGAAAATAAATGAAGAAATATGCATCCACCTGAGCTGGCTTGATTAAAAGCATTGAGGAATAGTGTGCACCAAATTTCTTTTAATTTCAGGCTTTTACTTGCACATTGTCGATGTTAAAAGCCAGCTTGCAGGGCTTAGAACCTACACTGGGAAGAAGCTAGTGGATAAAGAGAAGGGATACTGGAGGATACTGGAGACTACCACCCTGGAGAAGGGATACTGGAGGTTGACCACCCTGAACGGACCGTCACCTCGTAACAGACCCCTTTTGTGAAGCGTTTCCTCAATCTCTCAATAAACCCTTCACTCAAGGGGCATTTGTCTGTGCCCTTCTGGGTCTTATGCTCGCTAAAAGATGCAGAGCAGTCGGGTTTTGTTTTTTGAATCATGTTTCTGTAAACAAGAATAAGAGAGGCAATAAAAATAAAATCGATTGCAGAACAACTGAAACTGATTCCTTAACCCCTTTTGTGAAAGTGACCAAGTAGCTCCCTCCCTGTTGGAATTATAGACAGTGCAGTCAGGAGCCCACAGAAACAGGGGCCCCACAGAAACAGGGGCCCCACAGAGGATCGATGAGCCCTTTCGCGAGGAGGATCAAGAGGCTACTAATTTAAATTACCAAAGCATGTTACATTGCATTATGAACCACCGGAAATCAAAGGGTACACAGGCATCACCCCAGTTACGAATCCATTCCCTATGTCTGGTTTCAAGTTGAATTGGTAGGTAACTCAGAACAGGCACAAGGGACTCTTATTTAGCATCAGTTAGTCAAAAGTTTGTCTTAGTTTATAGTATACATTTTACCTTATACAGACGCTCCTCTACTTATGAACTTTCAACTTACAAACTTTCAGACATACGAACGAAGAGGACTGCAAGTCCAAATTGTGTTTGATGGGTTCCCGTTCCCTGTCCGCAACATCAATTTTCTTTTCTGTGCACCAGTTCCGCCTAGTACGACTTCTGGCTGCTACTCCCGCCGCCCAGCAGTGTATACCCTTAAAATGTACGCACCTTTACCTGCCAGCCTAATCTGTCTCACTCAGTGTCCAGTTTTTCATTTTCCTTTTTTTATGACAAGACTATAAAAGTTCATATTGTATACCTTGAGGAAATTTCACAAAGATACATGGTGCATCTGTATCATTTAACCATTAAGGGTCTGAGACTTTGTCTGCATACATAGACGTGTCCAGAATTAAGGACCCTCCACAAAAAAAATATAAAATAAATAAATAAAAAGGAGCTCATTGTAAGAAGCTTATGCCACTGAACTCCATGAAAATTCTTACAGGAAAAATTACAGATAACAGAATGATTACAGATAAGTATATACAAAAGATGCAAATACTTACACGTTTTTCAACAGTGCAAGATAAATGGGGGTAAAGATGACTGTTCATTAAAGGGTGTTGGAATGCAATATGAAGGGTGGCAGATGGGCTCGGCCTCACACAGACCCCTGGTGCTGATGTGTTGATTAGGAGCTGGCGAACCCAAGCAGTGGAGGAAAGCCATTAAACGGGGAGCAGAACTGCAGCGGTAAACACTGCTACAAAATATTACATGCAAGGAAAGATGTAGCTTCAGCACTGGCTAAATATAGCAATGGAAGGTGTGGGCTGGGTAATAGGCAGACGAAGCCCCGGGTAGCATGATGGGTAAGGACATTACAGGGTCAAGCACTGGAAGCGATTGTTCCCCTAATCTTCTGCCCTTTAGCAGGGAAATGAATTAATAATATGTGTATGGACAGATGCAAAAAAGCATACTGAATTCCTGGTTTTATTATAAATTTATTTTTCTTTTAACAAAAGTTTCTGCACACAATAATACATTTTGTAGTACTTCTTTAGTCCTTGAATAGTTGTATTTAGGTAGATATTATTTTGTGGTATCATGCCATTGTAGATTTACTGAAACCACATCTAGAATGACTAAATTCAGTAAGATACTCCGTTTATTCAGTTTTCACTCTTACATACCATGGAGTAGGTTTGGATGTCGAGTACAGTGCTGGAGATACAGTAGCCCTGTCTGGGATCTGAACAACTTCTCCACTCCAAAGCACTTACAGAGGGTCTGCTCTGGCCTGCTTTGGCCTAGTAGAAAATTTAATGCTATATTTGTATTTGACTTTTTCAGCTCCCATCCTCACTGGGGGGTATTTCTGGGATAACCTTCAATGATCCTTCAAGCCAATTTGTACACGAGGAACTTCGAAGATTGACTTTGAGTCAGATGCATTTAGATGCTTAGCACAAAACTAATAAAATGGGACTCATCTAATTTCCATGAAATTACTACATTACCTCACCCCCCCAGTAGAAAAATGTGTTCAGCTCACTATGTCACTGACAATTCATGTGAGTGTTGAGCCATCCAAATGCAAACAAATGACAGAGTGGTGTAAGATCAGTTACATCTATACCCTGTATTCAGTTTGCATTAATCCTCACTTACAGGGTTGTACGTTATGTTTGGTGACCAGGCTTTGCGTATATTGGGGGATGTTGGCTGCAGGTGTGTAGGGAAATAGACTCTGTTTGTGGATGGAGAAGTTCTAAATAATTACAGCAAAATGAATATACAGAATATTTATGCACATGAAGTGAATGGATTGATACTTATTGGTGAATTTCTGGAGTATTGCATGCATTTTTTGTAAATACGTGGTCTGACTTAATTAAGGCTGTTTCACTTTTTCCGGTTTTGCTTTTGCATATTATAAACTGACAGTGATGAACACAGAATATAAGGCCCAATGCATTTTGGCTGGATTTCGTATTTTTAATTACGTTTTGTGTTTGTCAGCTGTCTCAGCATTTGTGTACTGTATTTAATCTGAGGGTAAATGTGCAATAATGTTCTCTGACAATATTTCTGTGAGACAATTTAGACATACTGTATGCTTGGGACCAGCTACCCCAGAGAGAAGACAGCGAGGAGAACACAAAGTGCTACAAACTCTACCTTATACACATTGCTGTTATCTTTCCCTGATCTCCTCTTAGAGGCCGAGATGATTATGATTCCAAATTTGGTTCATCAGATTGCATGGATTAATACGTACCATGTCCTTATTGACCTCGTTAGCACCCATATGTCTAACAAACAGAAAAATTAATGCATTGCAATTGGTCAGGGTAACTAGTACCCAGTATTGTTTTACTTATTCCTCCCAAAACAACTATCTAACATGCAGGATCATGATAAATGTAAATTGTCCTCTAATATATCTAGAGGACAACATTCATCCTCTACACCGAAAGCCCCATCTCCTTAACCATCATGCCACATGTATCCCAAAATGAGCAAACATATTGACTTAATGCTTCCCTCATTAGGCTGGTTACACCGCTTAGTGAAATAACATTTAGTTTACTGCCAAATGAACTAAATCTTCTTAGAGTGGCCTTACGAGTTTGGCTATTTCAGCTACAAATGTGTCTTGACGGCACCAATGCATCCAAACTCAGTCAAGCATAGCGCATTAGCATACGCTGACAGAACCAATGCGTCCAATCTCAGTCAACCATAGCCCATTATTATATGCGGACAGCACAAACACGTCCAATCTCAGTCAACCATAGCACATTAGCATATTCTTTAAATGTTACAAAAGATATATAAAACCTTGGCATGAAATGTCTCACACAAAACCTGTAGAACAACTGTAGCTGGAGATATTGGTCATACTATATTCACAACCCATTGCTAGTGTAATATTTATTTTTAGGTATTACATTTTCTTTATGTCATCATAAGGCAGAAACATATCAGATTCTTTGGGGATTGAAGGAAATAGTAACAGTGTAGCAAAACCGGTGTAAGGTTAAAATCTCCCATTGGTTTTAGCCTAGTGTCAGATTAACCAAACAATGACACAGTATACAGTATGCTTCTTATGATTGGAAAAAAAGAGGGAAAAAAACCCTATATGGCACAGGATCCGAATAATTTCAGTTTGCTCCAGCCATAAGGATTGGATGCTCGGCTCCTGTCCTAGTATAACATTTGGCATCGGAGAAGTCAGTAAGTTTTAAGCTGTGACAGAAGTCTGATTAAAAAAAAAACAAATGGTCAGTGTTTCTGGAAGGAAATAAATCAATAGTAACTGATCATAAATTGTCCTTTCATTCAGCCATCTACTAAACCACTTTGGTCAGGAGCCTAGCTCAGGCAGCATGGGACCCAGGGATGGGGACACCTTGGATCTGATGCCAAATTATGACAGGGACATTTAGGGACACCGATCAGCATGGTGGATGGAAACCGAATCACCTGGAGGAAATTCACACAACAGGAGAACATTCGAACTCCGTATATTGCTGTGGTGGGATTCAAACCCCAAACTTTGGACCTACAAAGCAACGGTGCTTCCCACAGGGCCAACAAAAATGAAGAGAACCATAAAATAAATAGGTGTATGTTGGATTTGTACCCATTCATTAATCCTATCAATTTTCTATGTTATACCATCCATTAACCCTGACTGGCGGAAAGTGAAAACAGATAAAAACAAGATAAAATATTTGGCACGGAGTTGTGTTATTGGTGCCCGACTCATTTCAAGATTTCAGGGCGTCAGGATGCTGTCCAACAGTCTTTGTGTCCATGTCCCAAAATAAAGCGGTTGACTACAGTATCGTGATTGTCGTCTTTGCTCTGACATCTGACTATATTCCTGGACGCAGGAATCACTGTGTAACAACCCCATAGAAAACATTACGAGGGTGCTGCCGCCTCGCTTACAAATCCAGTCCTTTGACCATATTTTCAGATTTAAGAGCGGCACCAGAAACAAACAACGCACTTTATGTAATATGTCTTTTTGTGCCGCTTTGGAAAGAAAGCTCATCACAGGCACGAAGACACAGAACAACATAAAATCTAAAAAATGTGTAATCCTGCTCGTACCTGGACTGGAATAGCAGTTCCAGTCTGGTATTTTCAGCCAGTGTTTCTAAACCCGGTCTTCAGGGACCCCCAGACAGTCCACATTTTTGCTCCCTCCCAGACAGTCCACATTTTTCTCCCTCCCAGACAGTCCACATTTTTGCTCCCTCCCAGACAGTCCACATTTTTCTCCCTCCCAGACAGTCCACATTTTTGCTCCCTCCCAGACAGTCCACATTTTTGCTCCCTCCCAGACAGTCCACATTTTTGCTCCCTCCCAGACAGTCCACATTTTTGCTCCCTCCGAGACAGTCCACATTTTTGCTCCCTCCGAGACAGTCCACATTTTTGCACCAGGAGCTAGGAGGGAGCAAAAGAGTTTCCGAGGGGATCCCCAAGGACCGGGTTGAGAAACACTGGCGTAGCCCAAACCTACAGAGTCCATCTTATGACAGGGATATTGGGAGAGTTTAATGAGGCTGTTGCTCTGCAGATCTCCCACCGCCCCCACCTCCTGTGACTGAGTCATGCTGGAGGGGCTTGGCCTACTCCTCTACTGAGCAACGTGGAGGTGGGCTGATGCAGGAGTTAGTCATCCCCAACCACCTTGCACACATGCAGGGAGAAACAGAGAGAAAAACAGGCTTAAAGGGGAAATCGCCTGGGAAAGACCCAGAGGCAAAAAAGTGTGTTGTTCTGATTACACACCATTTGTTTCACTTGTTGGTGTCAAGGAAAATACCCAGAGTGGACAGAGCAGTAGTCATTTGAGTGGCAAGATTTAATGGCAGCTGGGTTTTTCCAGGCCATCAACAAACACATTAATGTTTATATATAAACAATACCATGACATATGTGTGTATCTGCAGTATTTACTTACAATAAAATGTAAATACATCACGTAGTTTGCTTATGTTTTTATGCGTGTTCCAGATTTTCACAATGCAGTGCTGTGGATGTACAGTATTAGATACAAAGGATAAATGAAATGTGCATACATTATACATCGTGTAGACACACGCAGTATGCATAGACCTCTGTGCTCATGGATCTTGTTCCTTGTCTCCCCTTCTGCTGCTTATTACAGAAAATAGACACCCAACAGGAAAACCAGATCTGTCTTCTCTACTCTTCCAGGCAGACACAAACTCACGGACAGCCGTTAATTATGATGTCCGTCCTCTCGTTCAAAGGAGCGCAGTTTAGCACAAAAACTCATCTCTTTCTACTGTACCAGTCCACCTTTGATACCTGTTTTCTGGTTCACATGTTCACTTTTCAACATACTGCCCATTCTCCTATTTTTCTACAGGTTCACGTTTCAGCATGGCACCTGTCCCTTCCCTCACACAAACGTGATTTACTACAGAACAGGTCCTGTCAGATAAACACCTTTTACTGCGCTACCCATTATTTTGTTCCAATGGAAGGGCCATGTCTGCCGCTTCACCTTTCCTCATATACTTTTTTACAGCTTGCAAGATGGAAAATGGATGGGCCGTTGGGGCGGTTTTGCAGGGGAAATACTGTTGTACCAGGAATACAGGCAACCAAGTGTTCCTTTTACTGGGACCTACTCATTTAATTTTATTGGTCATTTCAATCCAACAGTGAACATTTATCATTGTACATCATTTGAAACCAAAACACATAATGAAACAATAGCGTACAAAGAAAGACACACTTCAGTTAAAAGTCAATGTTTTCTGTTGACTTAAAAAAATTAAATATGGGTAAACCTGAATCTGTTCAAAGTGTGTGGTACTTACTAATACATCATTATATCAGCATACACCTTTACAATATATCTGTGCAATTCTGTCCATTAATAAAGTTGGATATTCTTTTCAAAAGCAATTCAAGTTTAGTACCAATCTCAAGGTACTTTTGCCAGAAAACCTTTGGTCACAAATCCAACAGCTGTTGCAGTACCGTTTTTTTTTTTTTAAACCAGCGAAACTTTTTTTTTTCTTGCTTTATATGTTCAACTTCGTCATTAATGTATCCAGCGTAAACCGCACAACGTTATGTAAAAGGTGTTCAACATAACTGTCAGAAACTTTTAGTTGGCATCATCTTAACTTGCACAAAGAAGACTGGCATGATGCAACGTGCCCCAGTATGCAAACGAAATCCACACAAGAGCCAGCCAGCCACGTTATAACATGTCATCTCAGCTAATCAAACACAATTTCATAAAGAACTTATCGGAACAGGACTGATTATTTAGCGAATACACACTTAAAGCAACTCGATTCAACTGTTCAGTTTCTCAGAACAAATACAAAAACAAACACGGAGCAAGCCCCCCCCCCCCCACCTATGAAAGTAGTATCAAATGTCCCTTTTTATGTGAACAAGTTTTCATTGTCTACACTGACAGAATGACAGATACTAGCTGACGGAGATAGTGGTTACCAAGCATGGTCAGAAAAATCCCCAATATTCCATCATTATCTGTTATACTACAAAAAAATATAAAATGCAATGTGTAAGGTGGGGGGGGGGGAGGGCAACCAGACTTAAGTGTCAATCCCTGAACTTCCCAAATTAGGGCTAGTTAGGGGTGGTGTGTAAAATCAACTAAGGAGATGCACTGCAGCACTAGGCTTGATAACCACTGCCAAAACTGTACCAGTCCAGCATCACGTCCCCGCCGTCAACGCAGATATATCCCAAAACAAAGACTTCCTTCGGTCCCTCTGAATTCAGTGGGGCATTGAATCATACCGAATAAATTAAGCAGGAGGATTCACAAGACTACTGGCCACATTCACGTATTAACATATCACAACAAAATTAGTCAGTGATGGCTGGCTTTTTTTTCTAAAGGGAAACAATATGGCTCAAAGTTCATACTTTAAAAATTTTCAGTTAAACCACTGCACTCACCTTTTCCCTTCTTGTCATACAATCTATCCACGAATTGTGGGCTATGCTCTGGAATGGCATCACACCAAGTCATTTTTTTCTTTGGAAACGTCTTTTTAAAAACAAAAACAAACAACAAAAAAAAAAAAACAAGACTCGATAGCCAAAAAGTCTGAATACCCAGCCAGCTAGCTCATATAAGTGGACTAGCTAAGGAAATGCCGTGATCGCAGCAGTGAAGAAAACGTAAACAAGCACTCTGATGTTTCAGCTGGACCTCCAATGCAAATAACCGCGGCATTATTCCCCAGCGGCAGGGGAAGTCATAGGTCTTCAAAAGCTGTAGCCAGAGGACAGCCCTTTAAACAGAACCGTAATAAATAAATGTTGTCTGCGACTGCCACAGTTGAGCTACCAGGTCTGGTAGCTTCATCTCTCATACTGCTCTCTCTCAAACGAGAACTGTGAAATGTAAAATACACAATTCATATAAAAAAATAGAATCGTTAGATAACATTTAAACCGTATTCAAGTTTCAAAAAAATAAATATATTCTTCCAGACCGTCGAACATTACTGTGTTTCATCGGCAGGCCTGTCTGCCAGTCCGTCTTTTGCCGTCCAGTTGCACTGGCAGTCAGCCGTCCAGTTGCACTGGCAGTCAGCATCGCGATCGTCAACGCCTCGAATTTTCGCCATTACTATGTGCACAAGATACTCGTCACACAAACTGACCTTTAGCTTTTGGTATCACTGTGCTCAAAGCAGCTTTTTGTGTCCCCAGCTGCAAAAGAATACATTTAAGCTCATATTAGCAAACTGTAATAACACCATAAGCGTGTTTAAATAGTATTCCTCTAACTGTCTCAAAATATTTGTAGTATTACAGCCATTAAGCATTAAGCTGTATATGGTCTATGTGGACCTGATCATTATAGAGCATACTGTACAAATATTAAAATTCTGTATAAGTGCAATTTCATCAGTCCCAGCAAGACCTGTCATCCTACCAAATACATTTTTTGACAGATGACAAACAAAACATCTTTGCAGAAATACAAGTTTAGGTTCTCCTAATATAAAGCAGAACAAATAAGATATTCCTGATTGAAAGCCCTTTTCCTGATTCTTTCAGTCATGGAAGTTGACAAATTTATCCCAGACCAGCAGAGTCCAGATGTAATCCAGTGACAATGGCACAATGCTGTTTTTCTTTAATCTCTCACTCACTCACTCTCTCTCTCTCTCTCTCTCTCTCTCTCTCTCTCACACACACACACACACACACACACACACGTACATATACACGCGTCTTCTGGATGTTTATGAAAGCCACTCACTACCAATTGGTCTGCATGGAACAAAGCAAAACAAACTGTGCCATCTAAATTGACATCTCGACCTGTTTTGACTGTATACACTGAGCTTATGACAGAGTATTTCAGAGTTAAATGAGCCTTTTCAAATGACTGCCACAGTTACAGTATTTGTTTTTTTGTAAATATATATCGCCAAGACATACTAAGGGACAATACAGTACACACACTCTGTCTGAGAGTGCCAAGATACCTTTAAAATCCACTCACGCTTGACAGAAAAAAAACACTTCTATAAAGTAAACTAGCTTCTTGGCAGATGAACATACCACACGAACCATAAACTTCCATTAGGTCTAAACTAAGCAATGCGACATTGTTGACTATGAAAGACACCTTTAGAGGTCTTTAAAGACAAAAATGAGTTTTTTTGAAAACCTATCATCGAGCCATTAAAAGAAAATGTTGTTCATTTGGCAATATATCCAAGACACTCCATGGTGGCATCCACAAGTTGCGGATACTGTACTTGCAGTCAAAGTTACCAAGGAAACGTAAATCACGAAACATCTATGAAATATCTGAGTAAATTTTACTTAGATAAATTTAAATATGTCAGGATATGACCAGCTTAGATCTACCAGTTTCATTTTCCATTTTGAGTGTGTCACCAGCCCACTGCTATCTGGTGGCTAAAATCCATAAAGAGTCTGTTAAAGGGCAACAGGGCGCCATGTGTTCCACCCTAGCAACTCCTGGGCCTGGCCCTCAATGAGGGGTGGGGCGTAATTCCAGTTTGGTTTCCCCATTCTTTCCTTCCAAGTTATGTGCAAAGTCTCAGTCAGGAAAGGCAGCCCTGGCCCGCCCCCACCCCTGCAGCTAACCCACCCAGCAGGTTCAGCAGCCGGAAGCCTCCCCGCTCTTGGCTGCCGAGGCAGAGCTCACGGCGATCTGGCAACCGCTGGTGACATGGTTGGCCACCTTCTGCTTGAGCTGCGCCACCTGCTGGCGGAGCAGGCCGGCGGTGGAGGCCAGCTCGGCGTTCTGGCCCTTGAGCGTGCGCACCTTCTCCTCCAGTCGCGAGATGCGCTCCAGCTTGCGCCGGCGGCACTTGGAGGCAGCGATGCGGTTCCGCAGCCGCTTCCGCTCCGCCTTGATCTGTTCCTGCGTCTCCAGGTCGACGGGTGACAGTGCTGGCGGCGAGGGGCCAGTAGAGTCCCCGGGTGGGTGGGGTACATCGGGGACCGTCTGTGGCTCGTCGGGGCCACGGCTGTGTGTAGTGCCAGGGTAAGCCAAGGGCCCGGGAGGGTACTGCGCAGACTGCGGCATCTGGGCAGGGCTGTAGCTGCTAAGATTGGTGTATACAGGCATCTCCCCCGTAAGGCCCACACCCCTCTGGTAAGCACCCGGAACAGGGGGAGACGGAGAAATGGGGGCCCCCACCAGCTGATTCTGTTTATGCAAGTCGGCCAAAGCCTTTACAAAACCATCAGCGAAGCCTTCTTGCTCATTGGTCACCTGGCCACGGTAGAGGAAAGGACTGGTGCTTCCCCTGCCCTGGGGGGAGTGAATGATGAGATGCTCTAGGTCAGGTCCTGCCAGCTTCAGGAGACTCATGTCGGACGCAGCCAGCAGAGGGCCGCTGGCATCGCCGCTGATGCCCACGCCAGTGGGGCTGGCCCTGCAGTTGGCCCCTGAACCTGCAGGCTGCTCCTGCAAGAGTTTCAGCCCAGAGGAACCACCCACAGCAGCAGGAAAACTCTGACCGGCCATGTTTCTCTTATTCATCACCTTGTGGGTCTGGTGCCTTGGATATTGTGGGAGTGCTTCCAGCTGGGGAAGGTCAGGGGTGTCATCATGATAGAAAGGGGTCTCCATGCTATCCGTCACTCTCGCTCTGCTCAGCCCTCATAATCTGATGAACACGCTCATGACACCAAACCATTGTCTGCTGACAACGATCTCGAGTTAGGGACTTTCAAAGGGGCTTCCAATCAGTCACCTGGGGAGACAAAATATGAATGTACATAGGCTAAATGGAGTACTGTAAAAAAAACAAGAAACACTGTGAATAACAAGAAACACTCGCGCCCTGCTGTACCAGTAAAAGAGCGGACGCGGCGGACCACGCGCAGGACGCTCGCGCTGCAGGCGCGCGTGCGCAGTCGCACACCCCCGCATTCCCGTCCTGTACGGATAGCTGGCGTTAGCCTAGCTGACGTGCTCGCTCAACTCGTAAGTGAAGAACAAGACCCCGAAAATAAACACAAAAAACTGTACATCTCCAAGTAGCTATCCCTGAAATCATTTTAGCCCCAAAACCGTACACGGTAAAATGTATAGAAGAAATATTCTGTTCAGCACCGGTTTTTCCGACACATTATTCATAGTGTACTAATTTACATAAAACCAAGTATTTCGTGGTAAACTTAATTGTCTGTTATTTGAGTTGATACATCTTAAGTAAATATTAACGTTTTTGAACATTACTTATTTGACTATATCTTGTATTCCTTACAGCCGCAGATGATCCCACATGCACTGGAACTGGTGCGTAGAGAAGCTCGCTTACTGGTAAATGCACAGATTACACATTAAGAATATACAAAAAAATATAAAATTTCGCGAAAATAATTATGATTCGCAAGTCCTGAATGCTTACATGTCTCAGACGGTTTAACACTGCAAACGAATGCCATCCACTGCTGGTACTCCGCCGAGGTTTGGAAAAGCCTGCGTAACCGCCTAGATCCGTTCAAAATATGTTGCAAAAACACTCGTACACTCGGGGTGTTTGGAAACAACCTGATACTTAATAGTTAAAGTTGTAACTATTCGCCTTAAAAATGAAATAAAAAGATGATTATTCTGATCTCGTCCCCGTTACAGAAGTGGCTTGAACGCGCGTGCAGTTTTCCCTCTGCCCTCGCTCGCGTCAGCTCGGCTCAGGGACTCTCTGCTTATCTGATTACTAAAACACACGCCCTCTACTATTCCTCCAGTTCCTGAAACCACCCCGTGTTGATGTCACACGTTTATTACCTTCTACTCCACATTTCGTCGAGGTCACAGCACATAAATGTTCCCGCTTCTTGTTTATTTGCACGCCACCGGTTGTACTGTCGCTTCTGTCGGTGACGTATAGAATAGGTTTAAGATGCTGGTCGCTAAGAACAGAAAATGGATCCGCACCTAACTTTTTTTTTATATTATTATTATTATTATTATTATGTAGAAGTACTTCTACGGGAATAGGGCAGAAGGACCAACTCTAGCAGCCCTGCCCTTGATCTCTGTAAATCCGTAGCAAAACCTGACGGCATAGTTTCTCTTCTAACCGATGAGCGCCCATAAGACATCGGACATTGTCCGTAAGGTGAAACACTATAGGAACTGGGCGTCAGCTAAATTAATTATGATCACAGTAATTAAGCAGTATTTACCATGATTCGCCCTTAAGATTATCTGAAATTAATATGGGCGAGAACATTGCATTAAGTTAAGTATGTTTGAGTGCTAGTTACCACGTTAGGGGGAAAAGTATATGACTAAAACAATGTACTTCCATTCGACGGAGGAAGTAGGTGACGGACTCCACGAAACCGACCAAATGTATTGCACGAAGTAGTTTCGTAATTGAAATTGGTCACTGTTTCTTTGTCAAACATCATTTGTCAATTACCCAGAAATTACTTGGGTATTATTGAAGTTGCTGGTCCTGGCAGTGCACTACGTATCCTGGATTTCGCTTTGCGCGAATCGCGGGATCGCAGGATTACCAACGCACGAATCGGGCGTGACACTCGCACTTTCAGAGTCTCACGCAAGAAATACTACGGCAAATCTATATTATTCCATTAGAAACCTAAATCAGCCACATGAAAAGCGTTGGGGTAGTTGCAAACCCTACAAACTATTTAAAAGGTATTAAAACTATTATATACATGTAAATATGTGTGCAGACTTGTCTCGAATTGAAAATCTCATTCCAACTTGATGAATTTTAACTGATGATGATTAAACATAATTATATTTTCATGAACAATTATGTATATTTCCTCCAATTATATATTTTCCCCTGTACCTGTCCCGCGTTCCTACGGAACAGAATACGGAATCCGGATCAGTTCATTGTTGTGAGCTGTTCCCAGGCAAACCTACGTAAAAATGGGTTAGCTGAAATAAAAAAAAAAAAACTAGTATGCAGGTTGTGGTCTCCTGTACCAGAAGAAAGAAACCCTACATTTCTATGTTCAAAGCCAAATTTAAAGCACTAGGAAAGTTTACATGCTGGAAAACAAGCAAAGTTGACTCTTTCATAGGGTGAGGTTTATATTATGAGGATGCAGCTACAAACATGCATGGAATAAATGACTGCATTCAGGAAGATGCCAAGCAGTTTGAACAAACAGGGCATGAGGTAATGTCTGAGCACAGAATAAATAATAAGCTACGTTTTTTTCTGTGGGTCCTGGCTCAAGCAAGACCGGGGCCCATATTAACCCCAGACACACCAGGTATGTGTGGCACGACTAAATAATGTTTAAAATCGACAGGTATCTGACAGACATCTATGTTTTACCCAAACTGAGAAAAAATGGTTAGGTAACGTGCTCAGTTACTTTGAACCTGCTCCCTCACAGTGAGATTTGTTTGGTAATTTAAGTGGTCACCCAATACATGACAGATATTTTTACAGTTCACTTGTTTATAATTTTGTTTGAACTGTTGAAGTGTTCTCTGAACACTAGTTCCACACAATGGGCCCATTTCTGACCCCAACACCTTGATGTTAAGATGCTTAAGATGACAGAAGTATCCGTCAGAGCAGAATATGCTTGTATATTTTTTGAGTCTAGTCATAAGGAATTAACATGAGATGCTTAGAAAAAGAACAGCTTCTCTCAAAAAGATGCAACAGGCTGCCTAACATTGCGTAATGTTTTGCAAAAAAAACAAAAAACAAATCAGAACCATAGAAGTACAAGTAACTTTTTTCTAGGGTGTAAAATTTTTTATCCTGCTGGGACTGGCAACCGTCTTCTCACAAGTCCAGTTCATAAACTTTTAACAAGAAGTGGGCATGTGGTCTTACAATACACCCCCTCTGCAGAGCTGATTATTGCTGCTTTATACACTGTAGGTCATAATGACCAAGCAAAATGTTACTTTATTTTATGAAGGTGATTTTGTGGCACAGTGACTCAGTATCTAGCATTCCCTAAAACTGTCACGTTGGGGTTAATTTAATATCTCACCTCTTCCCTGTGTATGTGGTGGGAAATATCCCAATACAGGGGCACCAACCCATTGCAGACAGTCACTATAACCCCTGGAAAATAATGAAATGCAGCAATGCCATAATGGATACAGATGAGTGTATACAAATGATCACAGATTACAAGTAAAACTGAAAGTTGCATGTGCAGTTCTCTGGATCATTATAATGACCAGACATTTGTTTTGGTTGAGTGGCCCATCTCCTGGAAGCATGACAAGGAAGGGGTTTGATAAAGATGACATGGAGCTTACGAACGACGTAGCATTAAGAAAACTTTGGGAAACTCACCCTAGATCAATAGATAGAATTGAGCTATGAAATTGCTTGAAACCAGATATCTGAGTACAGGTAGTCCCCCGGCTTATAATGTCCAACTTACGGACAACTCCTACTTATGAATGGACTGCCATAAAGCCTATTATATTAAAAATTTGAGTTAAATGCAAGAGTTTTGTAAAAATGAACACACACACACACACACACACACACACACTACTTCGTGACGCTTGTGAAAACATGGTGCAGCTTCAGCAGTGTGTCGGTTTAAGGTACAGTACTGTGTGTACTTACTTTTATTATTACTGTTTACTGTTAATTATTATTGTACCCTTTTATTATTTATCTGACTAGCCTACAAATATGACTTAAAGACAGACTAAGGAAATGCATTTCACTCGTAACCTGGGGACGGCCTTTACTACTGTTATGAAAATTAAAAGTATTTAATGGATAAATACATATATAGATGAGCATGTAAAATACAGAATAACCCTGGTAGGGCTATAGCTATAACTGCATATTTAAACGACAAGAGGCAGAGCGTGACGGACTGCCAGGGCAATATCGAATTATGGCATGGCACGGCTAGTTGGCATAATAAGAGTGATCACTTGGCTTCCACACAGCATAGGGTCGTTGTCACATCTGTCCCTGTTGGCAGCCAACTGCCTGCCAGTGCATGTCTCTAGGCACTGCTGATGTTGCAGTTTTTAGCAAACACAGCACTCAGCCTGACCAACTGAAACCCTCTGTAGCTTAAACTAAAACTCTGGAGTTTGCTGAATCCGCAAATCATATGGAGCAGCTTAAACAGGCCTTTAGTATGTTAAACCATGTGATGTTCTTCGGATGTAGCAGTTAGCACAGCCAACTTTAACCTAACGGTATGTCTAAGCTAAGGGATTCTGTTCTTTATAGGCCAGAAGATTCAAATTCAAACTGTTTTACTATTTTACCTTGTAGCTTTGATTTTAAGAACGTAACTGGGGTTGGGTTAAATGAATACATTGTGTATCCAAGGCAATTGATCATCAGCCCTGAACTAACAAGTGCTTCGATTGACCTTGATTTACATTTACACTTTATTTATATGAATCCATTTTTATATTTGAATTTTCTCTCACAAAGCCTTTTGTTTGACTCAACACTGCTGTTCAACAACTCTGTCACACCCTTGTGGCACGTATCCACCCCGCAACTTGTTGTATCACGTTAAACAAGGCATGTTGGCTATAATTGCTATAATTTGTTTCTGTTCTATTATTAAAAATAGTTGCAGGTGCAGTGGTCTTAAACCGCTGTCTTTATCTTGTTCTGTGGGGATCTTCATGTGCTGCAGTCATAAGTGTGGAGAACTGGCTGTTGGAGTCCCCAGTTTCTGTTGCCAGTTGTTGTTATGCAAACATGTCTGTACTGAAAGTTTTGTTTTCTTTGTCCACATGATCCTGGGTTCGGGAATGTACTATGGAAAAGGTAGGGAGATGCATTTTTCCATCCATCCATCCATGTATCCATCCATCCATTTTCTGAATCCACTTGTCCTATTCAGGGTCATGGGGGGTCTGGAACCTATCCTGGAGGCTACGGGCGCAAGGCAGCGAACAACCCAGGATGGGGCACCAACCCATCGCAGGCATTTTTACTTTTCAGGGAAAATTCAAACCAGACTCATTACATAATGTGCGTCTCTCCCTGAACTCTCTGACCCATCGTTTTCAGTCTCTGAGGAAGGTTTGTTTTGCTTCTCTAGTAGACAGAATCGCCTACACAAGTGCAGTTATATTTATTTATATGGCGGCTATATAACGAGATGCAGTAATATTATTGTAGATTAAAATCAAGTTTTTTCAAGTGTTATTTAGAACACCGATTTTACATTTACATTTTGTTTGATGGACAGGTTCTCTTACCCTGACGAATTTAGATACGATATAGCATTAATACTTTCTACCAATCTAGATTAATGTTGTTGTAATGCAGCAGTGACGTATGTTATCGAAAAAGTTCTCAAATCCAAGATAAGGCCTTTTATTGTCTCCAGGTTAATTTTCCTGTAGCATAAGTAGGTCAGTCTTTCCATGTCATACATGGAATGTGGGTGTGACTTTGTTTGGGATGCCATATGTTGGCCAGAAGTGGTGTAGAAACAGGGAAACTATTGGATGGTTATTATAGACTGTTTCAAACCTGTGTTTAGTAGCCTGGCGGCCATATTAACAAAGGTGGAGGTGAACAGGAGTTGTCGTTGGTCTTGTCAAAGATAAACAAAGAGGATTTGGAAGCAGTATGGTGTCACTGACAGTGTTCCTTCAAAAAAAAAAAAAAGCCACACAAAGCCTCTCTGGGACATCTGACATTACATGTGATTCTAATTCCTGTAGATGACAGCATCCCTTATCTGAGGTACTTTTCCAAAACATCAAAATAGCAGTTGGATAACAAAGCTGACGTAAATCCCAGCTCCAACCACTAACGAGAAAAAGCCACTGTAAGACATGCCTTCTTGCTGGACAGACTTGTCAACTGCCCTATCAGTGCAGTTACTGGACTGTGACCAAAATATTTCTGTCTGTAAAATGTAAAAAACTATAACATTTTATTTAAATGTTATGTATTATCTGTTAAATTGATCCACTGCTGTAAAATTTCTCCTTTGGTCTGATGGATTCCTGTCTTAATATTATGGTGAAATTTCTGGTTTGAGAAATAAACCTGTTGCCTGCCAAGTGCATCACCGCACCATTTGCCATCACCACAGTGGCAGTGATAGCTGCTCGGTTGCCATCGCCGTGACGATGGTGATATCTGCTCATTCGCCGTCACCGTGGTGGAGGTTATGCTGGCTGTATCATCATGACCATGATTCAGCGCACATGGACACTGGCCCAGATGAATCAAAGGGAAGCAGATTCATCCGGTGGATGTATGAGATTTTGCATCCATGGTTGTTTCACAAGCACGTTTTACAAAATAAGCTTATAACTGATATTTGTATCATTTATGCACAGGTGCGTATTACATTTCAGCAGAGTCAACTACAACCAAAGGATGAATCCTAAGACTTAGACACACCTGGAGTACTTTTTTCAGGATTGTGAAGAAAGCCTGAAAGCAAACTTGTCTGCTTCAGTATTGGGTACTGGATACGTGAACTAGAATATTATATTCTGGAAACAGAGTAAATGGAAACTGAATCACCAGGCATACAGATTGACACAGCGGAAGCAGATGTATGTAATAAGGCTGATTCATATTTCACATATTAAACTGTGAGTACCCTAAACTGTAGTGGCATAGGGCGAGAGTAAATCAGGTGTCTGTCCAGATGCATTACAGAACATTTCTGGTTTGAGGAATAAACCATTACAGACAAAGAATCTGTGTGCTTTGTGTTGGAGATTCATAGCAACGAATTATAAATGTAAATGGATACTGGGTTCATTGCATTATAGGTCTGACGGTTTTCTATATGTACTGTGGGCATCATATGTTCAGTTACTGTAACAGTCTCTGGGCAGCCTTCATGTGGGCAATACGGAGGAGCTCCCTCTCCCCCATTGCCCCAAATATACCGAATCTCATTGGCTCTGGTTTTGGCATTACAACCAATAGGATTACAGATGGCTTTGACCCCCTAGTAATGCGCGTGCTGGTCGCCCGGGCAACGTATTGTTAGACAGATGCATGAAGAGAAATAGTGAAATGCAGAAAAGGACTGCCCCATCCTAGCTGCATTGCTTTTTGTCTTGCTGCCGTTTTATGTTTGTGTCCATTTTGCAAAACAAAAACCTATACAATAATGTCTAAATTTCCTTATAAAAAATATGAACCAGATAATCTAACCTAGTTTATAGATTTATTAGCTTGGAATAGTGAACATCTTGGATGTGTAGGGCCATTACATTTGACACAGTGTGCAGTGGAAACTGTAGTAATATGCTATAGTTTCTCATTGTAATAACAGTTTATAGGCTGCTGGACATTATATTGTGAGGTATGGAATTGTTGGTGACCAATTGTTCTGATGGGTCATTTTTGATTATACTAAAAAATACAAGTCATGTCACATCACATTGTATAATGTATTTTATAATATGGACAGGTTATTATCGCACTATATCATATTTCTTTACGTAAGGTATGGTAATAATGCAGCATATCAAATTAAGTTATACTGCGTGGCTTGAACAATATCAAGCTATGCTATTCTGTATAGCCTTATTGAATGGAGTGGACCACATCAGGTCATACGATATGGAAAGAACTCTGTCAGGTCACATTGTAAAGTATGGAGCAGTGCACGCTGTACATTACTGTATACATGGTATCAGGTTATATTACATAGTGAGATATCGACCATGACAGGCTCTGTTACCCTTGAGGATGAAGATCGAAGTCTCGATCTGGGAGAATGTGGCCGGTCTGTATTCCCCAGAGACAGCAGTGTTTGCCAGTTCAGTATCTCAGTGATTTTGTTATTAGCTTTCGTACGCTTTCACAGATAGTATAGTAGGCATTACATATTTATCCATTTTTGTTAGATTATTCTGGTTTCGCTGTTCTGAAAAGTAATGTTCTGTATAAAGCATGGTTTTGTTTTTGGGAGTGACCCATCTTTGCAGGTATTCAGGAGAGTATGGACACTCACTGCATGTTGTGGAGGTGCTAAAAGTGGATGTACAGTAAGGATTTCGACACCATAGTATATGTTCACCTATTTGATGATTTATTCGTTCCTATTCTACAAAAACAGATTTGCAATACACCATACACTGAAATGCACCATAAATGATCCATCTGTCGATTTCTCAGCCAGCTATCCTGGACACAGTTATGGGTACAATACACTATCTATTAATGCTATGACCTAAGCTGACTGCTTTCTCCTTGGTGGAAATCAAGGAGGAATCACACCTGAGTTCATTTGTAGTTGAGGACCTCAGACAAATGAGACACCCACCTGCTTTTTTGTTTATATTGGGCTGCAAAAAAAGCTTTTGTACCTGATAAAACAAACCTTACTTACAGTGTAAACAGACTGTGATAGATGCATAGCTGCTCAATGAGAAACACAGTTGGTCAGAGGGGAAGACGGCTTCTCTGATATGGTTTCACTCTGGGGAAAACAAGATGTTTGGTCTGGGAAGGTTAACTTTTACAAGTACTGAACTGCTGTTTCCCCGTGGATTTCTTGTTGTAACTATTACCAGCGTCCTACATCAGTAGGCCTACTCATCTTCTGCAGGCTGCTATATTAGCATATTTCCCTAAGCTACGGGGGAGGGAAAAGCTCATTTAATCTCAGCCGTGTGCGAGAGCATGCATTAGCACAGGCCCAGTGAAATCTTTCTCAGCTGTGTTATTGTTATGGCTGCCGTTACCATGACAACATCGGGGCAGGGTAAGTCTCCATCTCAGTCCTGCTCTTGGCGCTACCCAAAGCTATTGATTTGATGACGGAATAAACATTACTTTCCACAATTAAGCCATCAAGCAGTTCTGTCGAGATGTAGGAGTGAAGTGTGTGCAGCTCATGTCCTCCCTTTCGCAACTGTGCATTAAATACATCCAGGTTTGCAGCTGGATCTTTGTCTCGGAGTCTGAATTTGGACTTGGAGCCAAAACGAGTACAGTTGTAGGAGCATCTTGACACACAGCATAAACATTACCTAAAAACAAAAAAAAATGGTAAACTGGTTTCCTCTAAGAGGGAGGACATTGTTTATTTTATGGGGCATTCTTGTCTTACTACTGGTTTTAATTTTCTGCATACTCATAGTTATATACTTATTATATACATAGTTATATACTTATTATATACATACTTATATACTTATTATATACATAGTTATATACTTATTAATGTGCAGCATCAGTCGCTCCTATTAGATGCACAAGCTTCAAAAAAACCTGCCTGTGTCTTGCATTTAGCAACCAGCATCCAGTATGCTGGGTTTAGTGTATGTGTTCCAGTAGTCAGTATTCAGAGCGCAGTGTCTAGTATCCAGTGCCCTGTATCAAGAATGCAGTGCCTTATATGCAGTGCTCAGTATCCTGGGCCTACTGATGAACTCCACAATTTTGTGAGGACACTGGTGCCCTACGGTGACATATTAACCTTTTACAAAGATTTAGCATGACATTTAGCATAGCGAGGTGTAGTATTAACCCAGATGCTCCGAGAAGCAGAGGGCAGTTTGAAATTTTAGGCACAAGCGTAGAGCAATTGCTATGGATACATGTATTTGTGATGCTTGAGACACACATACACACGGGTGTTTAGGCCGCCATGCATAATTCCTGGGTCCATATGATGCACAGCCCCTCCCACCAGGGCCCCCTCCTGGACCCGAGCCTTGGACAACTTCCCCGATTGTCCCCCCAAAACTGTGTGTTACCCAGGCCTAGTAAGTTAGAGAAAGACTAATGTTTGTATGTTTATTTATCAGACATTTTTATCCAAAATGAGGTACAGTTGAGAAGGTAGGGTTAGTTAGTCCCTGGGGTAATTGGGCTTAAGGACCTTGTTCAAAGGCCCAATTACAAAATCAGTCTGGCGACCAGGGGATGTGAACCAGCAATCTTCCGGTCACAAGCACAGAGTTGGGTAAGATAGAACTGCACAATACATGGAGGCCCAGACACTGTGTCTAGAGACACAGAGAATGACAGGCATGTGCTTGAGGGTTTTTTTATTTTGTGTGTGTGTGTGTGTGTGTGTGTGTGTGTGTGTAGAATTTAGGGGAGGGCTTGTTTAAGCTAAGAAAACCATTGTACACAGCAGGTTTAGTAAGAATGAGAGAAGTTTAGTCCATTCAGCAAACAAGCAAGCTGCTCATTATTTTTTTGCATTCCCCTTAAGTCTGTGGTTTGTCCTCCTCAACAGACTCTGCTTTGTAATCAGCAGAAGACTGAGACCTCACACTTTGTATGGCTTTTCCTGCCCATCAGAATTTTGGTCCACGTATACATTAGACTACTGATTTCTGATTGCAAGGTCAACATCAGGCAGAAATATTTACTCATTCCCTAGGAACGATGTTTTATCTGGGTAAAACAGCTTTATTTGTAGAATAAGCACCATATATAGTGATACTGATATTTTCTTTGATCAGCTTAAGTTTTAAATAGCTCACCGTAGTATGAATTAGCACCGTTCTTGTTTTAGTGTCACAGCTTATAAGGCTCTTGCATGCATTGCAAACCTCACTGCAGGTGTTGGCACAGTATTCTATATTTAGCCCAGAACGCTATTGCTATGACAAATAAATGTTGTCCCTAACTTGGATGAAAAGTAGGGAAGAAGTGCATGGGGAAGCACACAGGACACAGAGGGACGGAAAATATATGGAACAGAGTATCTACCGTTAAGTCTAAAAATTACAATACTTTTTGCCCCAATATTTTACCTTATTATATTTCAGAATTTGATATTGTCTGCTCCCTAATATGCATTGCAAGACAAGTTATTACTTGCAAAAGATACATCAAGGTTGCCTGCTCAAGTCACCTCTGCTGTTTTTTTTTTTGCTTTTGTTTTTACTGATTTGCTCCAGTAAAAATGTAATATAATGTCACTGGTTAAAAATGCTTAGCTACGCGAAGAAATGCAAATGAAAAGGAAATTAGTGAACTACTGAATGAAACAACTTGGTAGAAACCAGGTAGTATCTATGAAATGATATCTGGTGGAGGTCTGGTGGAGTTGAGAGGTGCTCCTAAAAGCAATGTTAGTCATGATGCACACCAAAATACTGTCAAAGTGAGAAATTACATCTATTTTTTTTCTGACACCCAATTATTCTTGAAGCAGGCACATACACCAGCTTCCTGTGCAAAAGACTGTCTTGGGGTTAGTGTCTCCCCTGCGGAGCGAATCCAGCACAGTGTCACTGCTCAGGATCAGGCTTTACATGGCACACGACGACAATAACAGTCCCCCAGATCATTACCATTATTATTTTTGCAAGCACTAAACCTGATCCAAAGCTTTTTATTTGGACTGACGGAGTGTCATCCCTGCAAACACAAAGAGTCCCTGTCACATGGTGTCAGTTGTCAATTCCTGGTGTTTGTGGAGGATGGTATGACCTCAGCAGGTGGGGGCACACCAAGCGTGTCTAGGCTTGACAAGTATGTCATGAAGTTGGTGTGGTGGAGAAAGTACTGAGTTTGGACCAGCAACGAAGACAGCTGTTAATGACTATGACCCCTGATGATGATATTCCACACTGTGCGTTGAAAGAATTGCTGAAAGACTGATTTGTATTTCATTTGTTCTCCAACTGTGTGTGTGTTTGATTAATGGTCCTATTCCTTGTGTTTTTCCTGTCAAAACTTGTTAGCTGTGAACTTCTTAGTTGCAAACTGTTTTGTAACTGAAAAGGGTAATTGCCATAGATCGCATTCCTGATTAAAGTACAACTTAAAAGGTTAATGATGTATCCTCCAAACTTCCATAATTTTTTTTATTTTTTACAATGTAGCTATACCGTATTACCATCAGACATGAGCAGCATTTATAATGGGTAAGCAATTAAGCAGCTAAACCTAAATGCATGCAGTGATATCCTAATGTGATTACAGTAATAGGATCTGTCATTTTACTCCAGATATTATGCTGTGGCGAGAGCATGTTACTGGATTAAGAACACTTGTACTATATTTAACTTTTCCTACAAGACACATTTATTTGGATTTCATTTGCTCAGTCCTGCAAAACCATTTTGTTTACTTGTTCCCATTTCAATTTGAATAATCCTCCTTCTAACGTAGATTTACGGAGGAAATGAAACTGCTTCTGGGTATCGCTGTGTGTCTGTATAGTGACCGATTTACTGGCAGTGTGTTAATACTGCAGCAGTGAATTAGTGTAGCTAGCAGATGTGTTGTATCTAAACAAAAAGAAACAGTTTTACGCTATACCCAGGTATCGTGCTTTTCTGCCACAAATGCACACATTTGTATTTGAAGAATTCTTTTTTAAATAGGGCCGTTATCGGGAACTAAAGCTATAACCTTCGGCTTGCCAGTCTTTTATTGAAGCAGCACCCAGCTGATGTAGACATACAGCCCAATGCTGTCTTTGTGGGACAGAATCTTACTAATTCCAACATGTGCCAGCTGCATTTAGTCATCTTCTCCAGCCAAGTTTTATTTTTGGCCTTGAGCATAAAATTTGAATAAGCCTCAAATTCAAAAGGGACTCACAAATTTCAGATACATTTCGGATTAACTCTGAGGTGATAAAACCGAAGCCAGTGTGACTGACAGTGGTTTAATGGAAGTAAATATGAAATAGTTTACTTGCCAGCATAGAATGAACCAAGACCACCCACTTAAATAGGCTGCATCTGTGTACTGCTTTTGCTTTTGTTCCTCACCTTGATCTATGTTTTTGGTAGCGTGGCATGCTGGAAACATTTGACAATGCTTGACAATGGCTAATATTTTAATCACTTGTTTTGATTTAATTTTACCATTTCACAATATGGTCTTTCACTATAAAGGCTCACGTGACCTTCGGTTCACCTCTTTGCATGAAGTTAATTAGTTCAGTTATGCTAATTACTCCCACCGTCTATTTAATTAGCGTCAGCCAATAGGAGGGACTACAGCACTGCCCCCCAGCAAATTAAATTTGCATAAAATGTTTGCCTGCCTGTTTTTATAGCATGGCTGGGAGTCACAGGTGATCACAATAACCTGGAAGTCTTCAGGAATTATGCAGCTGTTAAAAATGGGGAAACCTGCGGTTTGCAAATGCTTGTGTGCTGTGCATGTAGATAACGTATAATAATGTTAATGTAACATAAACCAGCACCTCCCACATAAGCAGGCAGCACCGCTGAGATGTTTTGGGTGGGGGCGGAGCAAAGATGTTCCTTTTTTTGCCCTTTATGGCCTAATTCTCCCCACCTATGCTGCATATCTTTCCATCACTTTACGTCAGTGTACATTTTGGTTCAAAACAGGCAAGGAAACTGGTGAAGGAGATAAACAACTGCTAACCACAAAAAAAAAGCTTACGTCAGTCCCAAAAGGGATAGTGCTGCGATACCCTTAAAAACTGCGTAAACTGCAAGATGGAAAATCTGCTTTTGGTCGAAATACCTGCTATACAACAATATTGATACATGCACACATATATTCAGGTCCTTGCAATGGTCTATCCTGTTATGATGTGGTGCTGCATGGTCTTTTTTTACTCTAAATCCAAAGGTTGGAAGGTACATTTGCTATATGTAAGATGAGACTTTAGAGATAGCAATATCTCTGCCACTTAGGCATATCACTACTTACGGGGTAAAAATATAGATTGCCATTCAGAACACATACTCAGTATGTGATGGAATCAGCTTTGGCACAAAATCGTAAGATGTCTTTCTCTCTACCCATGTTTGTATACCAACTTACTGTAATTTTTACTAATTTTCACTGGTAGTTTTGAGGTGTTAGAGATCAGCTATAGACTGTTGTCCTCCACAGATTCTAATAGGACTCAAACCTTTAGGCCACTGAGGGATGTTTGGTTGCTTATTCTTAAACCATACTAGTATGGCTTGTGTTTCTTTATGCATGTTTTGTAATGATTAAAAATGAAACCCTTTCTATGCCTTGAAGCTTCATTAAATGTAAATACCTTTTATGGAGAAACACGTACTTGCACACAAGCTGCTCATGCACATGAACACGGATATCACGTACACAGACAGGCACAGAAACTCACAAACACCTTACATACTACACTAGAGCAAGCACACAGAAATGCACACATGCGTCATTTAAATGATTTTAGTGATATTTTTTTGGTCTAATTGGACATTGAGTTGAGAAACTGGGTAATACTGATAATTCGAGGCTATAACGGGATGCTCTGTTCTTCATCTGTGAAAAAGACTCATTCCTATGGAAGTGGTGTCATCCAGTGAATGAACAAACTAGTTTGCTTATTTTATGGGTTCAGCCTCAAACAGTGATTGTTCTAGGCTTGCTGAAAGACCAGAACAGCAGTGAAAGAAAGTTGGTGAAAAAACCTCATCATTCAGAAAAGTGATCAGCTATATCAGTATATATACACTCACCTAAAGGATTATTAGGAACACCTGTTCAATTTCTCATTAATGCAATTATCTAATCAACCAATCACATGGCAGTTGCTTCAATGCATTTAGGGGTGTGGTCCTGGTCAAGACAATCTCCTGAACTCCAAACTAAATGTCAGAATGGGAAAGAGGTGATTTAAGCAATTTTGAGCGTGGCATGGTTGTTGGTGCCAGACGGGCCGGTCTGAGTATTTCACAATCTGCTCAGTTACTGGGATTTTCACGCACAACCATTTCTAGGGTTTACAAAGAATGGTGTGCAAAGGGAAAAACATCCAGTATGCGGCAGTCCTGTGGGCGAAAATGCCTTGTTGATGCTAGAGGTCAGAGGAGAATGGGCCGACTGATTCAAGCTGATAGAAGAGCAACTTTGACTGAAATAACCACTCGTTACAACCGAGGTATGCAGCAAAGCATTTGTGAAGCCACAACACGTACAACCTTGAGGCGGATGGGCTACAACAGCAGAAGACCCCACCGGGTACCACTCATCTCCACTACAAATAGGAAAAAGAGGCTACAATTTGCACGAGCTCAACAAAATTGGACAGTTGAAGACTGGAAAAATGTTGCCTGGTCTGATGAGTCTCGATTTCTGTTGAGACATTCAAATGGTAGAGTCAGAATTTGGCGTAAACAGAATGAGATCATGGATCCATCATGCCTTGTTACCACTGTGCAGGCTGGTGGTGGTGGTGTAATGGTGTGGGGGATGTTTTCTTGGCACACTTTAGGCCCCTTAGTGCCAATTGGGCATCGTTTAAATGCCACGGCCTACCTGAGCATTGTTTCTGACCATGTCCATCCCTTTATGACCACCATGTACCCATCCTCTGATGGCTACTTCCAGCAGGATAATGCACCATGTCACAAAGCTCGAATCATTTCAAATTGGTTTCTTGAACATGACAATGAGTTCACTGTACTAAAATGGCCCCACAGTCACCAGATCTCAACCCAATAGAGCATCTTTGGGATGTGGTGGAACGGGAGCTTCGTGCCCTGGATGTGCATCCCACAAATCTCCATCAACTGCAAGATGCTATCCTATCAATATGGGCCAACATTTCTAAAGAATGCTTTCAGCACCTTGTTGAATCAATGCCACGTAGAATTAAGGCAGTTCTGAAGGCGAAAGGGGGTCAAACACCGTATTAGTATGGTGTTCCTAATACTGTAATCCTTTAGGTGAGTGTATATATATATCCCGTTGCTGAATTGGGAAAGAGAAATGTTAATGTCCAAGGTTTGCCATTATTCTAATACAGTTTGAAGAGTTCTACCTAAGCTGAGAATCCTTGTTTCGAATTTTTACGTCTGATACTGTACTAAAGGAGAAGGAAGGGCTCAAATTAGAAGCAGTACAATCCTTCTGCTAAGAAAAAAAGAACAGAAACTAGAAGTAGCAAAACCATTTTGCTAAAAAAAACGAACTTCAGAACTATTTTTATGGCTTTCGGTGTTGCTTGGAAGCAAGGTTCCTGTTCTACTTCTTGCTGCCTTTCCCATGAGGAAATGACAACCAGGAAGTTTAAGTACGCAGCCACTTCCTGTCATGGGAGGACGCTGATAGACAGCTTTCACTTCTCCTGCTGTACAGAAATTTTCGCAGGAAGATGCGTGTTGAAACTGTTGAATCTGTAGATGAGCAGACAAGGTCACGTTTCTGTGTTGTTGTACGAATGGATCTGCATCCTTGAGCAGTCTGTTGTTAAACCCTTCAGCTAAGATGCTTCAGTGAAATCCAAATTCACACAAATGGCTAAAATGATGTAAAGTCTGTGGGGATGAAACACTCAAAATGTTAAGCAACTGAATTATGTGACTTTTTTCCTCTACACAGGAATGTCTTAGGAGCAAGTCAGTTCACATTCCAAAACCACACCTTGTAATTAAATCATGACCTTGACAGCAAATAGATGAGGCAATATGAATATTGTGTTTACACAGCCTAGCCTAGATGGACCTTGCTACCAGAAACTCAAGCCACCCAGTCAACCAAACTACACACAATCCTCATAGCTCTCATCCATTACATACCTTTTCATTCTCCCTCATATTGCATCTTGTCATAATTTTCGGTTTGCATTGCAGATACCTTAATTCAAAAGGAAATGCTGATATTTTTCAGTGTTACCCATTATTGCTGCAAACTTAATTAGTAGCTTATTAACTAGACCATGACGGTTTAGACATCACAAGTTAGCTACTTAATTAAACTTTATCGTGAAACATTTCGCTCACAGGGCCAGTTCTTAATCCAATTGTTTTTACGCTCTTTCCTAATTTTTTTATTCAGACAACCTTTTAAGGATTACATGAACAAGAGTTAAATAGGTTACAGTAATTTTATTTGGTTAACAAATATTGAACTTCATTAGCAAAAACTGACAATTAATTGTCCATGGGCTACAAACTATTTAATAATGTATGCAATTGTTTACAATGACATTTTAATGCCAAAGCAAGTCTTGCTGCTTTCCTGTAAGCACAGAAAAATCAAAAAGTCTCACAGACTAGATACTTTTATGTGTGTATTGCCTGGGACTCACGACCTGAAGGCCCAGGCTTGTCAGATACTGGGCAGAGTCTTCTGGCTTCCAGAGGCCCAGCCTTTGTACTCTTGTGATGTCTGTTTCAGTTTTGGTTTGTTGTGCTTGTATTTCTGTTTTGTAATTCATTCGTTAGATTTTTCTTCTAGTCCTGTCTTCTGGCGTTCCATCCCCCTACTCCACCAATCATATGAACTTATTCTCCCGGGACGTTATTGGGAAATAAACACTGAACTTTTTGAACTTTTGGCTTGCCAGTCTGTCATTAATGCAGCATGTCACCTGCTATAGAAACTCTTCTACTCTTGTTCTCTACTTCTCCAGCACACCTCGTTCCGGAACCTGCTGTCCTGTCAGCAGCCCCACACCTTTATTAGTTATTGGTCTCTTATGCTGTCCTGTCCATCAGACTCAGCGACTGTCCCTCAGTGTCTCTTGCAGCACAGTTGGGATGGTCTGGTGCAGGATGCTTTGCATTGTGTGTGTCCTCTTTGAATCCACTTTTTGACCATTTTTTTTTTTGATTTTATGAATTAAATGTATTCATGAAATAAACGTAGGTCAGATATTGTGTTTAATTCAGTATAACAAATAAAACTTTGTGGGAAGCTGGCTGGAGCAGGCAGGACTGGATGCAAAATAAGGGAACATGGACGGATTGAAATAAAAAATCTCAAGTTTTTTTAAAACACTGAATGGCAGCAGCTAACACATAATTAAGTACCAAGTTATAATGCATGAATTCATGTTATATCAGATAAATGATGTATCTACTGTATTTAAATGTAACTCTTCCACACAGTCTATTATGGTTTGCTGTAAAAGGTTGGTTGTCCTTCAATTCCCTGATGAATTTAATAGGATATAAGAAAGAAAAATGTATGATTGATCAACATTTTTTAATGATTTCACTGCATTAGTGTCTTCTGATTGAATCACTGTGTCTATACTGACCTCTGCTGCTACGTAGCAGCAATGGCTGAGTAAGTAGCTGACTGTTTATTAATATGAAATTATGAGTATATCATGTGCAGGCCAGCAGCGTTTAGTAAGACACAGTCAGGGTGAAGAATACAGTCAAGGCTATCAGACTGCAGTGAATTATGCAGGGATGGTAAAATTCCCAGAGTGTTAGACTGCAGGGTGAAATATACAATCACAGTGTCCAGCTTCAATAAAAATACACTGACCGAGCATCCAGTGGCAGTGAAATACGATGTCAGGGAGTCAGACTGCAATAAACACACACACACACGTAGGGTGTTTCAGGACTGCGGGTGCTATATGACACACGTGAAATCCAGGGGCGTCAGAAGCATTTTGAGTGTGGGGGGACACACTGGCATAAAAGTAATATTTTATGTTAAATGTGGGGTCCAAACAAATAATTAATAATTAAAAAATCAGACTCTTATACCCCCACAATCCACGGTGGGCAGAAGAAGACATTGTAGTCTGAGACGTCGTGAGAGCAGCGGAGGATAAGGAGAGCTGCTGAGACGTCGTGAGAGCAGCGGAGGATAAGGAGAGCTGCTGAGACGTCGTGAGAGCAGCGGAGGATAAGGAGAGCTGCTGAGACGTCGTGAGAGCAGCGGAGGATAAGGAGAGCTGCTGAGACGTCGTGAGAGCAGCGGAGGATAAGGAGAGCTGCTGAGACGTCGTGAGAGCAGCGGAGGATAAGGAGAGCTGCTTGCCGGGGTAGTACAGACTCTTAGACGTGGCCCCGAAAAAGGAGCGCGGCGAACAGCCAATTAGCACCAGACGCAGACTAAACCGGCGATATCGGGGAGGCTAGACGCTGGAAATCAAGGCACACACACGGTGGGTAATTTACAGAATAACTAGAGACACGCGAGGATCGAACAGGGTTCACACAAGACACGGGTAAACATACAAGCCACAAATGGGAAATACAAATATTTACTATAATACATCAAGGGCTATTTACAAGTTACACGTGGGCCATGCTGGGATATTTAGCCCCCCCCCCCCGCAGGCGCTACAATATTAAGAAATGAAGTTAAAGTTTCTTTTGCCCTCACAGCTCCAGGATGCATGGCCATGATGTGCTTGTTTGTTGTCAGGAACCTCAGATGTTTCGCAAGAAGCTCAGCGAAAGAAATTGTGAAAAGCTAATGAATAATTATTTCACTTTCAGCCAGATTGTCTTGTGAGCCTTTCATTACAGGCTTTTCATTTATCTGGTTTTAAGGTTGTATTGATCGACCAGTTAAAACAAAACTGTCTAGGCAAGGCCTTGCCTTATGTAACTGACTCAATCTGGACAAATGTAAAAGGCAGGATTGTGCCAAAACAAGTCTTAATTATGTTAGATTGATATGATAATGAGAAAATATTTGAGGTCGTTTTATCGCTGGTCTGTGTAATAGTGTACTATGCTAGGAGACACACTTCTGCTCAACAGCTGAATAACGTCTGGCTTGTTAACTACATAATCAGGTAGATAATCACATTTTTTTGCGTGAATAAATATATGTGTAGTTTTCCAGTATTATGAATGTTCATATTTTGTATTTGCATGACATCAGAGTTTTTATGAACCTCATCTTTAGGGAGTGGAATGCTTCTGGGTGATGTACTGTATAGATGTTTATAGAACTGATTCCTGAAGGGATGACCACAGAACCATGTGACGTAGGGATAGGACAAAGAAACAGGGGCTTCATTGTGGATGGGAATGAAGATGGGAATAGCAGAAGCTCCATGAAGGAACAGAAACAAAAGACAGCAGAAGGCGAGACACACGAGTGGAAAATAAGTAAATTGACATCAGGGCAGGCTACATCGCTGAGATGTTGAGTGGGGGATTCCGGCTCTGAGTGCATTTACGGCACAGCTCAGTCAATGTGCTTGTTACCTGACTTTGTCCTGGCTGAGGAAATGTGCCTGAATGCTGGAAGTAAATATTTCTGACCGGTTTGACTGACGCTAACATCGCTCACAAAAAACAACCACATATTAAGTCCAATTCAAAGAACCCAATTCACCGAAATTGCGTGTAACAACGGAGGAAGCCAAAATACTCAGGGCACCCTCAAACTCCTCATAAACATACTTCCAGGTCAAGAATTTGACCCACAGTCCTAGAAGTATGAGATAAACACGCTAACACATTAAAGATGCATTTTTATAAAAACATATTTCGGGTAATCCTTCCGCCTGATGGTGATGCTGTTTTTGACATTTTCATGGCCTTAAAGAGGCCTGTTGCAAGGAGACCGTTTCAGTTTTTTCATCATTTAATAAGCAGATAGATATTTCCCAAGTATGTAAATTGTGCATAAAATGACTACATAACAACTATATAAGGCTAAAAATTGCACTGTACTCTTATCAACTAATAAATCTCATATGGGACAGGAATCTGATATTTCATAATACTTTCCTCCGTGACTTTGATTCATCTCTGCAAAATGAGTTATGGTAAAGATGGAAAGGAGACAATGTCCAAAAATGTGGTTCAAGCTGTTGTGGAGTAGCAGTGAATATTTTGGCATTAGAAAAATGTCTGTTATGACTGGCCACAACTAAACAGAGGCAAATAGTAATCCGTATCCAGAAATGGAAGAACGGGAAAGGGGAAATTTTGGCGTATTTCGGAATTTCCGGCACAACTAAAATAAATCATAAGGCTTCCATTCTTTCATTACACAGCAGCTCAACCCCTGTTCAAGCTGTAGTGTATCTGACCACTGCACTTAACCTGAGCTACTTCAGTAAATATACTGCTGGAAAAAATAAAAATAAATCTGGCATTACATGTGCTGTTTTCTCTTTGTAACTGGATGTAGAGTAGCTTTCTATGTTGTGTAATGAATAAATTGATAAATATACCTAAGTGCTTTTGTATACTAATATAGTGCCTGATTGCCTCTCTCAAAACATTTACAATTTGATGGACGAAGTATATGTTTAATTCACAGCTGATTATTGTTTTTAATGTTGCTGGACAAAAAGCTTTTCAACCAAAGCACATTAATCACTCTTAAAATAATATCTGGATTTGATTATTCCAGAGACATTCTTCCATGTGGCCCTCATTTATTCCATAAATACATTTGATCCTTGAGGAAAACCAAGCATGCCGGCGAATGACACCACACATGTGGTCACACAGACATAAAAAACCCTCTGGTTTGCTCTCAAGCCCTTTTTTGCCAAGGGAATTACTTTGAACCCAAACTACAGATGAAACCTCAACTAACCTTATACAGGATAAGAGACTGAGAGAATAATACAGCAATAGCACTGTTACAGCCCTTCTGTTATGTCGCTAACAATTGTTTATAGAGGGTGTAATGTTTGACGTCCTTAGATGTACACTTTGGGATTAGGTGAGCATAGTGCAGATCTGTTTTAGACTATATTTGGAGTAACAATTGCTTTTAGAACAGTAATATAATTGAACTACAGAGAGAACATTAGCAATGGAACATTTGTGGTTATTTTCCGGCAGTACACTCTTCAGAGTCATAACACGAGCACTTGCACTGAACTCACTAAAGAAAATTTAACTACACAACACCACCCAGAATGCGGTTGTTCCCAAGCATGAGAAATTGCAAGTGTGGCATGACAGCAAGCAATGGAGCTGCATGTCTCTCAGCCCATGAGACACAACAACCCTGCATTAGCAAGAACATAATATTTTATGAACAGATTTCATGCATTTTACTGTAGCATTGAGTCTGCCACAAGAATCTGACTCTTTTTCTATAAGCACCCTTAACTAATATACATAAAATACACCCTTTTCAATTTTTTAGATACTCATGCAAACCAAAGAAAGGGATAGCAAAAAAAATAGTGTGTTGCACAAGTTTTAAATGCATGTGGTATAATATAACATCTGTTTCATTAAAAAAAATCTAATTTACAGCAAGGTAAATTTGACAGTAAAGCTGAACCACGTAGCATGCAATACTTTTAGACAGGCAGAAGGTTACTTGTCAGAAGACATTACATGGTGCTATGTGCAGTGGACCAGGGGTGCCAGCCTTGTGTCATGCTAATGTATCCAATCATGAAATGAATCTTTACTGAGAAGATGAAACAATTACAGTTCAACGTTTTATACTTCATAATGTCCACTCAGTGGCATCACTGGCTTGGGGTGGCACGGTAGTGCAGTGTTTAGCACTGTCCCTTCACACCCCTGGGACCTGGGTTCGAGTCTCTGTCATGGCTCCGTGTGTGGTCTCCCTGTGTTGTCATGGGGTTTCTTCTGGGTATTCCAGTTTCCCTCCCGCAGTCCAAAAATATGTTTAGCTGTGTTGGAGTTACTCAAGTGTTTCTGTGTGCATGTGCTCCCTGCAATGGTTTGGTGCCCCATCCTGGGTGCCTGTGCCTGTAGACTCTGGGATGGGCTCCAGACCCCTTGTAACCCTGAATAGGATAAGTGGTTACAAAAGATGGATGGAGTTAGCTTCTAGCCACATTATAATTGCTGATTGTTTACATCCATATCACACCAGGGACACTCTTAATACCAAGAAGACATCCTTCCATGTGATTTGACAGAATGCAGGTCCTTAACCTGCTGGACGTGGTTGAAGTTAACAGGAACCCCTGAGGGTCTTGCTTGTTTATTACCCCCGTAGCGGCACACAGGCCGTCAGTCCTGAGCCAAGCCGTAACCGCAGCCTCGGTGCCAAACAGCCATCGGAGGAGGAGAGCATCTGTGATTGCTACAAGTACCACAACGGGAGCTGCAGTTGTGCTTGAGCGACTTAAATGTTAGCACCTTTTAAATAGAATATCCGGCAGTAGAAATGGGTCACATTGAGAAGCGTAACTTGTTGAATTTTGATTAAAGTTATGTCAACCTTAATTAAAAATGTTAACCTCCTCAGTCGGTGACTCTTAATAGTTTAAACATGCTTAATAAATGTAACAAAGGAGATCACTCTTGGTCCTGTGACATTTCCAATGACCTCCACCCCAATCATATTTTACAATGGCTACAAGGAAGCAAATCTCATGGAAGTTTTCTTTATATTAGCCCCATATTAAATATTAAAATTCTGCAATTATGAGCTGAAGTTTACCGATAACCTACACAAGGTAAGCCTTCACAACTAGCGTTACCTCCAGTGCTGCAATCTAAATCTCCATTGACTTATGTTAGGCAAGTCATAAGGTCATTTTTTGTTCTCATTACGCTTAAATATGAGTGGGAAGGTGTTTCTTGTCCAAACAGACTGTACAGTGCAGCTGCAGACGCTGCTGTATCTGAATAATGACACGAGAGACACGGGGCTAAATCTGCTGAGGAATGCTGAACTGCACGCCCATACCGTCACATTCCTGCACATGGGAGCAGGCGGCTCCCTCTCTGTACCACTGGCTGTGTTCCAGTTCGTTCACCAGCATGTCTCATCACAATCAGGGCTGAGGCTCACATTTCACCATCCGAGGGACCAGCTGATAGTAGGACAGCATCTCTCATTGTGGCTCACAGTAACGCTGGTTACTATTAACCCAGAAACAGCCCTGAAAGTACCAGTGATATAGTCCTGACATAACCCTTACGGGCTTTGAGGAAACCCAGACAGAGACCTAAAATTGTAAATTATATAGCACAGATGCAGTGAGTGAGATAGTCCAGACATAATCCTTTTATAGTCTGTGAGATAACGCAAACACAGTCTGTGAGATAAGCTAAATGGTGCCAGTGACATAGCCGGTAGTGTAGCAAACATTTAAACCACGAGTTAAAGGATACGATTATCTGAATGGGAACACTATGCCTGTGCAAACTGATGAATGAATAGAGTCTTTATACTTGGTGTATCCAGTGTTGAAGAAAGGCAAACAGTGGCCTCGCTTTGTTTACTACTGCAAAAGAACAACACAGTTTAGCCGCCTATGTGTGGTAGCGGCCACACACAGCATCAATTTTTACAGCTTTCCCAGAAAACGCCAGCTCCTTCTGGGAGAGACAGACTTCAATGAAGATTCATCTGCATCTGCCACCAGCCACACTTAAGTTCCACTGTATGCAGTGGAGGGTTTGGCTGTATGAAGATTTTTCTCTCTGGCTGATGATCTGACCGTGTCTGGAAGCATTAATGGAAACATTCTTGAAGGTTTCATGACAGGAACAGGAATCCCCTTGGAATCTGCGGCAGATAGACTTTATTTCAAAGCTTATTTTTTTTTGCCAACAATATACCAAAATGTAACATTCACATATTATTGTTCATTAGACATAAATACCTGTCTTGTTCCACAAAACTGAAAATGTAAGATATAGGGCACATTGTCCTGGTAAAGTTACAAGACTTGTTGTAACTTCCATAATAAACAATACTTCTTGATTATCTAACACTATATAGTTAAATAAATTACATGAACATATTTTACGAAAATAAAAGGTGTTTGAACACAAGGGGGCAGTGGAAAGTTTTCCAGAATTTGGATCGTCTCCAATTCATTTGCAGCAGCTAATTAGCCTCTTCTCCCACAGATCTGTTTCTTTAATGTGACTTCAATGCTTCTGAGTGACTGTGGCCTGGAACCGACTGGATTTTAATACCATTTCATGTAAAATCTTCTAATTACATCTATAGCACATTCATAAGTATTGGTATATATGTGAATATAAAGCTCATACTGCTGTGGGCTGTTAACCACATTCCTCAGGGGGTTAAAGGTTAAAGATGATGTTTCCATGCATTTTAGGCTGATAAGTGTCACACCCCCATGACACCGTATCAGATGCATATAGATGTAATCCGATGCGTGATCTAGGGACAGAGAGCGCTAAGAGTGCAAAGTCAATGACGGGTGAGGTTATTGTGCACTGTATATCCAACAGGTCTTTCTACAAAACAAAGACCAACCATTGGGTAAAATCAGTCTGATTGACAGGACGATGATCCCACCCATCGTTTGGACCCCGGGTCACTGTGTGGACTAACACAGTGCCAGTATTATTATTTGAGTGCTTATTGTCAATGACAAAGAGAGAGCAGACAGGGAGAGGATGGGGGTGGAGTTCACTAGCATACGATCTTGACTGCCTCTTCTGTAACCATGGAGATGAGGCTGGACCGTGATGTAGCCATTTATAACATGGACCAGTGGAGGCGTAGGCGGGACTTCTGTAGATCTGGAACAAGAAGGGAATACTTTATTAGATAGGTATCACTTAGCAGCTTTGGCTATAACAATCCACACTAAAAACAACAAGCTCAGGTAGCACAGAAGATTAAAGGGCTGAAAGTATAGCTAAATAGAAGCATCCAGACTCAAGCACTGCCAAGGTGTCCATACCGTTTACCAATGATAAAAGATACTAAACCATAATTTTGTCAGCAAGATCAATGAATATAAAATATTTTATACAGAATTTTTTTGTCGATTCATACAATTCAAATGTGGTTTTTTTTCGGTGTCCTGTCTGGCACTCTTGCATATGTCCTTTTCCAAATTCATCTCTGCAGGAAACAGATTAAGGAAGATACTATCCAACAACAACAGTACTGCTGCAACAAAATACCAGTCATCCAGGGCTAAGACAGTGACCCAAACAAAACAGTGTGTTTTAGAGGTTGTCTTGTAATAAATACCCTCAAAAGGGACACCCACAAGGGCGATGGAGACAGAAAAGCTGTTGAGCAGGACACGTAATCAGCCAGGAAGGAGGCTGTACTATAATTTAGAGGAGGACGTGGTGCTCGCTGCACGCTAAGCAGACTGGCCCGGGGGGTGAGTGCGAAGGACAACCTGCCAAGCCTCACCTGCCCCCCAGACGGACCCACAGATCGCTGAATTGCCGCCCGCTTGCTTTCCTTGGCTTGCCGCGCAGCTTCTTTCGGGGTGGATGGTGGCCCTTCTCTACCTCCAGGGGGCGCTCCTGCTGCTCGTGGAGGACCAGCTCCGGGATAAGGGGAGCCTCCAGCTCCTCGTTCGTGGAGGGTGGCCCATGGAAGGGGAAAGAGGGCCAGCGGGGGGGCCTGTCTCTGAAAAATTGGGGGAAAATACGTGCTTGCAAAAATATTCGGAATGATGCCTGAATGTTTTCTAACATTTTCCCAACATTTGTATGGATTTAGGCACAAATATCATTATGGACACAGACTTGCAATCTGGTGATTTGGGGGTCATGTATCAGAAAGGGTGGTTTAGTTATACCCTTAAGAATTACACATCTGCTAAACAGCCAAACTCAATTAAAGGCATATTAAAGTGAACTTGTCTGCATGGTGCTGAAGATCAGGACGTGGAATAGAAAACATTCATGTCTCAAGACCGCGGATCTACTTGGAAAAAGATGAATATGACATATGCGTGCCATGTGCCGTCTTCACACTATCTGCTCTGTTATGTAAGATGGGCGCCATTACAGTGGGGAAGCCCCAAATGTTTGATACAGGGAAGTCCCAGTTCTTTCCATCTGGCCCAGTGGGACCACAGTCTTGGGTAATTCGCACACTGCCAGCTGTGCCACTGGTGCATTCATACTCTTCATACTCATTTCAGAACAACTGGAATCTGAAATGATACTGAGTTTAAACGTTTAGCAACCGGCATGTTTACAAAAGAACATTCCATACACTTAACATCTGTATTAATTTAGATTTCAAATAATATTGATGTAGATTCCATCAGAATATTAGCTTTTTTCTTACATAAGCTTCTTCTGTAGTCCAACCACGTAGGCAGAACATTTGCTAGTGTAATAATGATTACAAGCATTTTTTTCGATCTTTAAGCAATTTGAATTTTAAGGGGACTGGAATATAATGACACCTTTCACACTAGAGGGCGCTCTCGGACCAGGAAACTGTTCTGATTCGCACGGCTTGTAGCATGAAGGGAGGCAGGACATCACATAATTTTCCTTTTTGTAGAATCAGCAAGTGGCCCAAGGATTACAAAACTGTAGCTGTGAGCATTAGGCAACTGTGTCAGAGCCAAACAGGGGCTTGGTAGCTGTGTGTTTCATGGGCAAGTATAATGAAGCATAAAATATGTGAGTTGCTGTTGAGGAGAACTTTCTGGTAAGCAAAGTAAATAAGCAGTAATGTCTGATGCGCAGGCAGAGCAGGATGAGCGAGCTTCACGGTGGTCACAAAACCGGCCTCCTCCAGTCAACAACTCAACTTCTGCATTGCATTTTTTTTGGCAAGTTTATTTTTGTTTTTTATCATCTCCAGAATCTCCAGCAAATGGGCCCATTACTTAGAGAGAATTATGAGCCATTTGCTCCAATAAAGGTTCAGTTGCCTTTCTTGCATCCCTGAGCTGAGATCAGAGATAGACGTTGGCAGCGAGGTTCACATAATGAGCTGTAGACGTTTTCCATTTGGGGAAGGCAAGCTTCAGCAGAGCTGAATAAAGGGAGAATTTTCACAACAAACTGAGCAGGGCTCTGCATCTGGTTTTGGTCTGGAGAGTTTGGGGGGGGGGGGCATTTGTGCAAGGAAAGACTCCATGTGAAAGCCAGTCCGAGAAGCAAAAGACAGACATAAACAAACAGGCCTGCCTGTAACTGTATGCCGTCGCCGCGGTGAAAAACGGGACCAGGTACAAGGACTGAAGCTTAACATTAAACAAACACGGCTTTGGTGAGCTTGTTTCACATCACTTCAGCTGCCAGATTGATGTGAGTGCCAGACACAGCTTAAAATGATTCACTGCCGTCTTACTTCAAGGAAGCCCAACGTAATCTTTAAATGACCTTCCAGGTTTACAGGTCACCAGGGCTTGTGGAACGTTTTGGCCGAGGTTAACAGGTTAGGTCATGGCTAGGCACTTTGAACCAAAAGCAGGAAGCACCATAAAATACATGATCAACCTTCGTATTTTATGTGATTTATGTTGCTCTGCAGATGTACTTTTCCAGAATGTAAGTACTTTAGTGTTTTACATTTATTCAGGTATATGGATGGACTTCTACTGAAGCGATTAATTACATTTTTAGGATATGATGCAATTTCCCCTCCCGTGACTTAGACTTTAATTCTTTTCAGACAAAATACCCGTGTATTGACCACCGTGCTATGATTTTGCATACCTCATACAGGAGACGCCCTGCTCATGTAAAGGGCCAGTAGTGCAGGACTTCCTAGATGCTTGCATGGTTATTCAGCAGAGTGAGGTAGACATTACCAGTCAATATGTGGGTGACTCCAACTCAGTGCGGGTGTTAGTACCTGCTGGTAAGCAAGTGTGACTGATTACCTGTAAATCGGCTCCCCCGCAGGTGTGTGTTCCACTTCGTAGCCTTCACCGCGCAGCACATCGATCACTGTATTATTGCCCAGAAAGTGACCTGCAAATTAAATATGAGTCACTTGTTGCCAACACAGGCGTTTAGAAAATTGTTTTTTTTTTTTTTTGAATGCCTTTAAGGTGTTTTATTGAGGCTGAATGCTGAGTGCGCTCTGGTGCTTTGAAGGTCCAAGTGGGATCGTGCCAGTCTTCATAAAAATAGTCAAAAGGAAAGGTTCTGGGGGGAGAAGGTGTGCCGCATGAAGCCAGCACAGGATCTGCAAGGCGTGCATGTTGTTTATAGACGGGATGTGGTTTTTTGGGCAGCATTTAGAAACTTAGTTGTCTGATCTCTGCTGTGAGCTAATATGCTCACAGCATATCACATTAAACCTGTAAGATGTATGAACTTCATGTGACCGTTTTGAGATTTTGCAGAAGAGTAGCAAATTCGCTGTGAATGAACGAAGCTGGCGGATGATTTTCGGAGTGAGACGTTCAAGTTGAAGTTAACATCGGTCAACCTTCCGCAAAAATAAACAGGTCACGTTAATGTGCAAGATGCGTTCAGCTGTGCCGTACAAAGCGACCACACCCCTGGCTTTTATGTGGATCCAGATGTCAGACCTCTGAAGGCCAGAACATCAGCCGGTCTGCTGTCTGATGGCGGCCAGGCTGTGCACCAGAACAAGGACAGTTAGCTCTTAACAGGGCAACAACCAGGAGCAAAAATTCACTTAAAGCCTGAGAAAATGCTGGTGGATTTCAGAGAGAAGCCGGTGACTGCTGGGACAGGGGTGGAATAGCTGTAAACAGAGACCACTCATGACAGAAGATACATCACTGACTAGAATTCATCATAAGTCATATTTTATCTCATTTTTCATACTATCCGTTTGATATATGACTACAATCCTGGAATGAGTGCGGATCTGGATAGAAAACAGATAACGGGTGGAAACCTGTTCAGTCAGTATAAAAACATAAAAATGATCAGTTCATGTTTCGATAGAAGAGCCTTCCCCGAGTGGAAAAATACCCAGCTGTAAATACCCTACAGGTTAATTGGGAAGCCAAGACGTCACACTAGATAAAGGTCGCAGCTGCAGCACTGTTGTAAATGGAATGAAATCACAATGCCAGACAGCACAGGAATGCTGGTCTCTGCAATGCACCGTTGAAGAGTATCAGTGTCCCAATCAAAGCCCACACAGATTACCTTAAGCCTCACAATGCTTTTCTGAGTGTGCATCTGCTTTCCTAGGGCTCACTGATAACCGAGGAAAGCCTCCAACGTTTATGACGCTCCGAATGTAAAGATAAGGCCTTGTTCTGGCAATGAAGTCTTTGTTGAGCATTTCCTGGATTTTCACTGATTGTTTAAGAATGACAGCAGACAGAAGGCCAACTCAGGCTCTCTGAATCTGAGGGTAAATCAGTAAGTAACTTGGGTCAGCCCAAGAGCAGCCAGGTGCAAAGCTGCAAAGATTACGGCGGCTTGTTTCATTAACCGAGGATAATGATCAGTTGCGGCTTTGACTCTGGCACGTTCTCTCTGCTAAAGGCCCTTTCGTTGACATTTTCTCTCTCCTGGGTAATCATGGACCTCAAGTATCTCCAGTTCTATTTCATACATTGCTACATTTTCAGGTCCTGCATTGCTCGTAATCTATCACTGAAACACCAAGACCCGGCGTCACTGTCTTTCATTTCAGCAATATTAGATTCCTTTTAAAGCACATGATATTTATAACTTATTTATCATACTGTAGGATTATTTCCCTTGAGAAGATCAGCTGATTCCATACATAGTAATTGTAAAAGTACACCAGTATTCTATTTAGTATGAAACTGTTTATCACCTTATCAGCTGTGTTTACGCTTCCTGGTGATTACACCTATTATAGAATCCATTATGACTGCCAGTCATTCTAGAAGCAGTATAATTAATGACTTTAAAGACCAAGAATAAATTATAAACAGGAACAGTGGGTGGACCACCATGGATTTGTTTGCCTGCTAGCATTAAAAGGGAGTAACATCATCCAGTAGGGGGCGTAGGCATTAAGGGCAACGCATTTATGAAATGAATTTGCTATTGTACATTTATGCATATGGTTACCATGAACTCCTTCAGCAGAAAAATCCAGCTGCATAAATATTGATGTTGTATAAGCTGCTTTGGAGGAACGTATCTGCTTAACAAATGAATAAGGTAATAAGTTTGTTAATAACATTAGAGAGGGTTTGTCCTGAGCACAAAATCTACCTCTGGCACAGACTCTGTGCTTCATACTCTGCCAACCAAAGCAAGGAGAAACAGCGAAACTTGAAGAGCGACCAACATGTTGCTTGTGCAGGAGAGTTTTATGAGCGTGAGGCATGCAAGCTCACATCAGACCCTTAAAAAAGAGTGTTGCTGAAGGAAAACTGAGGCCTGTGATCTTTTGCACTGCAATAAATTTTATCGCTGTGGGAATTTATTTCGTACAGTGCTTCAAAAATATAAAGCAGAGCGTATGAGGACATTAATATCATGCATAAACAAAAACATATAAATAAAAAAACAAATAAATAAAAGAAGCTGTCTTCATAGGATGGGGGCTGGCTGTAGGATGCAAACAGGAACTGAAACGTGAGCCTGGAGACCAGTTTGCCTCATGCTGTGACTTGTGACTCAGACTCCAGGAATACCTGCTCTACCTGAAGTACCTCTGCGTCTCTAGAGCAGGTCCTGGATCACATAATTAAGCTGGGTTAGCCCCAAAGCCGCCGTCTTGAAGCTCGGGGTTCCACAAGGCACCGTGTCCCCCATCCAGCCCAATCCAGAAATTGCAACATACAATCTGCAATTTAAGACTTTGAGCAGAAAGCTGCACTTCTGTATTTATGTCAGATTTCATTTATGAGGGGATTCCAATGGAAGGACTACATCTGACAACACGGGAATCCACCTACACATTAGGGCGGCGTGGTGGTTAGCAATGCTAGCGAAGCAATTCTCCAAGGATGGGGGTTTTAATCCCTTCCTTACTCAGTATTGTTTGGGTTTCCTCCTGCAGTCCAGAGACCATAGGTGGCTCGAGACCCTATTAAGGGGGCTTCAGCCCCCCTGAAAAATAGTTTTCCTAAAACCATTTAGCAATCTGTCCCGGGTTGTCATATTAATTTAATTCCCCTGGCTTGGCGAACTTTATCGTTGGGATAAAGTTCGCATCACCCCCCCCCCCCCCCCACGGCAAATTTAATCATGGGGAGGGGGGGGTGATGCCCCATATTTCTTCAGGGGACTGAGCCCCCCTGAAGGTCAAATCCTAGAATCACCCCTGCCAGACACATGCAGTCTGACTAACCGGCACCATAATGTGTGCGAGTCCATGCCCTGTGCAGTCTGACTAACCGGCACCATAATGTGTGCGAGTCCATGCCCTGTGCAGTCTGACTAACCGGCACCATAATGTGTGCGAGTCCATGCCCTGTGTAGTCTGACTAACCGGCACCATAATGTGTGTGAGTCCATGCCCTGTGCAGTCTGACTAACCGGCACCATAATGTGTGCGAGTCCATGCCCTGTGCAGTCTGACTAACCGGCACCATAATGTGTGCGAGTCCATGCCCTGTGCAGTCTGACTAACCGGCACCATAATGTGTGCGAGTCCATGCCCTGTGCAGTCTGACTAACCGGCACCATAATGTGTGCGAGTCCATGCCCTGTGCAGTCTGACTAACCGGCACCATAATGTGTGTGAGTCCATGCCCTGTGCAGTCTGACTAACCGGCACCATAATGTGTGTGAGTCCATGCCCTGTGCAGTCTGACTAACCGGCACCATAATGTGTGTGAGTCCATGCCCTGTGCAGTCTGACTAACCGGCACCATAATGTGTGCGAGTCCATGCCCTGTGACGGGCAGGCATCCTTACCATGCTATACTCCAGCATCCCAGCCTTGCACTCTGTGCTACATGTGGCCGCACCTGTGACCTATGACCCTGACCGAGATACGCAGTTAGAAGACAGGCGGGTAGACTTACACATTAACCCTGTTATACTGTCTTTTTTTACTGTCTTTTTTATTATTGCTGCTGTTTCTAAAGAATTTCCCCATTGTGGGATTAATAAAGTCAATCTTATCTTATCTTATCTTATCTTAACCCCACAAACATTAACCCTACTGACTGCACTCTCTCTGACCTCCCTGACTTCAGTCACACTAAACCAACTCTGCAGCTGGACTCTCCTTCATCAATAGCAGCACGAATGAAGCACAGCCTCTTCCTGTGCTCTGCATGTCTCACTGGTAGATATACTCACACAATTAACGCTGTTTGATATTGGGGGCGGGGTCAACTCAGTAATTAAAATACAAAGGTCTGTTTATTGGGGAAGGCGAATGAATCCAAATTAAATACTGAGGAGTACACATCTCCTCTGCCCCCCCCACCCCACCCCCCAGTTGTTACGCCCCTGCACACAATTCCCTGTGCATTAAGTAAACATCAGGGCAGAGGACGAAAGCACTGCAATTGACTTGCATGCACACACACACACACACACACACACACACACACATATGTCGGTGGTCCTTCTTCTGGAGAAACATAACAGTTTCCCTTCACACATTGTTTCACTGGCAGCAGAAATCATTAGTGAGGTTTTTGGATTTATACCTGTCTGTTTTGCATTTTTTTCTCAGTCTGTCTAAAATTACTGTGGTCTGGATTAAAAGTGTACCATATATACTGTTCCAAAAATATGTTGTTTTTTTGTTCAGATTCCTCGATTTGAAAAAGAAGGCATAAGAGAAAAAGGCCAGTACCCCAGGTGAAGAACTGTGTCTCAAAACCAGAGTGTGAGGCCGGGGTACCGGGGTCCTGACAGTCAGCTGATGTCACAGTGTCACATGGGGCAGAGTGACCACAGGCCGCATGCGAGTGACCCAGGCTACAACCGTCAACCTAAAACATAAAACAACTCAAAGCACACTAATAAAACTCTTGTTTAATAAAGTGGTGTTGTTTTTAGCTCCCAAAATTTACGATTTCTGTACTTACTCAGGAAACCTAAATTCACAGGGAGGGTATGAAACCTTTTGAATTTTGGTTTCCATAGAAACTGTTCTGATGACGCTGACATCACCTGTGGCGTCAGTTTGCCGCAAGCTGAGTCCTGAAAAGTCATGCTAACCTCATAAAGAAAAAATAACTTACGTCTACTGATCAAATTTAGAGAGAAACAGATGGCAAAAAATGTTGAATGAATTAAATTAATAAAAGCCTGTGTGTACAAGAAGCTATTCTAGTTCAGATGGATTGAGTGATTAATACTGGAGCGGTAAATTGCGCAGCCAAGCCCAGTAAGGTCTCTCGAAACACGACAACACAGCATTCCGCTCAAATCCAAAACCACAGTCACAAATACATTAGAAGAGGCTCATAATTCAACCATCCTGTGCACCGGTGTGTGTCAATAAATGGTAAATTGGTCTACCATCTGACACGTTATACTTGCACAGCTACACCCACTCACAGAGCATCCCTGACCAGTTGCTCCGCCCTCTCTAAAAGACTGCATGACAAATGGCTCCACCCACTCCCACAGCAGGCATGATCAATGGCTCCACCCACTCCCACAGCAGGCATGATCAATGGCTCCACCCACTCCCACAGCAGGCATGACAAATGGCTCCACCCACTCCCACAGCAGGCATGACAAATGGCTCCACCCACTCCCACAGCAGGCATGACAAATGGCTCCACCCACTCCCACAGCAGGCATGATCAATGGCTCCTCCCACTCCCACAGCAGGCATGATCAATGGCTCCACCCACTCCCACAGCAGGTATGATCAATGGCTCCACCCACTCCCACAGCAGGCATGATCAATGGCTCCACCCACTCCCACAGCAGGCATGATCAATGGCTCCACCCACTCCCACAGCAGGCATGATCAATGGCTCCACCCACTCCCACAGCAGGCATGATCAATGGCTCCAAGAGACACAATCAAGGAAATGATAGCTTGTGGACCACATACTGCTCTGGCTTGGCTATTCCAGTCTGGCATGGGACTGATCTGTGAGGCTCCCCTCTAACAGTTGGGTAAACTGCTGGATTTTCTGCTCACTGCATTTCTGTATGACACATATAGTTTTGTCCAAATAACATTTATTTGCCATCAGTTTTTGACAGATTGAATGAGAACTTAAAAGAATTCAAATCTGCTGTTGCCTGCCGGGAGGCGTGGTGGCGCAGTGGTTAGCGCACTGGTCAGCGCAGTGGTCAGCGCTGGCACCTCACCCCTCTAGGACCAGGGTTCGACTCTCCACCAAGGCTCCATGTGTGTGAACTTTGCATGTTCTCCCTGTGTCGTTGTGGGGTGTCCATTGGGTACTCTGGTTTTCCCCCACGGTCCAGAAACTGAGGTTAAATGATGAGGTTAATTGGAGTTATCAAATTGCCTAAAGGTGTGAGTGAATGGTGTGTGAGTGAATGGTGTGTGAGTGTGCCCTGCAATGGGTTAGTACCCCATTCCGGGTTATTCCCTGCCTTGTGCCTGTAGCCTCTGGGATAGGCTCTGGACCTACCATGACCCTGAGTTGGATAAATGGGTACAGAATATGGATGGATGGATGTTGACTGCCCCATGACAGACTAGCATTGTGCTTAGGGTGTGTTCTGTCTCATGCCCTCTGCTTCCACAGAAGGATTCAGATCACTGTAATCCTCTCTTGTAGGATGGATGGAAATATGGATGGATGATATTTGAAAGGCTTGGGCAGTAAAACCTACCCCAGAGGATGCTGGGAAAAATGACATCACACAAATTGCAATATTACTGAATTCTAAATGTGGCTTGATTAGACAGGTCAAGACTCTTTTTCATCTCATTCAGCTATTGTTTTGGCCCAATGATGTGAACGCACACAAGCATGTAAAAGCCTTTAAAGAGCGCTCTGCAGTCTAATTGTGTAGTTTTCCCTCGGCCATTCCACATTTTCTGTCGTTTACAAATTTGCATTCAGCAACTCTTCTCCCATACATCCATAACCCCCCCATCACTAACCATTTGTGAAGGATGAAAAGGTCTTCAAATCTTTGATCTACAAAGAAAGACCTCTATAACAAAGCATGACAAAGCTGCCCAAGAATTAAAGATGTGATCAAACCCAGCTACGTATCAGCTGCCCTTCCCAACAACACTGGGCAGAAATGGGCACATTTTTCAGGCCTCTGCACTGAGCGTGCACTGTACCTGTCAGTTGAAATCCACACCTGAACCCTGGTGCATTATGGGAAATCCACAGGCTCACTAAAATGCCATGAGATCATCTCCTGGACAGATGGCAGGCCACAATTACTGTGGGCCACGTGTACAGACTGAAACAGAAGTTACTGAATACCCAGGCACATTCATGTAGACTCTGTTCGTTTCTATGTTTTGTTACTTTGCACAGCAGAAATTGTGCTGTTTCAGGTTCTAGAGTGTGCAAGACAGGACAGTGTTTAAGGTGGTATGGACATCAGTGTAAAACAAAGACTGTAGATCAAAGCCACATCAGTAAGACCCACTCACCTGCCCCAAAGGCAAAGAAGAAGCTTTTTCCTGGGTTGTTCTCCAGCAGGGCTTGTACCCTGAGGCCCATGCGCTCATTGCGCTTGTAGATGAGCTCCCTTCGGAAGTAGCTGTCGATCTGCTGGGCTGCCATGTGCTCGTTGGGGGGCAGGGAGGCATTGTTGAAGTTGGGAACCTTGAGGTAGGGTTGGGGGTGGACGGTGATAGTGGGAAGGAGCACGTTCATGTCATCATCTTCTCTAGTACGCATCGATAGGGAGGGGGAACTGGCAGCAGGACATTTAAAGTGGCCGGGTGAAGTATTTCAGGTACTGCTGTGTTTATGATGGTATAGCGTTAAGGAAATATGGAATCTAAGGAGGCGAAGTCTTTAAAGAAACTGTCAAGCCGCTTTTGCGGATGAGCTTTCTTTCCACTCTAAGCTGCCTTCAGTTAAAAGGCTTTAATAATAGCAGGTGCTTGATATCTTGAACAGCTTGGCTCTTTCCGAGATGCATGGATGTAAAACTCAATTCCTTGAGAACTCTGTGCATGCTGGTTTTCATTTTAACTTCTGACGTAATTGACCTAATTGAGCTACTTAAACTGCATGATTTAAGTCAGTATTCAGCTGAATGAAGGTGCAAACGTTTATGGTTTCTGTGTTGTTTGGGCAGCTTGGGCAGGACAAGTGGAGGTTCTCTCACCTGGGATGTGTCGTGGTTGAAGATGACAGCATTGAGATCTCCGCAGTTGTAGTGCTGAATGAGATCGTCGGTGGTATAAGGCACGTGCACGACTGCTCCCTCCCGCAGTTTCTCTTGCTGCAGCAGGGTCTGGTTCAGAGCAAAGATCACCTGTGGGGAGAGGAGATGTTCTACTCTGCCTCCTCCAGTGCATCTGTGACCAAAAATTGCAACGTGAACACCTTATTTTGGTGACTCAAGAACGGCTACAAGTAAAATGTCAAACAGGAAACCAAAACGACGTGCAACACACTGGATTTGTATGTTCAAAGCAACCAAAGTTTGGGAAGCGGGCAGGCTAGCTTATCAAAGAAACCAACAGGGGAAGCAAGTAGGGGAGTTTGTCAAACAAACCAATGTTTGGAAGTGAGTACAGGATTCAGAATGCGGTCAAAGAAACCCCCATCAGACAGATGTTTGCAAACTAAGTAGTCAGCACTCTCTTCTCCACATTGTATGTAACCAGCCCTGTTAGCAGTGTCATGCAATGATATGGTGTTGACTACATTAGGTCTCCTGCATGGGTAAGGTTCATGCTCTGCTGCCAGAGTTTGGTCCTCTGAGGTTATTCTACGAAATACTCCCAGTTGTTATCAATCACAACCAACTTTCATCGAAGAACGCTTTTCAGTCTGACTGAATACCAAGATTGGTTTTACAGTTTTTTAACAATTTAATTCCCTCTGAAAACCTAAGCGAAACACAATCATCAATCAACAGCGATCATCTAATAAAGGAGCAACACTTTTCGGTGGACGGCCCAGTAGCAAGCAGTCGTGGATTCGGCTAAATAGCAGCCGGACGCCCCTATCGAGTCATCACTCTGCGGCTGTATGCCTGTTGTTGATAAACACATTTGCAAAATAATGGAGCGCCGTACGGAAGTAATGCAACCTGCCGCTACCCCTCAGAAACTGGGACAAAGAGTTGCCCACAAAGGATGAAACGTCACCGGCTTTCACATCTTCCTGACAGGGCACACAGAGCCGCGGAGCAGACTGTATGCATGGGAGAGCGATCCTATGACCCTCCCCACTGCCTCATGCCAGGTTTTACTGCCCTACTGGAGAGAGACTCCTCTCCACTCCATTCTTTGGGGCTCATCTGCTCTCAAAACATCACCCCCATGGGGGATCAGCAGCCCCCCGCTTCACATCCAGCCCTACCCCCCTCCATGCTATGGGTCAGCGGGGGCGATCTCCACCCATCCATCAATGAACTTTATTTGGTGGAGCACATTTTCACAGCCAAAGCGGTGCGGGGTTCCCCTTTCATCTCCTCACAGAGCATGCCGCCAATCAAAGCGTGCCCCCCCAATGAAAGTCAGCCCCCTGCTCGCAAGAGCTGCTTTTGTTTGAGGGGCCATCGAGGGCGGGGGTGGTAGCTCGGGGGGAGCGGGCGGGGGGGCAGGTTCCCCCAGCAGCTCCTGGCCTCTCCAATTCACTGTGCTTTGGGTAACGATGCGGAAGATCACATTCAAGGACGACTTCCCAGTTCTAGTGTGTGGACAAAACTAAAACCGTTAGCTATGTAAATCACGGGGCGCCAATTACTATTAAGAGAACAAATAAAATGAAAAATTAAAGGAAATCCAATTTTCCAACTGCCTCAATCCAATCCAAAAACTGAAGACAATACTTGTATGCATTTATACTGTGGATATTTTATTGAGGTAGTTTAGGTTAAACACCTGGCTCAATTTTGCACTCTTGAAACTGGTAACTGTAATCCATAAATACTAAAATGAAACAGAAAACTTTTGTATATTCATGTATACAAGATTCTTAATCACTATACCCACTGCTGACAATACGTTAATTAGGCAGCTTATTAGCCCTATTAAATGCAATAAGCTTCTGTATGAGTGTCTGTCAATCTTTCCCAAAGGGGCTGTGCGATGTGGGGCATGCGGAGCGATGGGGAATATAGCGAAATGTGCTCACTGTTTCATCAGCTGCATTTTCTTAGCATCGGTAAGTCATTTTTCCCTCAATTAGCTCCAGGATGTCTGGAGAGTTCAGTCTGTCCGGCGCTTTGTGACAGAACACTTACAAAACGAAGACTCAGGGATAACATTAGACTGACTGACGCTGCACGAAGCCGCAAAAATGAGTCACCCTCCTAACCCCTCTCCACACACCTCACGCCAACCGGCTTTCTAATGAGCGAGTCACACTGCGCCGGCCAAGAGGTATGGATGTCCAGCACAGCTCCAAGAAGCTGGGTGCTCCACCACCACCAGAATCTCCCCTCTGCTCAAGTTATATGTTATATCTTTAAGAAATATATGCCACATTGCATTACACTGTGATGCTTACTATACAGCAAGTAATTGGAAGCCAAGGTTGCTCCCTCTGTGCATCTATATACAAAATGGGCATCGGCTGTATTTTCCGTGTCATACTTAAGTGCCACTGCAGAGATGCTACCTCAGCTCTCGCTATTCACTTTGTTCTCTGTCCACAGCACCGTCTCCTGTACAAGATTAGCCATTCAGCACTTAATCATTAAAGTGTTTCTTTTGCGGCGCTTGGCCATATTGTGTTTGGACACTGCTGTGAGGCCAGACGAGAGCAGCAATCAGGGCTTTGGCTCTGAGCCACGAAGTTTCACTCCCCCCCCACCCCAGCCGCCGCCTCCGCCGTCTGACTGACCACCGGCTTTGCTGCTTTAGCTCACGTTTCTGATTCCGCAAAGCCCCTCTTGCCTGGAGGTGAGCAACGTGCTGTCATCGCCGCTTACTGGAAGAGGCTCCGAGCCCGACGGCTTGGGCAGGCTGGGGAACTATGCCTTGAGTCTTCAGTAGAAGGAAAAAGCCTAGGCGGGGTGGTGGTGGTGGTGAGGGGGGGGTTGAATCTAACATTCCTAACGCTATCCAGCGGATCTGAATGAGGGGGACTCGCTTTAAACCGCTGAGCTCTTTTATGACTTTCATTGCCTGCATGGCTAAGAATGATGACAAACACTTCCTTTGAAAGCGCAATGCACACCCCTAGCGCTCGCAATTAGCGCCAGCTCAAAACAGGTGTGCTGGCCTCTCAAAAAGAGAAACAATCCAGAGCTGCTCTGTTTTAAAGGACATAAAGAACGACGCTGTCAGCGGCTCCTCTGGAGGGGGTGTGGCCAGTGATATCGATGAGCCCAATCTAACCCTAACAGTAGGCTGGCCTTCTGACCCACTGATTTACTGAGGGCTCAACTTTTACACAAGCAATGGGAGATCAAAGCGTTTCTTTTCCCCTCTTCTTCAAGCACTGGGCAGCACTGGCACCAGCTGCGGCCTTCAAGTGGGCGTGTTTAAAGAGCAGGGCGGGAAAGGCGAGCTCCGCTGGACCCTAACAGACAGGCCGGCTTTTGTGCGTGTGTATGGTCCCTCTGCATCTCTTTGAACTTTGAAAAGAAGAAAAAAAAAAAAATTCAAACACAACCTCCACATTTGAAGTCTGTCCTTTCAATGCGTGCCAAGGAGAGTCTATTGTCCTGGATAATTTGTGAGCCTTCTTTGATGTGCGGCGCCCACATTTGAAAGAAAATAATAACCTTGTTTATACATGCCCTAGCCTTTCCGGAACCAGCCTTAGTTAGAGTTACGCTCGCCCAATGGACTTACACAGGACTTAAGACCATATATTTGGTCTGACAGTTAATGTTTCAATTCTAAATGGGTCAGCCAGGGAAGAATAAGCGATTTGTTTTGCGGGAGCTTAAAGGTTCATGGCAGGTCTTTCATAGCGAAATGCATTTAAAAACACTCTAAAACATCATCAAAGAAGGGTCTTATGATAAATATTGTCATATTTACACCGCTCTACAAAATATTCAACATTAACTGCATCCTGTTTTAAAAACCCCACTAGGGGTGCACTAATGTACAACCACTCGGAATCAAATAACACTAATGAAACACTTACCTCATCTATTAAATCAAAATCAAATTACTAATCAAGAAAATAAATAAATAAATTATATATATATATATATATATATATCTCAATTTATTGGTCCATATATATATATAATATATAACATAATCATATATAATCATAGCACAGATGCTGGCTTACTAAAATGTACCTGATATATTTAATTTAATACATGGCAAAAACCAATGGAATAAGCAGCTGATCTCAAACTGCAGGAACGTAAATTAAATAGGGTGTGAATCTTTTGTTCAGCCCTCATGTATTAGCATCTCAGAATCATCTGGGTACAGGAGGGTATGCTTGTAGATGTACTTCATTAACATCCACACTTCCACCAGCAGGCACTCAAGCCATCGCTGTGTCCAGGCTGCCCCAGTGTCACTGCCAACCAGTGGGAGTTCAGTGTTAGTAGCATTATGAGGTCGGGATGGGGGTGGCAGGAAGGTCGGGGGACACTTCGCTATACGACTGGCGTGTCAGCTGCACCTCCCACAACGCAGGGCTTTCCCCTGGGCTTCAGTGAGTCCCCTACGGAGTGTGGGAAGCTGCCTCATACGCCACCGTGAAGAGTATGTTCATGCCCGTGTAGACGTTGCAGCTTACTGTGTACACTCAGCCAGCAAGACTAACAAAGACAGCACCTGCTCCCTCTAATCACACCCTCCACAAAAGACCTGACCCTCCCCATCCTCTGCCCGGCTCCCCCATGACCAAACGTCTGCATGTTCAGTGCACGCGTTCAGCTAATCTAGCTATTCCAAGCTGTGAGCCAACACAAGAGGATCCACCGCCTTGCTACGCTTTTGCTGTGGTCTGCGGTTCACTGCATTATCCTGAGTGTTTATTACCTGCTGTTTTCGCAGTGAAATGCATGTGACAAACAACCGGTCACCTGAAAATGCATTCAAAGGACAGTTAACCAAAGCAGGGATTCTGCACTGCAATCTGTCCCAGAAGGGCAATCATCTGCTGGCCAGGTGAGAGCCCTGTCGTGCAGAGAATGCCACGGCAGGCTTCCAGGTTACTCTACAGAGCTCACTAATTAGCCTCTTTCATTAAATCCATTACCATTTCAAGCCCATACACTGAATTATGCACATCCTCATTCTAAAAGCAAACTGACAGCATTACAGGAAGGCTGTATGTTCTACTGGCCTGAACACCGTCAGCTCCATGCCAGGAAGATAACTAAATAAAAGCCTGGCGTACCGCTTCTTACCAGCTGAAGGGATTTCTTACTGATCTTAGCTGTCATGACTCCCTCAGTGCTGTCAAAGGTGTTTACAGCAGTCGGCTCTAACGGTTCCATTAGTACAAGATATACTAGATGCCGTTGTGTAATTTCCTTGTATACGGCGCCCTTATACAAATCACATCTTGTCAGTAATATAATTATGACAAATAATCTTCAAATCAGACGTGTCCACTGGCACAGTGGTTCAGAGGGAGGCCGTAAATCTCTCCCCTGGCTGGTTGTGTGCATCTGAGGGCAACCCTTCCTTTTAGTCCCCTAATTACTAAGTAATTACCCAGTAAATATATGGTAAATGATAGTATATTACTGGTTAATTACCACAGGTAATAAGCAGGTCAATACAGAGAAACTACAGCTAAAAAACTAAGAAAAATATCCACTAATACCTGTAAACTCTGGTACCTTTACATTGACTTTTCAGCTTACTTAGTTACAATGTCATGCTATACTTAGTATCTTTATAGAATATACATGGTACAAGTATGTGGCGACTGCATGGAAAAGGGAACAATCTATTACAAAATATATGGTGAGGGCCTGGTAACAAACCAGGCCTCCTTCTACAGTACAGCTTAAGCTTGAGTACATTGAGTACATTGAGTACATTGTAGAAACATCTGCAAGAACATACCCAATATTTAAGAAGATGTACCAGTAGAGGAGAACAGTTCCTGGAGGGGTTGTTGCCAGGTATCTATAACGTAAAATTTAATAAGCCCTTTATAAATGGGTGTATCCGTGGACAATAAGTATGTAAGAAAAAGTAATGAATTGGAAAGTATTGGAATCTTAATTTCCAGATTGTACATAATTAAACTTGGGCTGTTACCAACATAAACCTTGGATTGAATAACTTGGATTGATGAGTAACGAAGGAGGTGTTTCTAAGAACTGGTTGTCTACTTTCCTAGGCGGAATGCAATTATGTCAGAGTTATTGCCAACCTAAACTGGTCACACTACACATTACTTAGTTGAATTAAAGGACATCATTTTTTTGCATTTCTGATATAGTTTCTCTGCATTTGTCTACTTACTACTGTGGTAATTAATCAATAATAAACTATAATTTACATATATTTACCGGGTAATTACTTAGCAATAAGGGGATTGCCAAAGGAGGGGTTACCCACGTGCGTGTGGAGAGAGCATGTGCTCCAGATGTTTGTTGGTTGCCCACCCATGGCCCAGAAACATGCAGTGCGGTGAACTGGTGCGAATGTGTTCCCAGTGATGGGATGACCTCCCATCCAGGAATCTGGTTTGTCCCCCCCCCCCCCCCCTTGTGCTCCTAACCTCCAGGATTGGCTGCAGACCTCCCCCTCCCCATAATCCTGAATAGGACAAGCAGTTACAGAAAATGGATGGATATCATTAATTTAGACTTCATGCTAAAATAATAGTAATGAATTTTACCATGTTGGGGAAGGGTGAGCTGGAGGGGCCCATTTCGGGCCCCATGGAGGGCCCCTAATGCCCCCAGAATGGCCTCTGGTCAGTACTGGCAGTGCCCTGGACTGCAAAGGTTGACGCTGGACTGTCATTATTTCCTTTATTTGCGCTGCTGATGTATATTTATCCTCTGGAGTTACCGCTAGAAATCAAGGCTGTCACTAGAAACGAGCACGAAATAAATGATATTTTAGGAGGCACATTATCCAGATTTCGCATTAAAATCTTTTTTTTCCAAAGTACATATCCACTTTTGATACATATATCGCCTTCAGGATGCATATAATTAACTTAAATATGCAATCAGATAATAAATGGGAGGGAAATTATCTTAATGCCTCGCCAACCACATTCACCCATAAATTTGCGGATGAGGGATGTGGCATTCAGACACATTTCTCTCCTGCTGTCTTCATTTACAAAGTACATAACTCAAATAACTCACAGCTCGCCATGGAAAATAAAGTCGCCATTACCGACAGGCCGGAGTATCACAACAGCAAAAATTATTACAGTTGCTTCTTCCAAGTGCCATTTGTCACTGGCATGATTTATTTTCATAAATAAATGGAATTAAAATTACTTGATTAAGCTATAGACTGTCTAAGGTATTTTACTAAAGGCCATTAAACATAAAACAGATCACACTTTCTGATGTTTCGAATATGGTAAAACAGGAGTAAATGAACCCGGCACAATGAGGTTTGGGCTCCCAGTGCCGTCTTTGCATGACGAAATATACTGTGAAGGTTTGAACCTTTCTCTCTGTCAGGCACCAGCAGGCCCAGAGGCTGCAGTTAATAGGGTCATGCCAGAATCATCTTCCTTGACTTGCTAAATCAGTGGCATCCTACATCCACAGTAGATAATATACAAGAATGCTCTGTATTACACCTTTAATAACATTTCCTCTTGGTTTTCACTAAGTTCCGGAACGGCAAAATGCAGTATCAAGTACGCAAGACTAATTCTTCCTCTGCATCTTGGCACATATTTCTCCAGTGAGACCTGGGATCACCAATCTGAAATGAAGTGGGTTGTGTTTGCGGGAGAAAGCATTTAATATTCCACACCTCGATAGCAAACAGTGCTATTAACACGCTAATTAAAATCCCCTGCGTTTCAGTGGGGGTTAGCCTGGGGAACAGGCTGTTTTGGGAACTTTAACAAATACATATAATTCCAGCTGGTGGTTGTGTATTTTTGTGTATTGAGACTGTTCATTGCCATCTGACTATATTTTGATGCTACACTGTGGGAAATTTTAATAAGTTAGCTTTCTATGTCATTACAATGCTGTCCATGCTCCGAGTTCCAGATTGCAATGGAAAAATAAATAAATCCCACACAGTTCATCCTTATGTGGCCCCTCGCTTGGCACAATAGCAGAAGAACAGCACAGAAAAGCTGGACGGAGACTAGTCATCCAGCCTACTGTTATGCAAAGTAACATACAGTAAAAGTGCTTCCTTCTGTTATTGAGGAATTAACCCTTATTTGATGTGTAACTGTGTCTAATTACCGGCCTTATCAGCTGCAGATGGGCTTTTTGGTTTGAACTGAGCGTTTTTATGCGAGAGGTGTGTGGCCTTTTCCAAATGAGCCCAGCTCTCCGGGACCTGGCGGGAGACGCAGTCATTACAGAGCAGGTGAACAGGACAAGGACATAGTTGAACGCTGATTCCTCATATGTAAGAACAGTCACTGTGCCCATGAACAGGAAGGAAAGAGCCACTCTGTTTTACACTGTCCCTTTGATTTCACACATTGGGAAGGTCTCTCTTCTCTTCAGATCAATTACGGTTGATGAGCTTTAAATGTCCTTCTCAGGTTACAGCCATGAATGAGGAGGTAGGCGTAAGAGGCGGAGGTGCAGCATATGCCTATTTGCCGCATTTGAAAATATTACATTTCAGTTTCATTACATTAAAATCCTGCGACTTGGCTGAATGTTAGTAAAAACGTATCATATGAGGTCACATTTTGTTCGCATTTTACAGGAGAAAAAAACTAGCAAAATTTGCAGTGGGGCTTTTCAGAATATCACTATGAAATACGTTGAAATCTTGATTATTTGAAGTTGTATTGTGCTCAATGCTAAGATAAATAATCATATGCTATTTATTTCAAAGGAAGGACTTATCTTTCTCAGAGAATTATTGCATTTGTCTTGCAGATCGTAGAGAGACAGCTGCCCAGGACAACGCTGATTGTGACACGTTTCAATTATATTTATAGCGAATCATTCTCGCTTTTATTTAACATGAGGCGAACCTGGAGAAAAGCCACCTACAAGGACATAAGCACATGCTTTTATCTCTATGACTACAGTTTCTGTGAGAAGTTACAGGCCCAAGCTGGTCTGCGGCAGGATCTCACTGGACTAGAGTGACTTCAGCTAAAACGAGGTATAAAGATGCTTTGGGTCTAAACGTCATTCTGCTTGACCCGCACTCAGGTCCCCGAGGTCATTTCCAGGGTTTTCATTACCAAGTAGCATCAATGTACCTTTTACTTTTATGTCTATGTTAAATTCAAAATAGCCAGCTGACTGAAACAAAACACACCAGATGACACATGAGCTAACAAATGCTACTCCCTATCCTTATCACATTTTTAACACTCCAGTGAAAATCATCAAAGTTATTGTGTTATTTTCTGTCTGTGAAAGCTTAAAATGCTGTTTAAACAAATAATAAACATAATTCCATACTAGCACAAGTTAAATGACCTGGTTTACAAAATTCTGGTGCCCATTAGTTGAATGACCAACAGCTTATCTTTTAACCATGAGACTGACATAGACCTCCAAAATTCTGGTGCCCATTAGTTGAATGACCAACAGCTTATCTTTTAACCATGAGACTGACATAGACCTCCAAAATTCTGGTGCCCATTAGTTGAATGACCAACAGCTTATCTTTTAACCATGAGACTGACATACAGTAGACCTCCAAAATTCTGGTGCCCATTAGTTGAATGACCAACAGCTTATCTTTTAACCATGAGACTGACATAGACCTCCAAAATTCTGGAGGATTAGAGCCTCTGGAGGATTGCTTACAGTTTGGCTAATATCTGAAATTTTGATATAAACTCAATCTTAATGCTAATGTTATTAGACAGTATTAGTGAGATTCCCCAAGTTTAATGTCGTCTCAGAGAAATGCAGACTCAGACAGCCTTCAGCTGAGTCATTTAAGCAAGTGACTGGCTGGCCCATGGTGTAGACCATCTGCTAGTGTTTTCAAATAAAGGTATTTCACAATATTTTTTGAAAGGCAGCACGTCAAACATGAAATGGCTAAAAAAAAATCTGTCTCATATGGTATGCGTCTCTATAAATAACAGCTTGTGATTAGACATGGCCTCAGATTTTCAAATATTTTTGTCTTAAACGTCTTGTCATCTTCACCTACAGGCAAAAGTGAGTTTGTAATTAACGGGCTGCAAGATGCCAACCAAAAGAGTGGCATGTTTAAGAAATAAACTCAAGAAGGCAATAGCCGCAGTTATTGGGACCGGGCTTATGACCAAAATAAATAAATATCAGGCTGTACAAGAGACTTTTTTTTAACTATACATAAATTCATGTGTCAAGCAAAGCGTTTCAGGATTCAACATAGATTTCACTGACAAATATCTTCTGACACTGTACTGTGACATTATAAGCCAAGGCATTTACCACATAATCAACCCATTCTTACATCAATCTAGGACTACGGTATACACTGACACACGAGAACACACACACACACACACACACACACACACACAACTACACACACACACTGACTTTCACTACTCAATAGATTATTAAACAAACAACTTAATCATCAGATGCAAACCCATTAATGTCCATACTTAAATCCACACTTGCTTCTTAATGCCTATATTCACCCTTAAATGTGCTTGCTTACCTGTACGACCTGCCAGAAAGCATGTCTGTATAGATATTTTACATTATTTTAGTGTGGCATCTACCTACGTGCAACATACCACAGAATGAGCTTCCCCATTGTGTATCTGGCATGTACAATAGAAGATTTCTCACCTTGAGGGCACGAAGCCTTACATACACTGGATCTCATGCGGGAAGATCCCAACAGTGATTATAGTCAGCCTATGATTGGATAGACTGTCAGTCATGAGAGGCAGCCTATGATTGGATAGACTGTCAGTCATGAAAGCCAGCCTATGATTGGATAGACTGTCAGTCATGAAAGGCAGCCTATGATTGGGTAGGCTGTCTGTCATGAGGGTCAGCCTATGATTGGGTAGGCTGTCAGTCATAGGAGTCAGCCTATGAGGGTTTAGTCTGTCAGTCATGAGGGTCAGCCTATCAGTGGGAAGGCTGTCAGTGCTGAGAGTCATCTTATCGGTGGGCAAACCTTCATTTAGGAGATTACGGCTTATCGTGGGACTGGCTGTCAGTCATGATGACTTGCGCTACACACTCACCTGGGATAAACTGAGTCCATTCAGTGGGTGGCACTGCTCCTCCACGGTCTCCACAGCCCCCGTCCTCTTCCTGGTGCGCTCGGCTTCCTGCGCTAAGTAAAGGTCGAGCACAGGGGCGCCCCGGGAGCGGACGTCGGCCTCCGTCAGTCCGTTCACCATCAGCATGACCCACACGGGCCGTTTGCGTTCCCAGTCGCCAGCCATGGCGTTGAACAGGTACTCTGCATACAAGCCCCGCCCACGCTGGGCCGGCGTCATCCAGGAGGGCAGCATGAGCCTGACGTACTCCAGGTGGCGCTTGAGCCGGCCGTAGAGGTCGGCGGGCAGCACGTCACGCAGGTGCCCCCCGCGGGGCAGCATCTGGCAGCGCGCCAGGTCGGCGATGGTGGAGGGGTCCGTCAGGTCCAGCTCGAAGTAAACCACGCTGCTCTCCTCGAAGGCTCGCTTGGAATTGTCCGGGATGAAGTCCCACACCCGGGTGTACGGGACATGGATGGTGCCGAAAAAGAAGGAGGGGGGGTCCCTTTTAATGGTCCACAGGAATGAGTTCAAATCACTTTGCTGTCCCACAGGAAAAAAGGAGATTCATTTATTAATGAATTAAAAATTAATTTATCAGTTTTCCATACAAACATTTACAGCTGTCGACAAACATTAGTTTATATTTGTGCTTCAATGAGGCCTCATGCTGCAACAATAACTGTCTATTTATGTTTTTGTTTATTTTTAATTATAAAGCCGTTTTGCAGTAATGAAATGCCCAAGGGCATAGATTTCAGTATGGATGGTAGGGACACATGCCTACCAATATTGTATGAGCACCGTTTGTGTTTGAGGGGTGGGGGAGGGGGCTCAGCGCTGTTGTCATCCCCAGTGATGTTGAAACCAAACCTCCTCCATTGAAAATGTCCATATTACATGGCAGTGTTTCCCCTAGGTTTACAGCTTTGGGGGGGGGGGACGCAGATTTTTTTGTCTGCTTTTCAGGTGGTTGACGCGACATATTTTCCGACGCGCGCTCACTGTCCGCTGGTAGGAGTGTGCTCACCTGTCTGTGCGCGCACGTCTCTGTGCGCGCGCATCGGGGCGGAACTCCGCCATGCACGATACAGAGAGCGGAGGAGCATCATAAACGCGCGACCGTGTAGAGACAAAAATAACAAGCTATTGTGTTAATAAGATAAATAACATAAGGCTATTTAGTTTGTTTAATAAAAGGACAATGTATAGACCTGTTCCATAGGAGAGGTAACCTTAAATGAGTTATGTTGTGATCTGGCGCTATATAGAAAAATAAAAAAAAAATAAAAAAACCTGACCTTCGCAAGGAGGGGAAACACTGCACGACCTGCAGCCCTGAGACGTACATGTAGCTCAGAGATTACATGCACTATAGTTTCTGAGTGGAACTGCTGAGATACTCTGAGGTAACATTTCACCCGGTCATTAATCTAGATACAAACGAGGCTCTTGACACACGGATAAAAACACATGGATTTTGACCGACTTCTACAGGTTAAGTTGCGTGTGTGGTGGGCTACCGAGTGTCCAGCATTTTAGTTATCCCACAGAATTCAGTTATCCTAACTGTTCAATTTTGCCATCCCCCGTTATCAGCAGCACTGTCATGATTTTATTTGTGTGAGTCTGGCCTTAACAGTCCCCATACAAAAATGAACAGACAGGCAGGCAGGCAGATAGATCTGTATCCTCCCACAACCGGGATTCAGAAGGTAGAGCAAACAAGACAAAACTCCTCTCAGTTGCTTCCTCCTTAGACGAACTTCAGCCCATCTAAAAACACAGTTTTGACTGATGTCTTAAGATGCATCTGCCTAAAAACGTCAACATGTCTAGAAAACTAAGAGGCAGCAGGTGACCTGCAGTCAATCACATGGGCAGCTGGCCAATGCAAAGGCTTCTTTTTAAACTCCAGATAGACCGGTTACGTAGTTTTACAACGAACAATTCTGTGATGTTAACGAGAAAAAGATTGCAGATATTTAATATCTTTACGCAAAAGCGCCTGTCGAGCAACTAAGTATTATAATGCAATTTAATAAAACACCTTTTAGGAACCGAGGAGGCATACAGTCATGCACCGAAGGAAGTGTCTTAGTCGTCTAAGCCGAGGTACACATTATAGTGCGATTAATTAATTCGGTCGCAACTTCCTGCGTTCTCTGATCAATCAACATCTTAGTTTTTAAACGTACGATGTTAATTCGATGGTGTTGTTTGAAAGGCAATTGACGGACGGCTCCAATAAGTGAATTACGGACGAGTTAAATTTACATTAACATGATCAACACAACACAAGATACATTTCCTGTGTAATCCGTACTACCTTCAACGCTTCAGCGCACCACCGAAGCCGGCCTGGAAGATAATAGGTCTCGCACTTTTAGTTGCGCGCAGTTACATTTCCACTAGACATAATACTTTTACAAATAAGGAAGTAGGCTACTTGGGTTTCAACTAGATATAACTGTCTTTGATACTCTAGAAAATATATGTATACGATACCGGCGCTAAGCCATACAAAATTATATTTGTTACTTTGTAAAACGATTTCAAATTTTGAAATGTATTACTCATGATGTAGGTAAGTCTACAGTGTCGCAGATCAGTTTAAGTAGCCCACGTTATTAAATGGTATACATCAATGAACCTCCTGAGCCGGGAAACTGTCAACTACTCTGTTGCCTGGTTTTCAGTCAGATGTTTGTCAATAGTTCGGAATGACTGAAATGCATATCTTATTCCTATTGCCTAGCCAAAGACTTTAGTGATACAGTACCACTACTACTGAGTTTAGAATTCTTGCGTAGGCCTACATGATTCCAACATATCATTTATTACACTAAAACAAGGGCGGATTATGTCTGTTATCTCTCCACTGTAATTAATTTAATGAAAGTGGAGCAGAAACATCATTGCCTTTGGTTACGATTAGTGTCGCTACTTAATTTGTGTAATTGTAACAATGTAAGTCTGAATTTGAGGCTTTGAATTAGTACATCCCAGTGTATTATAATGCACTTGATAGTAGCCTATATTCTGTTCAAGTTTTGATCACAGCATCCCTGCAGCTGCCGAAAGCTAAGTGACCACATGAACATTTTTAAGAAAACAGACGCGGCTGGAGAATTATTAAGACGGTTCTTGTAAAATACTCACTTTTCTGTTAAGTTGACAGTTGGTTCTTTCTCGGGGTGGTCTCTGCTTCGCATTTACCAGCAACATCAGAAAAGCTTGAATGCATGTGCCCCAAGCGACCCGCATCGTAGCTCCGCGACCGTCTTTCCCGAGTTTCCACACAATGATTTGCAGAAATGGGCACTTAACTCAGAGAACGTGTCACTTCGGAAAAGTCTTGAAGTAGATCCGCCATCCTGGTAGGATACCGCTCATTTTGTCGAACTTATGAAATAATCAGTAATTTTCCGATGCCTTAAAAATCCTGTTGATGGAGTACACTATGCCTTTAAAAGGGAACAATGTGTTTCCTTGCCGCAACATGTGATTGTAAATGCGAAAGCACAGCTCTGTGGATCATGGCTAAACATGCTTTTCGAAGCAAGCGTTCGGCAAGACTTGCAGGGCAGCTACATCTAAGTAACTTTAACAATCTCTACTCCCGTTTCCAACTTTGTATTGTCATTGGCCCGGCCTCAGAAAGGGGTCTCCTGAAATCACATTGTGATTCCCAAATCAGCAGAGCGAGAGAAAACACGGTGGGGGGGAGCGCCCGAAACGCATCTGTACGGCGATCCTTTGACAGACTGTTACAAATATAATTTTTAAAGCGAGTAACAATAATTGTCAAATATTGATAAAAGACGGTTTAGATTGTGTTGTCCTCCGGCAAATTACAAAGGCACCTTAATGTAACAAAAAAGTGACAATAAAGCAGCATAGTGCATGTCGCACTTCCAGCATAAAGTGTTTCTTAACTCCGAATTCTTTATTGCCTCTCGTGATGTGATATTAACCTGGTCGTTGATCTCCTCTTCCTGGTCAAAGTTCTTCAAGGAGAGCGAAAAATTCCCGCGTTTGTAACTCATGAAGACTGGCTCCGTTATTTGCCGTCCCTTCTTATGTCGTTTTCATGGCTGGCACACGGGACTTTGAGAAGTTGTGTGAGCATCACTGTCAGGGCTCAGCCGCATGTCACCTACGCCTGAACACGTTGCGGTTGCGCCCATAATCTCATTACAGCATCTCGCCCCCTTGGCCGATCGGGGGAGGAGCTCACACTAGCGATACCGAGGAATGTTCGCTTAACAAAAGAAACGCAGGGCAGTTTGTCAAGGTGATTATTTTGTTGATTTAAACTAATTGCTATTCATTCGCGAAATGATAAGAACCAATGGACTCAGGGGTAAAATACTTGAAATACATGTTCGGCATTTCGATACACTTGTCTCGAAAGCAGGTTGCGTACGGGGGACCGAATCTTTTTGGAGTCTTGGTAAAGAAATTGTGCATCAGCAAACCTACGCGACAAGATTTTTTAGTTGTCACCGCGATGATGCAATTCGTTATATAATTTACGTTTGGATATTTGTCTTAGCAAGAACTTACTGTTTTTACACTTTGTTGATACAAACTGTGTTTAAGTTTTGTTGCCAGTTCCAGGGTGGAAATGGCTAATGACAGTTCTTGTCATGATTAATCCTTGTTCTAAAATTCCAGTGTGTATTCTTTTTTATTCTAAGCAATTTCTGAATAGATTCTACTTGACTGAGCTGTTACAGAATACTTACATTGAAGTCATACTTATCACGTCCATTAACTGTTAAACTCATTTATGATAATAAAGCAATATCACCCTCTTTTCTCTTGGCCAACTTTGGCCTCATCAGTACTTCATTAAACCATCCACTATTATTCAATTGAGTTTGTTTTCCTGGTTATTCTTTTTAACCGTTGAAAGATTAAGAATGTATGCTATTAACAAATAATGTTGTATTAGCAATCCACTCAATTTATTTATTTTACCACAATTTTCTCAATAGTTCAAACACAATCTTGGACAAGAAATATCAACCAAATTTGAGAGAAATGGGATCACTTTCCGGAATGAGTTAATAGCATAGCGTGTTTGATTAATTCGAAGCTCAGAAGGTAGCCCAGAACTGGATCAAGCAACCTTGTCTAGAAAAACACGTCAGCCTGCGAGCTCCCGTCCTTCCCCACCATGATACCTGCTGTGGCAGTTTTCACGTTGGTTACTGTGTCATCTCCCTTTGAAAAGGTATATTGATTACCCTTCATTATCAGGCCTCAATATGCATTCACGTGTGAAAGGACTAAATGACAGTCAACAGTCAAAAGATACAAAGACAATGTGGAAAATCCACAACATCACCATTAAAGGCATATTTAGTTACAAGCTGATTCTGACCACATGTTTAAACCACATGTTTAGTTTATTGTATCTACCAAACAATATATGCATTGTTATGATGGTCTTATGTTGTCAATTTTATATTAAAATATTGTAAGTGGTAGTTCTCACACATGTCAAGTCAAGTCAAGTCAAGTTTATTTATATAGCACATTTACAGCAGTTGTAAAACTGCACCAAAGTGCTGTACAAGGATCATAACAAAACAGCAACAAAAACAGAAACAGCAATCAAACATGTAATCAAATATCAGCATTAGCTGAAACCACAATAAAAAAAATATCCAAAGAAATAAAAGCATTAACCTTACAGTAAAAATTAGGTTTTATTGCATATTACAACAGTAACCAGATCCATGTAATATAGTTGGTCTCATGTAAAGTCATCCTCATATAGAATTTTCAGGAAATGGTGTTTAAATAGATTAAGTGTAAAATGTGTGCCATATAAGACTTTTAGTGCAGCAGTAAAATTTTACTCAATTAACTGGGACCCTACGTAAAATTTGGTCACCACCTACTGGTTGCACTACAGAATGCAACTTTAGGTAAGCGTGACCTGAATCAGAGCACATGGCTTGACAGAGGTGGATAGCACACAAATTTGCGAGGAAGACAATTTCAAGATAACTTTCACCGAAGTATTAAGTATTAGATTTTAGTGATTGCCGTTAAAAACCATGAAATCTCAGCTAGCATGTGGTGGTGTTTAAGATCAAAATCTAGCGCACTCTTTGGGTAATTCGATGCACGACTGTCTTTCAGTTCAAGGAGATAGGAGGGACACCCTCATATAGTCAGTTTAAATGCAGTGATATTAAATGCAGTGATATTAAATGCAGTGATATGATCCCTAGTAGTCAGTTAATCACTCTCTACATACTTATCTGGCAGGGGAGATACCATGATCACAACAGTTGTTCACCCAGGGTGAGGCCTAGCCATTGCACTGCGGCTATGCTGACCCCTGCGAATTCCCCAAATGTGGGAATCTCCACTGCATAATTTCTGGTAGTGGGGGACTGCGTTTGTGCTCTCCCCTGATTTTTTTTGACTGCTGCATGGCTCAGTGAGCTGAGTGTGTAGTTACTATACCCCTATGGGCAGTGGTAGTTAATGGGTTGGGATGTGCACTTGTAATTGAAAGGTTGCAGGTTCGAATCCCTGACCAGCAAGGCACCACTGAGGTATCCTGAGCAAGGCACTGCTCCCTGGTTGCTGAATTAGCTGCCCCCTGCTATGTCACATATGGGTTAAATGCAGAGAACACATTTTGTTACTGTGTGCTGTGGTTTGTCAACAATGACAATTAATCTCTAAATTCTAAACCTTATGGAGACAGCAAAAGTGCATTAGTAAAAATCAAGGTATTGTGATGACTAGGCTCAGCGTATGGTCAAATAATGAAATTATGAGCGATATTGCTGAACCAATAGATTGAAAGGCGGATATGGTTGAACAACTACACCAATGCAGTTATTTGTCTATAATCTCATGATGGATTAACTCTGACATAAATGATCATTTTGTCCCTTACATTTCAATCCTATGTCTCTCACAATTACAAAAAAAAAACAGAACACATGCAAAATATAAATTTATGGAACATTGTACTTGATAGCTTTTTTATTCTATTTTCTACTAATGTACATTGATCAAAGTGTTTTGAAAATTTCAGTATATTTTAAGCACACGATTAAATAGCATTGCTACAGTGTATTTAAAAAAAAAAAAAACCATGGTTGTTTTTAAAATGTTAACATCAAGATTTTCTTGTTGATTTAATTTCCCGTTTGGAAAGTTCAGGCCATGGAACAAAAACAAAGCTGAATAACTGGGTCCTGACAGAGAATTCATCTGAATTGAGCGTGTAGGAAAACAAACCCAGGAGCAGATAACAGGCCACTTTCTGTTCAGGCCTCTCCGCTTGGCTCGCCGGGGAGACGCGGCTCCCATGAGTGTCCAGGTCCCTGATTATTTTGTCTGGTTGCATGTAACAGAGCCTCTGTGTCAGCTTGCCTATGCCTGGGTACATTGCTCTCCTCATTGGCCTGGATTTTATTTAGAAACATGAGTGGTCCTGAAAAAAATCGAGCTAGACTTTGCTGGGGGTGCAGATTTCCTGGTGAAAAAGCACATAGTTAGGCACCATTACCTAGCGTTTAGCCGTGCCAGCTTTCAGTCCCATTTCCTGTGCTAACTATTCATTTGCTTGATTACAATGCTTTACTCTTGAGAACTCACACGCAAAGCTGTTTGATAGCTACTTCTTAATTTGGATGTATGATTATTGTCCTTTCTGAAATTGTCAGTTCTATTTAAAGTAGGTTACACAGCTGATAGTATGATACCGTAATTTACTTATCTGTTGGGATGCCCTCCCCCTTGGTCAGAGAAGTCAGCTGTCGTATGTAATCTTTTTGAGGCCATCAGTCTCTTATGTTGTGTAGATCCAATATCCCTGTAGAGCTGCACACCTAAACAATGGTCACGCCATATTTGCTTTTCATTTCTTCTTCCCACTTTCTGGAAGCCTGCCGCCCAGCTGAACTTATCAAGATTGACTGGCGGTTTTGATTTATTGACGAGGAAACTGGCACATGACTGCTGGCTTTATGCCCCCACCCTTCCTCTCCACACATAGTGTCGGGTGCCTGTGCAGGTCATGCGCTTATTTTGGTTTTTGATTCAGTCTTGGATTTTGTTTAGGGAATTGAATAACATACGCATTGTTCAAAGTATGTATTTTCTTTGGCTTAAATGGATCCTGCTCTAACAAACCAGAAATATTCAACAGAAATAAATCAAAGTTAATGTTTACATTCTGCCAGTGTCCATGTCTCCACATCGAAGCCAGAGGAAATTAAGGGGAACTTACTGATTTCAGGTTCTTTTGGCTATAAGGAAACTGTAGGGGACACTTTAAATGACAGCACTGATATCTATCTGCTACTATTTCTAAACGTATTAGACTTGCAATGCAAAGTAAAAGCACTTTGTCTGTAATAATACATTATATCTACTATAATGTAATAATGAAATAATCTGTACCAGCAGCAGTGTGGCTGTCTTAAGGTTTGAAAATTGTCATGACTCAAGACATTAACTAGTAATGTATGATTCATAGTAATGCAGTGAGGTGTCACTTTACTGCAACAATTCATAGCACATCATTCTGTCATTATTCAAATCAAAAAGTAAAGAGAATCACCGTTAAAAAACAGCAGTGTTACTATCTAAAACCATTAGTTACCATTTAAAACCAATAGTTAGGTACAATATCTTTTTCAGTGAAATTTTGGGATTTGTTGTTTTGGGGAAGAAAGGCAGTATTGTTATTTATGGTAGATCAGCAATTGTCAGTGAAAGGTTCTTTGGTTCCAGGGGGAAAACATTTTTCAAAAACTCAAAGTGGTTTCCATTTTGGTTTTCACATGATTTGAATGTTATCCAGATCCTTTGTCTGATTGGCATATAATTTTGTACACAGCTGCAATGGAAAAAGCTCTTTAAAAGTTTTATAATGTTAGCCAAATCATATGACTGACACAAACCAATCAGATTTTGTGGATGTGGCACAGAACTGTATAGCCAGGCGAAATTGTCTACTTGACACAAATTTTATTGCATATGTTGAAAACAGCATAAAAAGCCATACAAAATTTTTAAAAACTGGACCACGACAATGTGGTTCACTCTAGGTATGTCTATGTCCAAAACAGTTCGATCAATTAAGTTAAATCGATTTCTTTGCAAAGCGTTATCACAATCTATTACTAATTACAAAGGATTTTCTTGCCATACAGTTGATACAAGCCGATATTTACTCCAAATCCACATGTGGCCTGGATTTTATAATAACTGTTGGCAAGTAGTTTTAAACATTGCTTTCATATCTAAACATTGCATTAATAAAACTCTGTTTAAAGGCAATGATATAAAAAACATGATTATTCCCATTGTTACATCCTAGCAAATGCTTTAAATCAATTAGCATCAGGTTCCTTGGTAACAGTCCAGTCACGTCTGGTTTGTTATATGTGTCCTGCGCCAGTGGGAATGATTACTCTCCCTCATGCTAATAAGACTGACTTACAGGATACTTGTGTTTGAAGCGACTTGAGAACTGCAAGGCCTCACATATTTGTACCAATCAAAGAGCCTCAAAGAAATGTCTTCATCGTAAATCTGTAGCCTAATTGACAGGTATGAAATCTATCAAATTTATCACGTGCTTATATAATATTGTCTTTTAAATTGGTGTAATAAGATAGGTAACTACAAAAATAAAGGAGTGATTTGAAGGTTTATGAAAAGCAAACCTTTTCAGACATATGCTGGTTCTGGTGTAAATTAACAAATTACTATCAGTTATAAGGTCAAATGTATAAAAGAGGTCTGAGTGCTTATTATTCTGGCTACCATGGTTAGAAGAATAGAAGCCAGCCACTATGAGAGAGGTGAGATTGCTGCTGTTGCACAAGGAACAGTTGTTTCGGCTGACATGGGTATGGATGTCTGAGGTGAGGAAGCAATCAGTCACGGACAATTGTTGAATGATGAAACTGCGAACTCCCCGACCGTGACGTCCATGCAATGATAGAAGATGTATAGTGAAACAGACAAAAAAAACCTGAATCAGATGACTGCAATTATCACTATATGGCCTGAGCAGGCAATTTCACCAAATACCATCTGCTGAGATCCTCCTAGGGAAAATCAGGTCGTAATGCATAAACCATTTACTATACCTAAAAATACATGTTTGTGAGGAAAGCGGTTTAAAATTGCACATGTTCTGCCCCATTATTGACTTTCAGTGAAAAAAGTCACATGATCAAATGAGTCATCTGTTACCTCGTTCTGAACAAGAGGAGAAATGCATGTGTGACAAAAGATGTGTATGGACTTAAGTGATGTTTCCTACTGTGAAGGTTTCTGGCAGCTCTGTCATGGCATTTGATGCATTAGGCCCAGTAAAGCCTTTAAAGGGCATAAAGTGACATATAAATGCAAACAAACAAATTGGCATCCCGAGAGCTCGCATTCCGTTTAACAAGGCATGTCCATCCCGATGCGAAGGAACGACCGAACTCCCCATCTGCACAACTCACGCGGTCAAGTCAGATGCTGTGGTCATCCAAGTCATCAGACCTCAACCTAGTCAAAGGCTTGCTGGAGATTCTGGAGAGGTGCCTAAAACAGTGTGTTTTCCGCCACGTTTGTAAAACAGCAAACCATGAAATTTTTTGTGGAAGACAGCATTCCTTTTGCCCAATAACACCCACAGAAGCTATATTTTAGAAGCTGTATTTTAGCTATCCAGATGAGTCATAGTGGTCCAAGGCCCTATTAAGACATTTCTTGGCAGTGCTGGTTTTATTGTTTATTCAATACCTGTATAATGATTACTTTTAACAGATATAACACCAGAGTTTAGTGCTCTAGAGAGGGAACAATGTTTACAGACGACACTGCTCTCCGTTTCATGTTCTAAAAATCCTTTTATTCCCTAGGAGCTATGATCAGTGCGATGACAGACGTGTCATTTCCTTCTGTGGGTTTGCGTTCCAAATGATGACAGGATGTTGGGGACCTTGGTGTGTTTTTATTTCTTAGTCCATGTGGTTTCGCTTGGTATGACAACAGGATGTGGTGTTTTACATGGCAGAACGCAAGTTCATGGCTGTATCGGGATGTTCCCCAGAACACCTCACAGACCACATGATCGGAACCATTTGTGCGAGTGGCCGGTTGAGCAATACTGCTGGCCTTCTTGCACATGGGAGGTTCGCCTTTGCTGTGGTTGGTTAGTGAGCTCACCATGCAGTGCCATACCAGTGGCTGCTTCATCTTTAGCTAAGTATTCTTTTTTCTTTCTAAGCTGTATCTAGCAAGTGGCTTAGCTCCACTGTGGTTAGTCAGTGCTTGAATGCCCATATCTGTTTTCAAAAAGAACCAAATGGCTCAAAGGATCCTAAAGAAAAAGTTGTAAAAAATGCTTTAATAATTGCAGTGACGAGGGTTTCCCCTGGCTTTAATAATTGCAGTGACGAGGGTTTCCCCTGGGTACTCTGGTATTCCTCCACAGTGCAAAGACATACATTTATATTGATTGGCCTGCTTTAGTTCCCTCCCGTATCTGGCTGTGTGGTGTCTCAGTGAGACACACATTCGCCTCCCATCGCCGGAGATGGGTGTTTGAAACTTGCCTTTGTTCTGTATGTTTACCTTGCATATTACCTCCATAACACACCCTGTCTTAGGTGGATTTCCTTCTGCAGTCCAGAGATATGCAATTAGGATATTTGGAATTTCTGAAGTGCCCATAGTGTGTGTTTGCTCTGCAGTGGGCTGGCTTTTCATCCAGGATGCATCCCGGTCTCGTGTCCTATGCTACCACCCTGAATATGATGTTCGGAAGCTAATCATTTTGTCTCCAACAGCTGTCTGCTTGGGTTATACTGTAAAAGAGTGCTGTTATTATTAAAGATGTATCATAAATGCAGGATCGTTATTGATGGTATATTTCTCAAAAGAATCTACCTGCATACAAACAGAATGGACCTGCATGATTTCTCATAATCAAGATCCCTTAGTGATGTAATAATGTTTTTATATTACATAACAGTTAGGCTAACATAACAGGTCATTATTCCAATATTCACATTAATAATATCTAACACTTAATTTGATTTTACTGCAGCACTTTTGGAAGGAATCTGCTACCTAGTCGATTCAGGGGAGCCTTGGATGAAACTTTAAATGACATTTACACATGTTAGAAATCTGTGTAACCCTGACTGGCACAAACATTAGGAAGCCGGTTGGATGGATGGACAAGTTTGAAATTAGAGGAAAAATCTTGCTGCTGCAGACATCCTATTTTTGGATTCTGACAGCCCAGTGTGATGCTTTAATTGTGCAATATCAAAGGAGGTTTATCTCACCTCACTGGATGTTTAGTAACTCTGACATAAGCTCCCATTTAAAAACTCACCAATATGATTTAGCAGCCTTGAACACAATGTGAGGTAAAAATGTATAGCATTTTATCCTTTCACAAACACTTTGATTGACATGCAGAATGTGTGCGTTCTGAAGGGAGGTGAACCATATAGAAGCTACTTTACCAGTCAGCTTTACATGTGACCTCTCGTGGCTTTTTGGATTTCTCGGCTCCAAACTGACAGTTTGTTTCCTTTAAAAATAAAAGTTTTTACTGCACACACCAGAACTTAAAAAAACTTTTATTTTCTGCAGTATAAATTCAACTTCTCCAAAAGCATGCTGTTAGCATTTAACACAGTATGCGCTTGTGTGATTATGTAAGTAACCTGCACTAGAACATTTTGGATGAATGGTTTTCTTAACAATAATCACCTAGGGCAGTCTAATTGCATGCTTTTCTGTTTACATAAATCAAGGGCTAAGTAAAATAATGAATCATTAGACATAAAAGATATAAGAAATTTGTGGTATTTTGGTTTAAGCCCTCTGCTGGCTACATTGTCATTTAATATGATTATCCATGTTATCCAAAAAGATTTTATACTGTTGCATATTTTACCAGTTTATACAGTTGAATATTCTACTAATATAGTTAAATACTTTTCTTATCACTGCAAAATGATCCTAACTGCAACTTAATCAACAAAGAATCTGTCTAATAAATAGGTTTCTCATAACATCACTGTTAAGACCCCGTAATACTTAGGCCTAACTGCAGGTGTCAAAAGTCGAAGAACGCGTGTTTCTTGTCAGAAGAAGGAAGGCTTAACATGAAAAAAATCACAAATTACTAGGAAAAGTATGATCTGTATTGAAGATATCATCAGTAGATGAACTGCATAGTAGAAGACAGATCAAACTGAACTGTCAATACGCAATACGACTACTCTCACACAGTGCTTGTATGGCAGCGCTCAGCTTACATTGTGCCAGTCAGCAAGCTCAGCCAGCAGACTGCACTTTGAAGCTTGACAGGAACACAAGATGAAATCAGTCCTTTCAGAGAACTTGAGAAAGATTTTGGCATCTAGATATTCAGGTATGTATAAAGGCAGGTGATTACTGGTCTTGCTATATTTACCAAAATGGTTGATTTCTTATATTTAATAGTGTTTAAAAACAGCATAGTCATTAATGTCATGACATGGGCACATCCTCAAAGAGTTCAACATTTTGATAGAACAATAGTCTCCACCTCTCACCTAACAATGAAGGGTTACTTTACAGCACAGTGTGCATATTGAATACACTGAAACTATTAGGTCATCTATGCACTTTGGTGGCCTAGGGCTTATTTTAGGTTGGCCAGCCAGTGGGTGGCGCTGTGGGCAAGCAATGATGCAGAGCCCCATTTAGTCTCTCGCTCAGTGCTGTAGTCAAATCCTTCTTGCAGAAGGGATTCTCGTCTGCATTTCCTTCATTTTCTAACCCATTTGTCTTTGGATTCAACCCTTTTACCATAAGTGTTTATTCCTCTAAGTTGTGCTTTATCCATCCTAAATAATTGGTTTGATATTTACGGTAATATTGTGTCTCCTTATTGAATCCCCTTATAGATTCCTAAAGTGTTAGGATGAACAATGGAGTTTTGGTATTTCTCAGAATATTTAATGCAACTTTGAACAGGGATCACATTTGGCTATGCATTCCCATTTATATATTGTATTGTTAGAGTTTATACCAAACGAAAGTATAGAGTTGTAATTATAACAGTACAATAATAATCTTGGACTTATTTACAGATTCAATTATAATTGCTTTTTGAAGTGCACTACCATGCAGTTTTATTATTTTGCTTAGCAAAAATATTTAGTCAAATGTATCACTTAGTTTTACATATTTTTACATTCACACAGATGGACATTTACTTTTACCAATTTGTTATGTGCACCAGCACTGACTTGGTCTGAATTATAAATGATGGGTGCGTAACAGCAGGGACAGGGCTAAACGTGTCGCTAGCAGCAATTGTCATGGCGATTTTCATCATTTCTGTCATGTTCATTTGCCAAGCCCCAGTAGATTCAGGCAGTATTGGCAGTATCGTTGTATCCAGTGACATCTCATACCCAGTACTCTGCTCTCAGTTGAGCACTAACCTGCCACAATGATGTTGGCTGTCTGATTCTAAGGCAGGCCGATACAGCCTTTTCCTATGATCATCCTCCCCTTACTGTGATGCGTACCGTTCATGGCAGCCAAGAAACAATTGATTTATTGCAGCTGCCAAAGTTGGAATTGCCCACGAGGCCAAAAGGACAGCTCAGGCTAATTGATTGTTCTTCAGGATGCACCACAAGAGACTAGGACCTATGATGAGGACTGAGTGTGGTGTTCGAGAGCTCAGTGCCTTCACTGCGGAGAGGGAATTCAGGAAATCTAACGTAAGGTAGGGTGGAGGTGCTCAGAAGCTTCATCCTACAAATGGCTACAAAACCTTTACATTGGGGATTAAAAACAACGTGTGACCGCTAAACAATATCTGTCGTTCATTTAAGACTGCTTTGCATTGAGCATCCCCATTTGCAAAGTGAAGCTTTGATAAGTATGAAGTGCAAACCAGAAGTGACATGACTCCTTTAGTCATGTAGAACGCCAAGCTTAGGCTACTGAAGGAACACTTAAAGATATAAAAGTAGCAACAACCTAAATTAAAATCATGTTCCCTTTTCTCTCCTGTCTTCCTCTCTAAGCATTGATGACACCTCTCCGATTTCAAAGCACATAAAGGCTTGTCTTGGATGGTTTGAGTGAACAAGAGGGCATTGAAATAAAAAAAGCGTCTGATAGGTACTGCTGTCCTGACAATAAGATATGCTCTCCAACAACATAACAGCGATGCTTAATCATTGTTGACAAAACAAGCTGAAGGTCTGTCGCTATAATGCCATGTTTAATAAGGAATGTCTGTACCTGTATTAGTAGTCATTCAGTACTACTTAAATATGACACTTAGCTCATGTATTCTACATCACAGAAATACTGATCTCTGTAGATATATAGCTATAAATGGCTAACATTTTTAAATGACCTATTTTGTGTTATGCAAGAAAAGAGTTTGCTAAGAAATACCGATAAGATGAGGAAGGTTAGGTACCCTTTGATTCATGCGATATTGGCTGAAGTTTCTGAGGTTCAGAAAAACAGTTTAAATGCTAAAGCAATTGCGTGTGATGTTAGTTTGTTGTGTGCCTGTGTTATATGTATTCTGGCTGTTTAGACTGTTGATGTGGTTTTGGTATCATTGTGGGAGAAGCCTGGAAGAATTCTGAAAGGGATTTATTAGTGGACTCCCAGTAGGGAGGGGACAGGATTAAGTTTTTTTCATAATTTTTTTTTTTTTGTAAAATGGGAACTGCACCTTGTCGTACTGTGAGTCTAGTTTGAAAGGGCTGGGCTCTGATTTGGTGTGACTGTCACAAGAAAGAACATATGGAACAAATCAATGAAAATAATGACAGTCAGCTAACTCATTATTCCAGGACAGATAACTGCCCCCAACCCCTCTCCACACACACACACACACACACACACACAGGTTTTCTATGGGGAAAACTCTAATCACAACATGATGACCTTACCCCCTACCCAGCCCTAACTTTAACCATAAGTAACCAAGCAAAACATTTTATTTAGTTTGATTTAGTTGTAGTCACAGATCTTTGTGGGGACCAGAAAAATGTCCCCACAATGTCAAAATAACAGGTTTTTATTATATCGTGGGGAACATTTGGTCTCCACAATGTATTATAAGCCTAATCCACACACACACACACACACACACACACAGAGACCTGGACATTTTGAAGTTACATTGTTATGAAAGATATTATAAGAACGAAATTAAACAGAGTCCTTGTCGAACACTGGGAATTCAATAACATCCTTGAAATGGAAGCCATTAAATCTGAAAGTAATTCTATACTTAGAATCATTTTGCCAAAATATGTCCATTTAGTTTCTGCTAACATAGTGTGTATTTCCTTTTACTACTTACATATCTTTTTCCCCCTGGGGAAGCTGAAATCTCCTTCTGTTGAGACAGTCGTGATTTCACTAGAGCTGTAGTGATCACAGGGGAGGCCAAGTGTGAGCCCCACGTGATGCCATCCCTTTTCCAGGTACACTCACATGAATGTCATAGCTCACAGATTTCCTCAAAATTAGATTTTTTTTTTGCCATGTGTAGATCCTTTTGAATGTTAAGCAAATGTCAGGTTATCCCAGTTTTCACTTTCATTTTCCACTGCAATTTATCACCACTGCAAGTTGAATGCCTTTTGAATTTGCGTGCAGTTCATTGGCGTTTCCTAATAACACTATCAGATTAAGTGTATTTTACCAACATTCAAAGGCCAACACCTACACTTGGTTTAATTGTACCATGGATTCAAACATTTGTTACATTGATTAGAAAGACTTCATACATTAACAAAAATGTGCTGATAAGATTGGTTTGTATTTTCTTCCTTCTTTATATAAGTTTTTACCATGAATCTTTGCTTATATTTGGAAGATAATTTAATGAAACTGGGTCATCTATTTTAGCAGTTTACAAATTGGTTTCCAAAGAAGAATTTCTGTTTGCTTGTCATGTACCTGCATTTCATGAGAAGATATTTTGAGATGTTCTACATATTAAATCCGTATCTTCTTCTGCACCTTTGGCCTGATATACTGCTGGTGGACTTAGCACCTGTTATCAGTTGACAGTTTGTTTCTTCTGTTAACTTGCAGATGAAATTCTCTGCATATGGAATGCTTTGCAGGCGACATATATCACTGGGATCACTGGGGCAGTCACTGGTGAGGGTGACACATGGTGGGACTCAAACCTTGGGTTCCCACATGAAAGGCAGCAAACCCAAAAAGAGCAGCAGCTGGCTTAGAGCTCTTGGAGATCTGCAAATGCAAAATTTTAATTAACAATTGTTATTGATATTAGTATTAAATTGAAATGTATTTGGGTGACACAGTGGGTGACACTGTTGCTTCATACTTTGAGAGTTGGGGGCTAAAATCCCACCTTTGGTCCGTGCTTTACACTTACCTGCTGTCTTATGGGCTTCCTCTGGGTGGCATTTAAATGCATTTTGGTGTCTCGATACTGCCTATAGTGTGTGTGTGTGTGTGTGTGTGTGTGGGTTTATCCCCATTTGCATAACCTCAGTTTTATAAAAGTCTGTGAATGCAATCAAAAAAGTAAAAATGCCAAAAGTCTTGTATTTGGGTTGGTTACTCATGGTTAAGGTTAGGGATGGGTAGAGGTTAAGGGTGTCATGATTGGGATTAGGGTTTTTCCCATAGGAATGAATGGACGGTCCCCATTTAGATAGGAAGACCCACTTGAGTGTGTGTGCGTGTGTGTGTGTGTGTGCACTGTTCTGGACTGGCATCCCATCCAAGGTGTACCACGGCATTATTCCTTATTCTTTCTGGAATAGGCTGTTTGATTCTGACCAGGATATACGGTTAGACGATGGATGGATGGATGGATGGATTAATTCATTATTATGTAAAATACTGTGCTTCAGTGTTAGGCAGTCACAGAAAACTGTTTAAATTATCTTCATGATTCAGTAAAACTATGATATTACGTCTGTCAAAGTCTATTAGACCTTATCCATTTCAAAACCTCTGCTAAAGTCACCCCAGTATTTGTAGCAACTATCCAATATACCCATGCATTTTTTGACTTGACTAGCATGCATGGCAATGCCTCAGTGACTTTTTAAAATAAGCTTTATTGATGAATTAAGTGAGCTGGTGGTGATATTTAACAAACACATGAAATGGCCGAGATGCACCTGAGAGGAGGTTTGGGATCCAAAGCGATGTTCCTCTAGCCATTCAACAAGATATCAGTAACTTCTTGTTCTGAGCAAATTCACACTTGCGACGCAGATAAATAGCTTTAAACATTTCCTATGACTGCCTAAGACTTTTGCACAGCACCGTTTGTGTATTTGAAATGCAAACAGCAAATGGTCAGTTGTGGTAAAGATGCGCATTTAAAAATGTATGCAAATATGTGTGTCTGTACAACATTTTTTCTGTATTTTATGTGGCCCCATCGATAATACCTCCAATGATATTTTCATGCAGCTTTTCACATTTATCATTTGTTAAGAGGGAGCCTCCCACGGAATGTAACCCTGCCAGTCGATGGCTATTCCAGTTAACGTCACTCTGCAGCACACTTCAGAGACGCATAACCTTGGGGGGCCTTGGTGGGAGGGGTCAGCAGAAGCGCCAGGTGCCGTCTCAGCTCAGTTGCGAAGATCCAGGTGTCCAGGACAGCCTGCAGCAGCTCGACCGCGGCTCAGCAGCCCTCAGCTGCTCTCGCCCTGCGCCTCCTGCCCAATCTGGGAGGAGATCACAGGAGCAGAATAGAGCACACTTTAATATTTCATAGGATGAAACAGACATAATGAGAGGGGGAACTCATATGCATTTATACTGGGTGGAGAAGTGGGGATGTGGAGCTGTTTCCTGACAGAACAGGCTAGGAAGCTGGGGGCTTTACAGCTCGCATTCGCCAAACAGGCACCACTTAATAACGAAACATATGCGTGCATTACCATGCAACACCCATGAAGCACTGCTCTCATGCAAAACAAACAGTTACAACACTAATTTGTGTGTGTGTGTGTCATTATGTGTGATGAATGGCATCTTTCATCCTGATCTCAGAAAGTCAATGATCCCTGGATTAAGGACAAAGTTCTCATTTCCACAGTGTTTGGAAATATGCAGTCATTCATTCAATATTCATTACACCATTAGTTACAATGTTCAGCGACAAACAATTGTTCATTTGCTACTCAATAAGTCATTTTTCATTGGGTTCGGCAGTAAAAATAAATTATAATTTTTTTGCTTATCACACCATTGTTGTGTTCCACATTGTGTTCAGTAATAATCATTCATTCATTCATTCAACCTTATAGCAGTGTTCATTCTGCCTGACAATAAACATTCATTCATTCACCCATTCATTCCACATTATACCAGTGTTTGCTGTATTCAGCAAGAAACATTCATTCATTCGTCACTCATTATATCACCAGTATTTGCTGTGTTCAGCAAGAAACATTCGTTCATTCCTTACTCAAGTAACATCCATTAATTAGCTACTCATTACATTATTAGTTACGTTTAGATTCACATGCCTTAAGCAGCAACGAACGGCTTAGGCAAAAGCAAATAAGCACCTCAGCAAATCACATTTATATTAAAAGAAACACGAGGCAATGTGACCACTGTCCCTCACGGGTGTGTGAGTCAAGTGACCGTCACACTTCACCTTAATTCCTTCCATTTTTTGTCTTTCCCAGTGAGCCTTTGTATTTGTGTGATTTGCTTTTGTTTACACAGCTACCCCTGACCAAAACCCCTTCACGTCCCCTTTTATGAGTTGCAGCATTCATGCTACGAGGTCTTTGAACATACGGTGTTTGTTTTCCTCCTTCCCTGCTTTTTTGTTCATTTGTTAATTCTTTTTGTTGAGCTCTTTTTTGCTTGCTGCCACCATCCTTTCCCAAAAATAAAACCCCCTAAATATAGACAGCTTCACGTGGGCTATCCCATAGTGCCGATTACATACCTAACTGTTGAATCGTAAGCGTTTTGGCAGTATATGTGACGTATAATGCAGTCTGTCACTATCCTGCGACCGAGTGGGAATTTCTACGGCAGCTGCTGCTGTGGATAAGGAGCAGAGATTATGACCACAAAATCTGCTGGTAAAGATTCAAGGCAGGGCAATGCTGTCCATGCTTTGGCAATGGCTACAAAAACATGGCTGTTTCATTCCACGACTGCATTCAGTATCTAGCATTCTTAGGTAAAGGCATCTGGTAGGCTATTAATTAATATTGCAGTATAAATAGCTGGTATATCAGCCAGTTTAGGGACACTAAGTCCTAATATCTGCCAGCATGTTGATGCCAAACGATAGTTTTCCTGGACTCCACCAGGCTGCCATCTGTTTCTGAGGTCAGAGTCTGAATTGTTTAAGCTTGGCTAATTGCTGCTTCTAGCTTCATTTTTATTGTTTTTTAACCATTATCTCACCACCTTCCAAATTAATGCGTTTGGTGAAAATGTCAAATGCGATTTGCATATATTGCAGAGTGCTGCGATTTTTATGCCCTTGGTGGTGAGTCCTGCAGCCGCCCCAGCCTGCGCATTAAATTGCGAGGACCTGCCTTTAATCTTACACATCTCACACCTGAATGCCAGTGATTACCTTGTAATCCTGTGTTTTTCATAATAGCCCCTGCGTATTGATAAAAAGAGATATAAAGGCACACAGATGAAAGAGAACATTTCATAGCATTACGTGGCAGGGCTGTATGTTGCTGGGAGATTCTTGGAGTGTCTTCATTTGGCTTAAATTAGGGGACCTGTGTGTCTTGTTTAAACAAAATAGTCACGGATGCTTCTGAAATGAGCTCCATGCCTCATCCTCAAGTCCCAGTGCATCTATCCCCTCTCAATTACTGGCACCAAGACATAAATCTGAATATCTCCACCTCACCCCAACTGCACAAGAGCAGTTGTTGGTATTGAGTCTGGCTTCCTACCCTGGCACCCTCTCGATTATTTTGTTCATGCAGTGATGATTTCACTGCCTGTAACATTCAGCTCCATGGATGCTATAGAGTGGATTTCAGATGGCAAAACGAGCTAAAGAGGAGCTGCTATGCTTTATTAATATAGTGCCAATCACAGTCCCTCCAGGGTGCACCGTGAATAATAATTATCATTAGGGATCATCACCTTCATACAGCCACTCTGTGCACAACGTGAAATTTTCTCTCAGCCCTGAGACAAATCCCCTTTTAAATGTCATCAGTTTTCCACGGACCTCATGAGGAGGTTCTTACAGGTGGCACAGGAGAGAACTCAGAGCCCAAAAGCTCTCAATCACAACTTTTAATAGCTCGGCTTCTGTCACAAGCTTTAAATTAATTACTTGCTAATTCTGCCGGAAACAGTAGCAGCAGATTAAGAGTAAAATAAAAAGAGCTTGAGGTTAATGACGGGTCACCTGGGTGGACAGAAAATCAGGAGGGTCCTTATTGCACCTTAAAAATACATACTTCAATTACTTCAGTAAAATGCCCAGCTGAACAAATGAGTAAAGCTTATAAACTATAATCTCAGTCAGTTTTGCATAACTGCATTTGCCAAGGGATTAAAGAAGCATAACTACTTTGGTGTTACCGGGCCAACAGAAGCCACCTGCTAGCTCTGAGTGCAGCTCGGAGACCATGCGACGACCAGCCTCCTGCTCAGGCAGCCCTTCTGTCTACATTTAAGACATTTGATTCTGTGAATTATGCGTTTTCATTTGCTTCCAAATACATCCATCCATCAATCTATCATCCATCCATCCATCCATCCATCCATCTTCTAGCTACGGATTCTGTACAGGGTCTTTGGGGTCCTGCAGTCCTTGCAAGAAGCACAGGGCATAAAGCAGGGGTACATGCTGGACACACACACACACGACACACATACACGGCGCACACACACGGCGCACACACACACACGACACACACATACGGCACACACACACACACGACACACATACACGGCGCACACACACACACGACAAACATACACGGCACACACACACACACGACACACATACACGGCACACACACACGGCGCACAAACACAGAACACACATACAAGGCACACACACACACACGACACACACACATGGCGCACACACACACACACACGACACACATACACGGCACACACACACGACACACACACACGGCGCACACACACGGCGCACACATACACGGCACACACACACGGCGCACAAACACACAACACACATACAAGGCACACACACACACACGACACACACACATGGCGCACACACACACACACACGACACACATACACGGCACACACACACGACACACACACGGCGCACACACACGGCGCACACATACACGGCACACACACACACGACACACACATGACACACACACACGGCACACACACACACAGGACACATGCACACGGCACACACGCACACACATACACACACACGGCACACGCACACGTACACACACACACACACTCACATGGCACACAAACATATACACACACACTCACACACACAATCAAACGCTTTGCAAACACGTTTAATGCCTGTTTTCAATTTGGAGTCTTAATACAATCATCATTATCATTCTTTCTCTGTTCTTTTGGAAAATCCATCCCAGTGTCACCGTAAGAATAATAAGCAGGGATGCTGCCCAGTAAGACCCGTTCATCAGTCACTGGTGGACCTTCTGTGATGCAGTGACTGAACCTTAAATGGATGCATTTAGTATTTTATATTCTAGGCGTCGTACAGAATTTCACCTGGAATGGAACCGTAAAAACCACCCACACCACCGGTAGTTGTCTTCCAATGGCCGTCTGATGACTTGCTGGTTATCGTTCAGTCACCTAAGCAAGCCCGGTCCAATCTGGTTGCTTGAGAAAACACCCACCTGATTATTCCTAATTCTACTACATGAGTGAATCTCGCTGTAATTCCACCTAACTCATGCATCTGAATGAATGTCTGTCTGAATTTATCTACCTTAATTGCTTGAATAAATCTCTATCTCAACCATGCATTTTTAACAAGCCGAATGAACTACTAAAGTCGAAAACACAAGAGTTAAGCTCAGTTGGGTGCTAAGTGAATGAGGACATTGGGTGAATGTTAATCCCTCCCCATTCGATCCATCTTCTGATTTAAAAGGCCCACTGATATACTCATGTAGGCTGAGCGTCATGCTTTTCCGTCCATATTCTTAATTTGTGCCAATGCATCTCTTTGCAATGATTATATGTATAGTTTATATAGTCATTTATAGCCTAAATGTATAATTGCATTCCAAACTTAGTCATCAAAACAAATTACATAATATAAAATACAATTAATTTGATGATAACATAATAAATGAGCACTCACTAGGCTTGCAATTTATGCTTATAATTAGTTATTGCAAGAGAAAGTGAATTCATGCATGAGCTGACTTAAAAGGTATTACTGCATAAAAAGTTTAGTAAATGTACAATTGTAGTTTACAATATTTCACACCTAAATATAATCAGGACAACAAATAACTAAGTCAGTGATACAATACATTCAGATTAAAAATATTATTATGTATAGGCGATGCAGAAAATTGTTTAGATATTTGTATTCTGTTGTTTGTTATATGTCACTGCAAGCACCAAGCCAAGACAAATGCATTGTAAATGTGAACTTATATGGCCAATAAACCTCCATTCATTCATTCATTCATTAAATAGAAAATTATGTGGATCAATGCTGGACAGAATTAAATATACAGAGGATTAATTTTTTATGTGGTGAATGAAAAGCAGTAAGGCTTTTATTGTGATTAGTATTATTAGTGGTATTCAGTAAAGTAATCCAAAGTAATTTGCAGGCATGACAGAACTTGCATTGGGTTCAGTCTCATGCCAAACCTGGGCTATAGGTCACCTTGACAAATAGTATCTTAGTTATGCATTAGTTATTTGTTATACTTTGCAAACAGCATTGTACAAAAGGCCCAGGTGACACTTGACCAGGTTTGTTGAAAGCTGGTCAAAAATTACCATGTTATTCTGTGTCAGCTATTTTAATTTCTAAATTAGCCAAAATTATATTAACTTGCCTTTTTTAGTGCAAGTCAATGATGGCAAAAAAGGATTCAAAGCAGTCTAGATCTTGCTATCTGCGGCTCTTTCGTTCAGCCTGTTCCACTAGTGTCCTTTCACTCTGATTCTATTTTCTTACTCTAATTAATCCATCTACATACTCCAGTATCCCAGCTGCTGCTCTGACCTCGGACAATTTATGATTACATAAAAGGCACATGAGCCACGGTCCCTAACACTGAGGGTAGCGGATACACCTTGTGAATAATACTGACATCATGAGTAATATAGGTCAGTTTAGGGGCCATGTCTTATTTTACTTAATAACAGCAACTATTACAAATAGATAGATACACTGCTCATAAAACATGTGCCCACTCATTGTTTGGTTAGGGGTTAATTACTGATTTATTAAGAACATTAATTGTAAGGTGATATCTGGAATTAAGGCATCATAAACTAGCAAATTTTCTGCACATACATTCTCATGCACTAAATCAATGTGAGATTACTAAAGACTGGAATTAATTGCTTGAAAGAACACAGAATTGATGGTGACATAAGGCCTACAATAAAACGATAAGTAAATGAGATTTGGGAAAACTGACACATAAAGGTGTCCTTAGTATTATCATGATACAATCTCTGGACTTCTACCAATGGGGATTACAGCTTTGCTCCAAAATCAAGGCCTTCTGAGAAGGATTAGCGTGTGAGGTCTTGCTGTCCAGTCCAAATCAAAGGTCATAAGGGTGGATGCTCTTTTAATGCCTGACAATGGAAATGGACAACTTGACAATGTGATTATGAATATTAATTATGAGAGTGCAGGAAATCATTTTGAGTAAGTGCTATGGGTTTTTTAAATATCTGTGATACTTAACATAAACAATGTAAAAAGGTAGAAGACTGTGTACAAATTATGCTTAAAATGGCTGATAGTACACATTTGTCTCTGATCAACTCATGATGATAGATGTTTGTTTTTGATTCTTATGTTTTGATTATTTGCCCAAGGCTAAGTAGTGTTAACTGTAGTTAACAAAGCTCAAAAAGATTGGAATTTGGAAGCATTTGTTTTCCATGTGACACAGACTAGGACACTACTCCATGTCATGCTATGCATTTTATTTTCAGATTCCACATTTGTGGAATTATGGCTACCTTGGGGGCAGAGATAACAGGTACAGTACACATGTCAGTGTAAATCCATGACTGTAGGTCTGCGTCACTTTTATCCTACATCTCCACCAGAGCCAATGTGACTTTAAACCTTTTTATGCTCCACATGTTTCACTTAACATTACAGTTGCACCTTTTGATTCAAGTAATTCCCTTATGTTGGGTGGCCAGTAGGGGTAAACATGAATATGAAATCTGCAATAACTGCTATAGCAACAAAAAAAACTGCTATTTATAGAAGGTCATGTCACATGGATTTCAGAATAATATATATCTGACTCACAAAAGTACCTCTAATGAGCTAAACTCATCCCACAATACAAGAGAGTACTGTTAGTGCAGACATCCAGTTAAAGGTATAAGTAGTTGAGTCCCTGTAGTGGGGATGATTTCCACAGCGTGGGGTGGAGAGAGCATATGGAGAGGGTCATTCTGAGCTTGGGACTGTCTCCACGGTGACGGGGCGGCTCCGAGGAGTCTGTGGCCTGCCGTGGTCAATAGTGCCAGCTGTCTACAGCAACGGGGTGTGGCCACCCAGAGGCACTGTGGGAGCAGGGTGCCATCGATGGGTAATTACCGTTGGCTATGAGACCCAGGTGCTCACAAAAGCAGCAAACCGCTCTTTAGATTAAGCTGGACAAAAGCTGAGCAAGGATGAGGCCACAAGCAGACTGTGGGAGGCCCATTCTTTTCAGGACCCATACCCTCCCCACTCTGTGTCTGCCACATCTGAGTGCCTTTGTCTTGCGCTTAAAATCTGCCAGTCTGTGAAGACTGGCAGGGGACTGCTTCTTGGCCTCTCGTCATCTAAAGATTGGCAGCGGTATAATTCTGCAGATTAGAAAATGCATCTGGCTGCTGGCATAACTAACGCACAGGAAAGAACCATTCTTTGAATTGTCCATTAATTCTTCAGCCCATTTTTGGGTAATTGCTTTTGAGTTAGGTTACCTGGACGCTGACTCAGAGAGAAGAGGGCATCATTTTGTTACAGGGCTCGTTGTATTGTATAAATTGTCAATTACTGGATGTTTTTTCATGAGCAATGATGGACTCTGAGTCCCAAGGAGGTCCACTCAGAGGAGCTAGAGCACTGACCAGTAAAGGCAGTGCCGTTTTGTTTCTCCAAAATAATGAACATGAATCACCTGTCGCACCTGAACACCACTCAAGTGCTGTGATAAGCCAGACTGATTCACCCTTCAACTGTCCATTAGCTGCTGAATAAGAATAGGGTGCCCATTAGCAAAACTCTCAACAATCACTTGCCTAATTATCACTGGACACAAAGGTGGGTAATTCCAGTGGTATATGACTTTAATATGTGCATGTTTTGTCACCGGAATTGTGGCATAACTACAATCAGTTACAATCTTACCATCTATTCATCCATCCATACACTATCGATCCATCCAGTCAGTCATCCATTAAATGGTTGCGCTGATCATGGAGGTTATTCCAGTGAACACAAGGGACAAGACAGGGGAACATCCTCAATGATATATCAATTACCAGCAATTCGTGTTTTAATTATTATATTAGATAAAATTGTATGTAGCATGCAAGGACCGTCCCATGATCCTTATTTTAAAAAGAGTCAGAAAATATATTGGTGGATGTAAATGACTGACCACAAGGTGTCTTTCTTAATCATCAGACTCCCTGCTGGAGAAGTTTGGAAATGAAAAAGGCGTTTGGGTGATCGGATTCATTTTTGAAGAGTTAAATACAAACAATTAGAAAAGCAGTTGTTTATTTTACAGAAAATTATCAAACTTGATATGAATATTGATATGAACATTTGCTAGTTTTCCTCGATTGTACACAACGTTCAGCTTTGAAGCTACAAAAAAGCAGAAAAAATCGCAGTTAGACGGGTAATTTCCTGTGCTCCAACCTGCTTGGCTGCTGTTTGCAGTCACAGTTCACGTTTTGACCGCAGAGGGCAAGCGCGCGCAGTCATTCCCCTCGTGCTCCAGCGCGTAACTAACGGAAAGCCGGCGTAGTAGCGGGCTGCCAGTCCATTCCACTGGAGTCTTAACCACTCTTTATCCTAAACCTCTTTAGATCAATGAATTCACATGCAACTCTCTGCTCACAGTGCTGGTGGACAGCTCCCGTAACAAGTGAACGTCGCGGGTCGCTCGCGAAGTCCGTTTGACGTTATCTTATTGCTGAACGTCGGTAATATTTAAAAAGATGGATATTCGGCGTATTTCCAAAGTTGGCTTGTAAACCACAAAGTGCACAGTTACTTTTATCATTGTCCGCCGAGTTTGAGATTTTTCCTTTTTTTATTATTTGGAGTCGACTTTGGTCTGCTCAGCGCCCATGAATTGAATTTACCTCACTGTACTGAAGAAGGATCTGGCTGATTGTCGGACGGAGACTCTCAGATAACCGTAAATATGGAGAATATAGTTGGATTAATTTGGCTGCGAAGACTTCTGCTGTTCTGCGTGTGGTTTTCCTTTCTCAGCTTTGACGGCAAATCCTACGGTAAGTCCTACGGCTGGATTCTCATTCATTCAAAGTCGCCGTGTTGGCGACGTGCATGACCATTCTGGCGAGAGTGGCTGTGGACACTAAGAATAGGCTATATGCAAGAAGCCATCATTTGAAAGTGGGTAATAAGAAAAACGTGTGTTTCCGTGTCATTGAAGAATTTTGACTGATGAGATGCAGCTCAAACGAGAACCCCCACCCTCACCAATATAGTAGGCTACATCATTTGAGTTTGTTACATTCATTGGTAATGAACAGGATTAAATAATAACATCTGATTATCTTTTTTCCTAATAACATAATAAAACGTGCCTTTTCTTATTTCTCGTAACCTTTACTTCTGCTGGTCGGAAGATTAGATCTTATTGTGGTGTGTATTGAGATGTCCCTTTGACAACCCGGGCCAATAAAAGAAACCGAGTTATATAGTACTGTAGGACGAAGAAACGTCTTGCAGTAGCAGATGCTTGACTGTTTATTTTATTTTTGGGAAGGTGGCGGCGAAGAGGAAGCCAAAGAGCATGATCCTTTTTGTGAGAATAAAATGAGCCCTTGAAATAGCTCGTAAGAGGACATCCTTCGCGCTGCGGCGGAGACGCGCTCAGTCCCGGTCTGTATCAGACATCGGAGCCTTAAGACTAAACTGCCACCGCTCCGCTCGCAGCTGTCTTTAATATTCATAGCCCAAGACTCAAAAGCAACGCATACTTCGCCGTACCGCCGTGCCTTAAACGGTATAGGTATTAAGTCGATGTAGGTACTGGTTAAACAGTTATCGATGGTGTGATTAATAACATTCAAGGGCTTCCGTTTTAGCTGGCCTTTGACATTTGTATTAGTATGCGTGTGGCGCAACGCCTAACAACTGCAACGGAAATGAAAAGATGGGAATTTACCTTTATACGGCTTTGCTACAAATATTGGTAATGGAGTGAGTCGCACTGCCAATGCAGCGCCGGCTTCGGTTTTTATTACGCTTTAATTTTAGCGGTTTGAAGGACGTCCACCGCTCGCACGATTACAGAATCACCGAAAAGTGCTCAGTAGAAGTATGCCACTTTTGATACTCATATACTCATATATAAATACGTGGCAAGTTGTCGCGTCCCTATCCCATAGCCTATCCCGCTGTAAATCACACCAATTAAAAACACCCTGTCACAGGCTCTTGAATTAATATTCTCCTCTGGTACAAGCTTGTGCCCGACAACTGGAACTGGAGCACATCTGGCGGACTCAGAGCTCAACTCGAAAGCCGCCCAGTAATAGCCCTAATCCTGCCGATTCGCGATTATGTTTTACATGAGATACAGAACACAAATGGCAAAAATACAATGCATAATACATGACGACGAATAAATCATGATTACAGTATTTACTCCATGTAAACAGGGTATTAAATAAACCATATGCGTTTATATAAATCGCGTAAATCAAACATACCCTGTTTTATGTTGAAAAACTCAATTGTAATCCATTAAAGATAACCATTGTCCCCTTTACAGATGTTTTATAAGATACATACAAATAGTCGTAGTCATAGTATGAAGAAATTAACCAAGATAAGGATGCAGCTATCATAACTGTAGGGGACACGGATTCACGGAATATTTTACGTATGTTTACTCAACCAAAACGCAAAGGATCGGTTGACGAATTTTTATGTTGAAAAGTAAAGACGAAACTCATAATGATTTCTTTACATAAAAGATTTTTTTTCCTAAAATGGTTAGTTTGACTCGTTTTGTATACGCTTTTTGCGATGTAATCTCATTTACATACCAGCTGTTTATGTAAAGTCCTACAGGCGACGCAAAAGCGTGCGCGATCAAATGCGTGGGTCATAAAGCGAGTTTACTGCCGACGGACATCGATATTATTGGCTTATTGGAAACGCCGCAGTCCTCTTTGCCCTCCTCGCGCTGCACCCAATCAGACCGGATTAAAGTCCCCCTGCTGCACGCGCTGCCGTTGGTGCAGTGTAAATGTGCTCGCGCTGACCCCTTTCCGGTTCACCGCTGGGCGACGTAAGGAGCATTGGAGCCGCTAGCCAGTCCGCTTTAAAATAAAGCGTGGCGGGCAAATAAGCGCGGCTCCCAGTTTATTTCATCAGTGTGTTATCTTCGGTTGTTATACGATGATTTTTGGGCAGTGCACTTGTTGGTTAGATTTTTTTGTTGCTAAAAATAATATTTTTGTCAGTTTGGTAGCAGATGGAACCTTCGCAAAATATAATAAGTGCTACATTCCAAGCAGTTTATTTACATTTGTTTTTACCGTTTCACGCCACCCAAGAGACTGCTCATTTAATACAGTTGCTCTCGGGAGAGCGTCCCTCAGGTTTGCAGTCGCAAGTATAGACGTATCAGTCGGGCTGGGGAGGGGGTGCAGTTAATGCACAGTCATGCTTACCACCAGCTCACCGGTTAAAATTATTTTTTGAAAAGGATCTCTGCACTTATTAAAATTCGAGTCCCCGAAGGCGACTGGCATCCTAACAAAATACCTACGTGGCCAGGCCTCCCTGTTCACTTCTCAATCAGCTCCACAGCAAAACAGCCCTCTTCTCTAACCAGGAAAATACTCTCTTCAGTCCTACTCAGTGCTCTAATAATGTCGCCTAGGCTTTTTAACTGAAGAGGAGCCTCGGCATTACTTGATGTTGTTGATTAATATACTGTTTTTGGATTAATATAACAAAGTGATTTGATTGCTTGAAATATCTTTTCTGAATCCTGTTTTTAAGGAAGTCAAGTGTTGTCAAGGAAGTCCTTGGGTTAGCTTTCTATCTTATGTATAGAAAAGCGGTGCTATAGTATATCATCAGGTTATTGTACACAGAGTTTGTGAAGGGGAACATGATCCAAGTGTATGAGTTTGTGAAGGGGAACATGATCCAAGTGTATGAGTTTGTGAAGGGGAACATTATCCAAGTGTAGGAGTTTGTGAAGAATATTATCTTAGTGTGAGTTTGTGAAGGAAACCATTTTCCAAGTGTATGAGTTTGTGAAGGAGAATATTATCCATGTGCATGAGTTTTTGAAGGAGAATATTATCTACTTGAGTATGAGTTTGTGAATGAGAATATTATCCACGTGTGCATAAGTTTGTGAAGGAGAACATTATGCATCTGTATAAGTCTGTGAAGGAGAACATTATGCATCTGTATAAGTCTGTGAAGGAGAACATTATGCATCTGTATAAGTCTGTGAAGGAGAACATTATGCATCTGTATAAGTCTGTAAAGGAGAACATTATGCATCTATGTGAGCCTGTGAAGGAGAACATTATGCTTGTGTATGAATCTGTGAAGGAGAACATCATCCATGTGTTTGAGTATGTGAGGGTGAGCAGTGTTCCTATGTAAAAGGCTCCAGATGTGATGAACACTACATGCTAGCAGAAGCTCTGTGATCACACACAGCTCGAAGGAGTCATAGATGAAATATACTGCAGTGTATTCATTCACTAGACACTAGCAAAGTAGTAATTATCTTATATAATAATCAGAGAAAGCACAATGTGTTTTGAACATGCTAATGTTCAAGAGAAAATTGAGGGTGGTATTGACAATGTATACTGTGCAATATTTGGTAACATGCAGTAATTGCATGCTCAGTGTTCAATACCAGGGTAAACCAGTTACCGGTAGAAATGCTGAAAAGAAACAAACTACATTACATAGCACTCAGTAACATGATAACATTACACACCATATGGACTATCTTCAGCTGGTAACTTGGTATCTCTGCATGCAGAATTTTGCACATAGTGTGCCATGATTCTCACACCTTACACTATAATAGTTACAATGGTTATTTACTCAGTCCTAATAGTAGGCCGGTGAATTGTGCAGTACAGAGACATTCCAAAGCAAAGGTGGGTATGTCGATAAGCAGATGATGGATGAGCACTTTAAAAAATAGGATGCCGTTATATTATCTAGTCACTGTGACAAAATTTGAGTGCATTCACACTAATGCCTGAACTCCGTTTTGGACGGCAGAGGTATTATTATATCTCTGGCTTTTGTGAGAACTTTATGCTTAGCAAATGAATAATATGATTATGTAACTTTCGAACTGTGTCTTATCATTGTAGTATTGTAATATTAGACAAATGTTTTATTGCACTCTATGTTGTACTCTCATGTTAACTGTCAAATAGGGATTTCCCAAGGATTGGATTGAACTTTACTACAGGCATTGCTTAAATCTTGCATGAAATCACTCCTCTAATTTATTATAGCCCATAAATTTCTAGAAACCTATTACTATTTGGAGTATCCGGCATAGGCAGTAGTGCCTGAATCGTCCCTTCATCGTCCCTTTAATTCCCCTGGAGGAATTAAAGATGGCGCTCTTGTTGGTTGTGAGTGAAGCCAGAATGGCAGGATATAGGTGTTAGCACTCAGCTTTGCATTATATGTTGAACAAAACTAACGTGAAACTAAAAGAAACAGAAATACTGCAAAATAAATGTCACTTCCTGTAGCCTACTCTAGCTCTCGGTGCTTTCACTTCAGCCCAGCTGGGTCTTTTTATAATCATAAAAGTCTCAATGCATTACATTCAGCTGGCCCTATTTATCACTTACAGTCTTTATCTATTAGATACTGAGGTCATAATGTAATGGGAGAGGTAGAACAGGGCTTTGGTTCAATACTTTGTTGTCCTTTTGGCTACCGGCCTTGTCTCATTGACTTGGTCCACAGTTAGTCAAAACAAGAATTCAGACATAGAAAATATCAAAAATATACAAATGGTTATGAACATTGTTATTCTGTAGCCTTTGAGCAATTAAACAAAATCCCCTGAAAACTACTTTAAACACACCGATTGCTCAAGCATAGCAATGTTAAGATGAAGGTTATGTGCCTTCTTGTTACTCTCATGTGCTCCATGAAGCTTTTCATTTTCCTTCCCCCGAGCCTCGAAAATCCACGACGAGATATAAGTGTATCGCTCGTTGTCAGCCATTTGATTTATGAGTACTTAAAGGAAACAAGCTACGTGTAGCAATGCCACTGAGACTGAGAAGTGAGGTTTGAGAGCAAGGCAGAGCAAGGCAGAGTGTGTGCATTCAGGTGCATGCAGACACGCACATACTGCAGTGTGCCACACACACACACGCAGGTTTGTAATTATATCTTTGTGGGGACTCTCCATTCATTTATATGGGGAAAACTTTAATCACAACATGATGACCTTAACCCCTACCCAGCCCTAACCTTAACCATAAGTAACCAAACGAAACAAGACCTTTGGCGTTCTTAGTTTTTTTTATTGCATTCACAGATCATTGTGGTCCCCACAATGTAATATAAACATAATCCACGCTTGCACACACACAGGGGCCATAATGAATTGTTTCCAGCAGCAGCTGATTCTAGGAGCACTGTCCCCGTCTCTGTCGGTGCAGGGAGAGCCGAAATGCTTAAACACTTCATTTTACACGGCGTGTCTAAATGCTGGCACCCGTTGCATATCGACCCGGATTATCTCTGCAATGTGCTCTTGCATTTTCATGAGTTGCCTTCGCTCAGAACTCATCAGCGGAGTTTAAATGCACAGGACTCCTGCCGTGTGCTTTCTTTCCCCTGTGCATCAAAGGTGCAATTTATTCCACCAATGACAGCAAAGCACAGGCGAGAGAGTAAGAGCCAAATTAGTGCTGAAATAATGTTTTTCTTTTGGGGATGGAAAAAAAAATGCATGACAAAATAAAAGAAAAGTCAACAATCTTAAACAAAACAACAAAAATGCAAAACTACATATTCTTATGCATTTCCAAATGCACCTGTGTGTTTTTTTTTTGTAAAAAAACAAACACTATGATTTTAACCGAACAGTAATCTAGGTGGAAATTAATTAATTTTTAAATCCTTTTTTTATTTTCATTTTTTGTGGTCAGTTAGGTCAAATGAGAATATGTTCAAATTAACGGTGATAATCTGGGCAAAATGGTGAAATATCACAATGCAACATTAAAAATTTTAAGCATAGAAAAATGACCATTTTATATTAAATAATAATCAATAATAAAATGCAAGTGGGTATTTTCAGAGACAATATATATTCATGTTCAATGTTGATACAGACACTCCCCACTTAAAGACCTACCTTTTATCGCCTGCCCGGACTTAGGACCAGCTCTCCGATCAGCCGGTGTTGTACACTGCACGAGAACTTTCTATTGTGTTTGTTCTGGTCTCTGACTTGGGTCGGTGAAGTAAGGCTGTACAGTATGTTGTCTGCAGTCATTGACCTTTATTGTGATATCCCAAACCAAATTACACTGAACTCGCGATCTGTTGTCTTTAGTTTGATGCATATAGGGAACCTAAAGTAGCGTGTCAAGCACGGACGTGCGCAAGGGTAAAGTTTTCCTGTGTCTTAGACTTTTCTTAAGTCCTCCAAAGCAAAGGCTTTAAGTTTTTTACTTGTTTCATATCTTAGTTAATATATTCAAATGACTTGTTTTGTATACGCCGTCTTAGTTCGGTAATGCGCAAAAGGATGCTAACAGTAATTCATTGGATTGCAGTGATGCTAATTAGCGATACATATGCTATATATGTTAGCGTGCCATTTGTTTGTAATTTGTAATTTTGAATTGATCATCGACGTTAGAACTTATCGGCCAGTTTGTTGTAACTTTGGTATACTAGATAAAAAATCTCCTAAGTCTTTTCTGTGTTTGATTTATTACAGTCTCACTCATAGGTTTTCACCTGTTATATATGGAGAAAACACGTAGCGGGAGCAGCACACTGTACACTATGCAGTACACTAACGTTTATAAATATACTGAAAATACCAATACAGTATGCTTGAAATATCAGTAAGAGGCGGCTCCTCGCTTATCGACCAATTCGCTTAACGACCTAGTTCCTAGGAACGGGACTCGGTGGTTAAGTAAGGAGATGCTGTATTTGAAAAATGGCAACTAAAGTCTTATGAATCTGCTTATATAAATATCATTTGGTCAGTAGCCTACATTGTGATTTTTTTTACTAGTCTCAGTGTACATTGCATATTTAATAAAGAACATTTGATATGCAGCATATTAAATTTCTTGGCAATCATAGTTTTTTCGTAGTTTATGTTCAAATTTACTGTAAAAGTTGTGTACTTTTCACAATCTTATGACATTCAACACCGTCTGAGATTCTATATGAGAGTCTCATAGTAACCAAACTAAGTTTGGGACAATTAACACCATTTATTTGAATGAGTATTGACTGACAATTCAGTGTAAAGAAATTTCACTGGACATCAATTGTTGCTTTGAGATTTCATTTGGTATCATCCACTTGCCTTTTGACTTTACAACTATTGTTTGAAAAGCCCTTCTTTTGAGCCTCAATGATAAGCAGTACCATGCAGTACTAAGCAGTACTAAGCAGTACTCCACAGAGCGCATATTTTGGAACCTGGCTTTATGGTTCACAATGACGACAGTTTTTGCATTTTAGCAACCTTCTAATAAAAACTGAGTGCTGTTTCAGGCATTCACTGCATCTTACCATATCAAAGGCTGCTTTTTGAGAACAGGTGAATTAAGGTGATATTTCAGGACTGCTTTGGGGTGACAGACTTATTTAAAATCAAAATCTTTAAACAGAAATGTTGGTCATTAAACTCTCCGGAAGTTAATGTCACTTGTTTAAGAAAAAGATTGAACAATAATAACAGGCAGAGCCAAGAAAAACAAGAGGGTTCCTGTAGATTTGCTCCTAGGCACACTTATTAAATAATTAGTGGCGGTTTACTGGAGTGTAATTTCTATTTGGTTTAGTGTAAATAAGAGGATGTTTGTCAAGATCCACTAAAATTATGTGTGCATGGTGCCCTGCAGAGGACTTTTCCTGTGGCGCCCTGCTCTGTGAAATTAAAAAATTACGCTTGTAGTTTTTATTGAAAATCTAACTGCTTAAACACTAAATATCAGCCAAATATGGTTGCTGAGCCTGGAGAGCGGCAAATCCAGCATTTAATGGAGGCATGTGTCTTCTCCCATTGGTTCTTCATGATGTTCCTCATAAGCCAGGCTACATTCTTTGCATCATCGCCCCTGCTGAGAGGTGAAAATTTGGTCCAAGTCTTCAACAGATTGAAAGCAGTTTTTCCAGCTTCGATAATAACAGCTTTCCCATCCGTCACTCTGCAGCACAGGGCTGGATTTGCAGAGCATATGTTCAGCGAGTGTCCCGGCTAGCACTTTCAGAGCTGTTGGGCAGCTTAGTTACGACGGGTGGTCAATAGCCAACATGATGCACCTTCCCTTTCCCCATGACTGAATGGGCAATGCTCTGATTTGGAGGCTGTGGTATTTTCACATCACTCTCTTCCTTTACACTTTTCACGTTCACTAAATCGCTTACTTGCTTTGAAATTTCCTGGGTCTTAATCTTCGAGTCTTCCATTTATGTTCACTAATTGACCAAGAAGCCTCACGGAGACAGGTGATTTCATCTTGCATTGCTGTGCGCAGACAGATGCTTTTTAAAATTATCTTATGGACATGGAATTAATTAGGGTTTGCTGCAGCAATGCGTTTGAAAAATTATGTGATCATGACATTTCCATTTTCTTTCAAATAAATTTTCTTTTGCTCTTTTTCTCCTTTAATACTTTGGATCCATGATGTGTATTAATTAATACTCCAGTGTGTCATCACTGCAAGCTGTTCCTGGTTCATTTACAAACTCCACTATGTATCTGTGAAATGCCATATGTATCTATAAAATTAAAGGATACATTCAAGTGTATTATGGACATTGCACGCAATAAAATATGAGAAACTAGAAAGAAACGTTAAATATTAAACAATGGTTAAAGCTCCTTTTTTTTACTGGTACAGGAGACGTCATTATAATATGCCGTTAGGGCTATTCATCACAGCTTGTGCATTTAAGTTGCTGTTTTAAATTTTAAATTCAAGAAAAATCTCCAGGGCCGCATCTGCTCTGTTGATTTCGTTTCACGGACAATTATTGGACACATAACTGGCCTTCTGCCTTCTGCTAATTGACCAGGCTACACGTACTTATTTGCATTAAAGGGAAAGTTGAAGATTTGGCTTGGCTATACAAAACTAAAGGCACTCCCAAGGCAACAGCCCAACACAGCATAATGTTTTTATTGCGTATGTTTCTCTACGAATCAGTATTTCCTTGGAGCTGACGACACGGCTAATACGAGTGGATTTCAGCCCCGTGAGAGCCCATGTTGGAAAGGGTAAACATCTTTCCGGTCGTTTGGATAGCCTTGCGCTCAGAGATGTGGACATCAATTCATCTCCAGTCCTACAAAGGCGGCGTAGGGCCCAAATGGTCGACAGAATAGCTGCTGTTGTACCCCCAAGCAAGTTATTTACTCCGGGAAATGGGCAGAGCTTAGAACTTTGGACTAAATGGCTTTAAATGATGCCAGTGACTAATGAGACGGGGGGTTGGATTAAGGCACACGTGAGCCTGGACCGGCGTGTCCGAATCGCTGCGAGTCAAGGGGGCGGCTCCTGCGGGCTCGTTTGGGGCTCCCACACCTGCCCCCTCGGCAGCGGGGTGTACAGATGGGGGGCGGAGGGTGGAGTCGACCAAACACAAAGCCAGACACCTGTGCGCAGCTCCAGGAACAAAGAGAGACAGCGGGTGCTGGGGGTGCTATGGGGGGGCTGGGGGTGCTATGGGGGGGCTGGGGGTGTGTGGTGTGGCCTCTCGCCTCTCATCTCCATGAGAATCAGAGGCTCCGCCGCCCATCTGTCCCTCCCCATCAAGCCTAGCACTCTGCTCGCCATGGCGACGAGGGCCAGGCAAGAGCCGGGGCAGGCAACCCCCCCCCCCCAACGCCTGGCGTTCATCTGGCTCTGGCCAGCACGTCCCCGACTGCCCATCTCTTTAATTGCTTTGCCATTTTTAGCCACTTTCAGAAGAAGCCATTTCAAACTATTTACAGTGCCCTCCATAATGTTTGGGACAAAGACACATTTTTCCTTGATTTACCCCTCTGCTCTACAGTTTAAAATTTCAAACCAAACAATTCAGACATGATTAAAGCGCATATTCCAGACTTTAATGTAAAAGTATTTGCATATATTTCAGTTTCTCCATGTAGAAATTGCAACACTTTTTACGCATAATCCCCCTCATTTCAGGGCACCATAATGTTTGGCACATAGCAATGGTAGGCATATTAAAGCAGTCTTGTTTAGTGCTTTGTTTCATATTCCATGCATGCAGCGACTGCCTGAAGTCTGCGATTCATAGAGGTGAATGAGTAAATTTGGTGCTGAGTATCTCCTCCGGTGACGCTCTGTCACGCCTCTCCTGCCTGTTTCAGGGACTTGTCTATTTAGATTTCCTCTTCAGCGTATGGAAGGCATGCTCAATTGGAATTAAATTGGGTGACTGGCCATTCCAGAATTTTCCATTCATTAGCTTTAAAAAACTCCAATGTTGCCTTAACAGTATGTTTGGGATCATTATCTTGTTGTAGGATGAAGCTTCATCCAATGAATTTGGAGGCATGAGATGTTTCCATACACCTCAGAATTCATTGTCTGACCGCTGTCAGCAGTTACATCATCAATGAAGATAACTGTGCCAGTACCTGTGGCAGACATACATGCCCCAGCCATAACCCCCCCCCACCACCAAATGAGCTGCTATGCTTTGGATCTTGGGCAGTTCCTTATCGTCTCACACTTTCCTCTTGCCATCACTCTGATACAGGTTAATCTTGGGCTCGTCTGTCCATAAGACCTTTTTCCAGAATTCTGCAGGCTCTTTTAAGGACTTTTTCCAGACTGTAATCTGGCCATCCTGTTTTTGTGGTTAACTAGTGGTTTGCATCTTGCAGTGTAGCCTCTGTATTTCTGTTCATGAACTCTTCTGCGGATATTAATCTCTGACAAAGACATACCTGCCTCCTGAAGACTGTTTCTGATCTGCTGCACAGGCGTTTGGGGATTTTTCTTTACCATAGGAGGATTCTTCTGTCATCAGCAGTGAAGGTCTTCCTCGTCCTACTGGTCCCTTTGCGATTACAGTGCGTTCTTTTTAATGATATTCCAGACATTTGATTTTGTAATCCTAAGGTTTGACTGATGTCTATAATGGTTTTGTTCTTGTTTTTTCAGCCTCATAATAGCTTCTCTGACTTTCATTGGCACAGCTCTTCCCCTCATGTTTAACAAATGGCAACTACAGACTCTAAATGGTAGAAGCCAGCCTAGGTATCTTATCCCTGCACTAATGAAGCAATGAAACATACCTGAGTAAATCACAAACAGCTGTGAAGCCAAACGTCTCCAACATTATGTTGCCCTGATATGAGGGGGATTATGTATAAAAAGTGTTGTAATTTCTACATGGTGAAACTGAAATCTAAGCAAATAACTTTACATGAAAGTCTGGAATATGCGCTTTAATCATGTCTGAATTGTTTGATTTGAAGTTTTAAACTGTGGGGTAAATCAAGGAAAAATGTGTCCTTATCCCAAACATTATGGAGGGCACTGTGCATACTTCTCAGTAATTACCCCGGTTACACCCCCTCTCAGCCTGATGCTCGTCCCACTGTTTTGTGGCAGCCGTGTCACGTGACTTGCATCTTTGTGGCGGCAGGTCCGTTCCCTTTAACTGCTACACGGGCCGAGCACTGAGGACAATATGGGTGTCGTGGGGGTCGGTGGGGGGGGGAACTGGGAGCGAGCACATCCATATATACAACTCAGTGGGGGAAACAAGTGCTGCTGAATGCTGAAGTGGTCCTCACCAGGCCGCTATTCTGTGCCGTTATCTTTGTCAATGTGAAGGCCTCTTGAAAGGTTATGTGTGCATAATGTGAGGGCACTCCCCCCATCCCCCTCCCCCGAACCCACAGTGTTCTTCACCTCAGTGACATTTGGATGTGGAAACCAGTCATTAAGACTCCAAACCTCACAGTGCTCTGCATTACCGCACCATAATTGGAAATGGCTGGAATCAGCTGATGCATTGAAATGCAGTGAGGCATCGCTTCCCTGGCACGGCTCATTTCCAGGCCGTTAGAGCGGATTTCGGAAGCTCAGACGAGGATCGTATGCCTATAGACTGATTTTAGTTTACGAAAAGGCTTGCGCTGTACTGAGATCTGCATGGTCTTCTGCTTCAGACATCATTATTTGTCAGCATCTGTAAATGAAAAAATATTTGAGCATTGTTATGTGATTCTGCAATGTTAAATACCTGATAGCCCTTAATTACAAGAGATTATTTTAACTGCAATACTGCAGAGGTAGCCGGCTCTCTTCCTAGAGCCATGGGGAATATTTGGCTATTAATTGCTTTATTCAAGTAATTATTGGATAGTAACCTTACTTGTCGTTTTATGCGCCAATTAAGTACTAAAGTACTTAAAAAAATTAGTAGGGTTGATGAAAGACTGAGAGAGTTGCCCATCCCTGTGGTACGACATTTCTTAATGTAAACGTAAGAGAATGTATCTTATGAATGTATCTTCTGATCATGTGATACATAGACCAAGGCTCATGCAGCAGAAACTTGACTGTACCTGTCAGTACGGAGCTGCTTATCATTCAGTTCATCCCTGGCAGAGATATGTCCGTCGGTATGGCTGCCATGGTCACATGACTGCCAGTGAATACGTTTCACACGCTTCACACGCGTCTCCCAGAAACACATGTGCATCATTGCATGGAGAACCTTCATGGTGTGGTGTACAGTGTTCTGGGGCTTGTTCCATATGGTGCTGACAGGCTTTTTGGGGGGAGCGGGTGCTCATTCTGGAAATTAGCATCAATCCTACCCCCCGCCGGTTGGGTAAAGACCTCATGCTGTTCCCTTATGATAACACAATGAAACCTCCCCCTCCCGAATGGGAGATTTTCTCTGACCTCGCCCTTACCAAAGTATCGGCTAAAATTACACGCCGTCTGTTCCTTCTTGTCCTGATCTGGGCAATTTATTTATTTTTTGTTGTTTTTATTATTGCTGCTGTTGTTTGGCAGATGAGTCTAAGAGATCTGACTGTCAGCTCAAGCTCTGCAGGGTTTAAAACGCCGTGGGGTTAAGGCTGCTGTGTGTATGTGCAATATGCTCACCGGAGTCAAAAGAAACTAACGAATGCCGAGCTGGAGAATGGCTGATTGCTCATGTCACCTGCACATGGGGGACTCTGCCGTACATCTTCCTGATATTTGTCATGTTGTAGTTGTGGCAGAAAAAAAATGTGTTAGCTGTCAAGCGACATTTCATCACTGAAATCCTCGTGCTTGAGGAGGCTCACGTAGGTACATCAAAAGCTGCAGTTTGCTGGACTGGCTCCTTCTGAGAAGGTTCAAAGACTTCCTGGGTGCTGCGTGAGCGTGTCTCTCTGAAGGCCTTTTGTTCCATTCTAGCCCCTCTGGAGGATCTGCCGTGCAATCTGAGGGTATCTCAGGGAAAAGGAAGGAATCACGTTCAGGGTGTTTGTGTATTACACCATGTGCACCTGCCTCAGGGGTCTTCGTTGAGGGCCTATTGAGTAACAGTACAGGTGGTATACATGCATAATGACTGAATGAGACAGGTGTTCACTTATAAAAATATCCAATTAAGCAGTCTTATTACTGTAAACCACCACACTGACAATTAATGATTATCTGCAGGTCAACCTTTAATTAGTTAAGAGTATGTCAGCCTGTTCAGTCACCTGGCAGTGGAGGGAGAAGCTGTGGAGATGATGATAAAGGCATCTCCTCTTGAGCGAGGTCAACGTTAAGGACTGTGGTCAGTGGGGATCATTAGGAGGACTGGAGGTGCAACTGAAGATCCAGGTCTGTTTACCAAGAAAGACAGCACTGTTAAGATAAGATTCAGTCTGACGTCCACGGGTAGCAGTCTTCTGTCCAGAAAGTGGTGCCGTCCATTTGAGAGCTCAGGGGAAATGTGCGAGCAGGCCTGACTAAACCGTATATAGCTGTTTAGAAGGAAAAAGGCTGAATCCCAGCTTATCATGTAATTAATCTGCAGTTGGCTGACATACCTTTTCCTCCAGGCTCTAGAAAACCAACTGGGGCGGGGGGGGGGGGGGGGGGGTGAAGAGGTAATTGAATGGTATGTCTAAAATTTGCAGAACTGCTGCTTTTGTGGAAGAGAGGTAAATATATGGACTGATGGCTCAATGTACATTGCTCAGCATGCACATTATACACTGATATCAGCAGTTCAAACTGTATCTATTTCTCCGCTCAGAGGTCCAATGACTAGAGCTCGGTCATTCAACAAAAAGAGTAATTTGTCCTTGTTATTTGAAAGGCAAAAGCCTTGGCGGCTATAGATCAGCTTCTGAGGCTTGTCAAGTTGATAATGCAAATAAATTCGACAGAAAACACAGATGGGGAAGAAGTCGACCATGCTGAAGAGACCACTAATAAAGGGCTGGTGACATCACACCGGGCGGCTGCCGTTGGGCTTTGATTGGCTGACTCCCAAGAGATCGCTGCTTGGCAACCTGGGGACCCGCAGTTTCCAGATCAGCTGTTTAAATGGCCTGCCATGTCACGAGCCAAACAGGCAGCACCACCTGGTCCCGGCAATTCCAAAGGGACAACTCAATTCTGCCGAAGGCAGTCCAGGATCTCGTCTTTGTCCTTTACCATGCAGATGAAGGAAACGTCACATTATTACCTTATTCAGCTGCCTGCTCGACACCTCAGCCCAAAGCAGCATAACCTGTTTTACACTTTGACCACTTATACCAGTGGAAGTTTTAGTTTGCTTACCCCGTGTTCAAAATAACAAACAAACAAACAAAGGACAGCAAAAAGGACATAAGCAAACGAAAGCAAAAATCTGAAAGTCTGCCAGCTATATTCCAATAATGACAAATCCGGCTCCTTCACCACCCACCATCTTCGGGTTTTTGAACACCTAAGCGGCCTTCTGAGGTCTGAGGGGCGGTAGTCCTGCTGCCCGCTCCTGTCAGACATGCAGCTAACGAGTTAGCAGAGCCAGTGCAGTCAGGCAGGACGCCGTTCGAGCCGTTTAATTAGAGCAGGGGCGGGAGCAGTCCTTGGCCGTGTTAATTAAGCGAAACTGCTGCTACTGATGTTACCCACTTGGAAGCACTCTGCCACCGTGGCCCGCATTTAATATCTGTAGCGCGGAATGCGGCTACTGTCGCGGACGTCTCAGCAGGTAGCTGCCGAGCGCGGTGCTAATAGCTGGGGCGGGGTCCTGCCTCGCCTCTGAGGGGGTCTGCGCAGGGGCGTTTCAGGTTCCTTAGCTGCGCAGATGTGAGGATGGGGGAACCGGCTCGTCTCTCTGAAAGCCCGTATTGCGGGTCGATCGCTGCCGGATTCATGCCACTGAAGAGACCCCTGGCCAGAGTGTTTGACGCTAATGCAGGGAAGAGGAACGTGGCGAAAACAAGGCCGTTGGTGGAAGCATGGATGTCACCCGAGATAATGGAATCGAATAATATAAGCCTGGAAATACAAAGGCGCACTGGAAGAGAATTCGATTTCAAGCAAAACCACACAAAAGCAAAAGTTTTGTGATAAATCCCACCGGATACAACTGCTTGCAAAGAAAAACCAAAATTAAATATTAGAAACAGCATAATACCTAAGTGGTAACCTTTCTCTCCAGTTTATTTTCAGTCCATTCTTAATCTTTCCTGCATTTTTGCTGCATTCGCCTGAAATTTCCTTTGACTTGCGATAGATCTTAAGATAACTGTTGCTAGACAACTGCAGCTCCTCATCTCACTGGATAAGACGCCGTTAGATGTAATTTGCTTTTGCTTTTTTTGCTCTGGGTGACCCTTGGTGCCATTTATGTGGAAAAAGAATCAGTCCTGATAGTTCATAATTGCCCCTCATTCAGTGTAATTGCAACCTTGGATTATTCCCTTATTTATGTATTATTTATGGACAGCAGGAGAATATTAGATGAATTTTTCATCAATTTCATCTCCACTTCTACTGTGACTTGTGTCATTTCCTGGTGTTTTTTTATTGGTCAGAATAAAACCAGGAGTATGAATAGGTCTCTCTTACCCAGAAATCTGTAAAAGCAATACGAAAATCCCAACAACCAACCAGTGTTAATTTTGAATACTATGCTCCCTGAAGATCCCTGCTTGCAGACCGGTGAGGGGGACAATGCAACGCTACAAAGCTTTTCAATTTGTTTGGTATCTTGGATCTCTCTCCTGTATATTAATACACATCAGTCAGGCTGTCTCTTCTCTGCGTCTGCATGCAGTTCCAGGGATGAATGTAACAATGCATATGAGTGTTTCATCCTTTCATTCTGCCCTGGAGCCTGCAGGGAGAAGAACAAACCATCTGCATTTACATTCGTCTGGTTAGCTTTGGGTCTGGCTCTCTGGCACCTACAGATCACGCTTTGTGCAAATGCACTAATAAGGAAAGATATCCAAGTGAACAAACAGGAGAAGAGCAAAACAACACAGCTAATGAAATTATAGGCTGTTTTTTTTTTTTTTTACAATGACTCGGGAGTCCAACAGCACAGCATGATTTCACTAAGACTAAAAAAATAAAAATGAAAATAAAAGAGTCACGGATGATCCCACTCATTCTTATGTCCCTGTGTTGCCTGCTAGAGGATAAACAGACCAGGCATTCATGTCTCTGCTTAAATTTACACCCATGGGGACCTTCATAAAGCTTATTTAGAGCTGTGACTAATTTGAAACCAAGTGTTAGTTCTTAGGATATAACTGGGTATCAGAGGTTTTTTAAGTCCTTGTGAAAGTCTGATTAGTTTCCTGCTCAATGAATCAGCTCTTGACCAATGAATCTTGTTTGTAATAGTCTTTATTTTTAAGATTCTTTGTAAAGGTTCAGCTGAAGTTTTATGGTTTCTACCTGTAATTGTTAACCATAAAATCAGATAATGTAAATGCAGTTTCTCTCATTATGCCGTGTAAGCACAACCAAAACTATGTTTAATTTATTCATTTAATTGAATTTACTAAATTAAAAGGATTCCAGATTTCTCTTCTTAAAATAAGGTTTATGGGTACATGAGGTCACAACCTTGTACTTGATACGCAATCGGAAGATGGATGGGTATGATTAAAAGGATCCAGACATGGTCTAGGTCTGTCTGCTGTCAACTGAGCCATCACAGCTTTAATGAATATTCAGCTGTTTAAACAAAACAGAATGACCCGCTAAGCTGATAAATATGAACGTAATGTGACGTAATTAGAGCTGCTGACCAGGGGAGTCCGCAGACTCTTCCTCCTGATGTGAACCAGCCGGCGACTCCCACCTGCGATTGTGTGTTTTAGGGGGACGGTTCATAAAGCCAGCTGACGACGAGGAAAAGCAAACAGCAGCTGGAGGCCAAGGCCAGGGGTGCTTAGTAAAGACCCAAACCTGGGTGAGGCATTCAGTCACACACATTATTTAATATGCAGGCATCTTGCGACTGACGTGAAACTGACATAAGTAAATTGGGAAATACGAAAAAAATGCCTGAGATATCGAAGTGCTAAGGCAAATAGGTGGCGGTGTAAGTAAATGTATACCTTATATTTTCATTTATGTAATATGTGTTTAGTAAGTATTAGTAGTATATTTTGGCTTATGTATATCTGCAATAAGGTATCTTGAATGGTATCTGAAGGTAAATCCCACTGATGATGAACAGATGAAAACTGCCTATATATATTAATATATATATATATTAGGGCTGCCGCGATTAGTCGACTTAGTCGAGTAAGTCGACGCTGAAAATGCTCGACATCAATATGACGCATCGTTCTTTATTATTATTTAAATTAAATTACCTTTATGATTTCTAAAACGCTTCAATCAATTATAACTAATGTTTTCTTTGAATGTCACTATATAATTATGGGAGTAGTTCAAATTATCACAAAACAAAAAGGTGATTTTACAATGTTCGAAGAGCGATGGCATACTACGGCGGTACTAGCGCTATGCATGAGCACCTGAAAAGCAAAGACACAGGCGCTATTCTAGACCGGCAAACCACCGGTTTGTCTATTCATGTTTATTAAATTACAATTAGTACGGAGAGCTTTTTAATATCCTTTGTCTTTGCAGCTGTTAAAAACACTCATTTGAAGCCATAAAGTTGTCTGCCTGCTACATTTGAATCTCCATTGAATAAGCATTTGTGACAATGTTTTGGCTAAAATGTAGGCTTATTCTACATTGTTTGACGGTGCCAGTGTGTGCGTTCATGCGCATTGGACTTCTTGGAACCAGGGTCGTTATAGTAAACTAGTGAAACGAAAACGGACACTACATAAAAGGAAATAGTTCATGAACTGAAATAAAAATGAAAATCATATTTACAAAAAAAAAAAAACCTTTAATCTGCATACCCCCATCTTTTTACCTCGTTTATCCACAGTGTCTCCTCTTTTAAAATATGTTGTGGCTGCTGATCTATCCCATCCTTCATCGCGACTTAAGTGCTTATCGCTTGTGTCGGATGTGGCGTGATCCGATAACCGAACTTATTGAGCATAAGGATATGCCAAATTTATACATAATACTAACTTTTACAATACACATGACATTAATATTTTAGACATACTACTAATCTGGATTATGGAATTGTGTTAAGGTTGTCAAAATAAGATTAACTAACATTATGAGTCAAGTTGATTTTCTGGAGGAAATTAGATTAATTGACCAATCGATGCATTAGTCGATAGATTAATCAATAGAAAAACTGTCGTTAGTGGCTGCCCTAATTAAAAAAATATATAGGCATGTTATGTATAGGCATGTTGTGTACACACACACACACACACACACACACATATATATATGTATATATATATATATATATATATATATATATATATATATATATATATGCACATACACACACACACATATAAATATATACACACACACATATATAGTATAGCAGTACTTTATTCATCTTTGTAGGGATATTGTGCAGTTCTCACATGTCTCATCTAGCTTTCCATGATAGACACAGATGTATACACCGTTCAGAGCAAATTTTGGGGTCATAGTGCAGCGTCAGCCAGCAGCCCTGAAACGGTGGGGGTTAAGTGCCTTACTCAGGGGTCCAGTACAGGCATAGATCCTTAACCCGCTGAGCTGCACACTGGCCCTAATAAGCCAGGAAAAAGGGTCCACAGAGGTAATGCAGACATCTGTAGTTCTTACATAGCCTATAAGAGTAATGAGTGACCTGAACCTATCAGCAATCCATCAATGGACGTTTGCTCTGTATTTATATTTAAAAAAAATATTTTGCTGATATTTTCTTAGTTTGAGTATTGCATTATCATTACCACTCCATCTTCAGTTTGTTTTTCCTGATGAGGATCATAGCTGTTATCATTATATGTTATTATTGTATTAACCTATACATGTATTTTTAACATTGCTTCATTGTTTCATTACAGCATATTTCATTATTAAATTCATTTGAAAGACTATAATCCAGCCCTGTCTCCATGACACAAGAATGTATTCTCTAACACCACACTGACTCCAAGATGTATTCTGACGCAAAGTGGGGTATTCTGTAACCCAGTACTTTCTCCATGACAGATAGATGTATTCTGTAACCCTGCACTGACACCATGACGGAAAGATGTATTCTGTAATCCAGCAGTGACTCTGTGACAGCAAGATGTATTCTGTAACCCAGTACTGACTCTATGACAGAGAAGTGTATTCTGTAATCCAGCAGTGACTCTGTGACAGAGAGATGTATTCTGTAATCCAGCAGTGACTCTGTGACAGTGAGATGTATTCTGTAATCCAGCAGTGACTCTGTGACAGTGAGATGTATTCTGAAACCCAGTACTGAATCCGTGACAGAGAGATGTATTCTGTAACCCAGCAGTGACTCCGTGACAGAGAGGTGTATTCTGAAACCTAGCATTGACTCTGTGACAGAGAGATGTATTCTGTAACCTAGCAGTGACTCTGTGACAGAGAGATGTATTCTGTAACCCAGTACTGACTCTGTCACAGAGAGATGTATTCTGTAACCCAGTACTGACTCTGTCACAGAGAGATGTATTCTGAAACCCAGTACTGACTCTGTCACAGAGAGATGTATTCTGAAACCTAGCATTGACTCTGTGACAGAGAGATGTATTCTGAAGCCGTGACTGAGAGATGTATTCTGTAACCCAGCACTGACTCCATGACAGAGAGATGTATTCTGTAACCTAGCACTGACTCCATGACACAGATATGAGTTTTCCAGCACAGTGAAAGTCAGTAACCACCTCTTCATGAGTACCTGCTTCTGAGCTTGGTACCCCTCCCTCCTCCCACCAATCACTTGATTACTGCAGAGAGCCTGTGCTCTGGATTATTGGGTGAGGTAGTGAATGTGTTTCTAGAGACTCCCACAATCCATTGACCTTTCCCAGAGATTTTCTATCAAACATTAGCACTTTAGAAACTGGTCTTGTTTTTATCGAACTCTACCAAGTGCATCAGAAAGCCCCCGAAAAAAATTAGGAAAATAACCTTGAGACACAAAAGCTTGCACAAAGCTTGGCCACACAAATAATCCAACGTAAATGTCAGGAGGAATTGCGACAACTGGATGAATAACACCCTGACTGAGAAAAAAAAAGAAAAAAAAACAAACTGTATCAGAATTTGATACAACAAAGCATGTATGAAAAGGATTTTGGTCTTCGGAGAACGACACATAAAGCTCAGCCATTATCACTCGACTCAAGCAAGATCAAAAGTGCATTTATGCCCATCTCTGATGAGGACAACACCGCAGTGACACCAACCCAAGCTGGTTATCTGGTTATCATGGGCATTGGTTTGACATCACAGAGAGTGAATGTTTAGTTTTTTTCTTCTTTTTTTTTTGATGTATTAACATAGTGTGAGGGCATCTTTCTTTTAGAAAAGTGTCTGTGAGGCAGGGTGAGTTCAAAAGGCTAATCTAAACTGGGTCACTGAGAAATGCACACAGACCCGGTAGAAACCGAATGCATTTCTGCTGAATGCATTTCGCATATATTTTTCAGAAATGAAATGTTTTCTGTTCCTGATGCGTGAATGTAGGACAGGGCCGCGGATGGTCGATCAGTGATGATCAGGCCGCTGCCGTCGATGTGTCACAGTTGGCCCTGTTCCTCAGTGTTTGTCTCATAATGCTCCATGCATTCGTATTACTTTTGAAGACTATTGGATGCGGAATGAAACCAAAACAAGTAGGTAACCAGCTTTAAAACACTTTCTTGGCGGTGGCTTGCAGGTTATTAAGGGGTACACCCGCTGACACACAGCAATCTGGCACCTATTAATTATTTTTCTTCACAGTGGAGTCATTCCCTTTGTGGCCAATTAGCGAAGGTTTGGAACGGACTACACTTTGGGGCATAATCAACAGACTTGTGACAAGTGATATAAATACTCATGGCCTGCAAGGGAACCTTAAGATGGTGTGTTTGTTATGAAAAAAGTGCAATTGGTATGCAATTAAGAAGGGATTATTTCCTTATGAGGACAAGAGTGGGATAAAGAAGAAGAAACCTTTTAATGTCAGTCAAGGTTCTCCCCAGTGATCCTTAGACTTTTTTCCCCCCAAATATGACAAAACAGTTTCCGTTTTCTAATTTGACTTTAAACCTTGAGCACTAGCATTCTAATGAAGCAACTGTACCAGTAAAGGAAGGAGCCTGCCAGCCTTTTCAAATGTGCGTTTGGTACTCAGAATCACATTCTGCGTGCGGACTGATTTTTTTCTTTTTTTTCCCTGTCGGACCTGAAGAAAGGTTTTAATTTTCTTTTATATAAAATGCATTTTAATCTGCCATTGTGGATGATCGCAAAGGTGTTAGCTGGAGGCTCTGAATAAATGGAATGTTGCTCTTCACGTCTGTGCCGGGCAGGAGGGGCTTTCTGGAGAAATCGACAGTGTTGATGTTGTGGCCTCATTAAAGACGTGTTGGTGCTCTGTGCAAGAGGCCAGCCGGTTTAGGGCGGTCCGAAGTTGCCTCCCCAATCACTACTACCTGCAGGATTTATGAATTATGAATAATGTGTTGCCCTAAAGATCAGCGACTTCAGCCAAGGAAACTAATCAAACTCCTGGCTAGACTTCAGGGGCTGATGTCATTCATCTTGTTGAGTGTTTCTGAATCCTGTTCCTCAGGGACCCCCTGCCTGTGCTGGTTTTTATTCTAGCCGAGCTCTTAATTATGAGGTCCCTTCAAGGAGTTGATTGAATCATGATTGTTCTTTGATGTACTTTAGCATTCATTGAGTCATTTTTTTAATGTTAATTCTGTGGGTTAGTGTGTGTTAAGAGTCCTTGGAGATGCTGCAGATTATCATGGGTACATTAGGTACCTGTTGCTGATTGATTTGATCTGGTTTTACCGTAATGTTTTTTTTCTTTAGTTTGAGCAATGGTTCATATTATATCAAAATCTTTAATGTTTTTTGGGCTCCCAAACTCTCAGTCTCAGGTTTCATTGCATCATTATTAATCAGAAGTGGCCTCTGATCTCGAGATCCTTACACTTCATGGTTTCTGTATCAATTTTAAAAATTGATAGGTTCCATGGTATCTGCAGCCCGTACTGCTCCCCCCCCCCCCCCCCCATATTACACCTTGGGCTTTTAATCACCCTGGTATTACGTGCACTCCATATTTCCAGTGACCGTGAATGGCCATGTGCTTTTTTGGCAGCTTGATAGCATCAAGACCCATGACCAAGAACCTGAGAAAAGACAGAAAGCCTGAGAAGAAACAAGAGAGAAAATTAAACTGTCTTGCTGAGGAAGGCATGTGTCTGAGAGCTTGAAGCTGAAGCCTGATGGTACAATACCAAGGGCATGTAAAGGGCCAAAGTTATCCTAGCGAGATCGCTACACAGCCACTTCACGCTGCGCCTGGGCTGGACACTCACTGAATGACAGCTCCTCAAGATAAAAGGGTTATTCCACCTCATGTTCAACCCTGTCTCTGATATATACATAATCCTCAAAAATATGCAACAGCATACACTCGAGGAAGCATGCAAATTTAACGTTAATGACTGTCATCATTTTCCATTGGTTATACCTTTTTGGTTAAAGGTGCATTCCGTTAAGGGTCTTTCTGGAGTCTTTTCCCCCATCGTGTGTTTTAGCGGGCTAGGGTGCAGTGCCCACGATCGGAAGGTTCCTGGTTCGTATCCCAGAGTTGGTTGGGTGATTTCACTGTGTGGCCCCTGAGAGAGGGCCTTAACCCCCAATTGCTCCAGGGGCAGTCTGACCCCGCTGTCAATTGTACATCACTTTGGCTGGAAATGTCTACTAAATAAATTAATTGTAAATTAATTCAGCATAATATCAGTTTTCATATTAATTGATTGTTTATGTCATTTACTCGCTTGCGTGGGGTGACTGATCATTGCCATCATTAATCAATAAGCAGTGAATTGACTGAACGCAGGTGTGACGCCGCTGTAGGGCCTCGTGTTAGTCACCGTTTGGTCCATTTTAAAATAAGCCACCGGTTTTTCATGCGCATCCTCAGTATCACCTCGAGTTTCCTCGGTAGAGTGACGGTCAGCCCACCTTGTGGGAGGCGATGGCGGCAACATAATCAGCCTTCTGCGAGGCTGAACCTCAGAAAGTACCCTCAGGAGCTCCTTAAGTACCGCACAGTGCTTCTGTGCCATGGTTACTGATTACCCAAGTATGGATGTCTGGGTAATGTACTTCTGCTTGAAGATGGTTGGTTATTCATATCCACACCTTTCTCCCCCCTAGCTGTAATCTGGACATTTAAATGTACAAATTTTGGTTTTGCCCTTTCATCGATTTCAACTGCAAATCTTACCGATTCACGCCATGGGCGCGCAGATTAACGCGAGAATGTCCAGTGGCTTGAGTAGCATGAGGGAATGCCTGGAACCTCCCTTTGTCCTCTGATGCTTGAGAGAGCCAGTGTCGGTCCAGTGGGATGGCGATTATCATTCCGTCCGCATTACTCTCCTTAATGGGATTCATTAGCCAATCATTCTGCGTAATAATGGCTGCGATTTTGCGACATTAAGTGGCTAATCGGGCCAGAGGACATGTTTGCGAGATGCCATCTTCAATCATCCGAGCACGTTGACATAATCCACGTGAAGTCACCACGCTCGCGCTGTGGTCAGGATGGGGCTTGACCTTCTTGTGCTGATTTGCTGCCTGGCCACCTCCATATGAGATCAGTCTGGCCACAGCAGAGTGAGCGTACAGGTTCCTCACGGCTAGCTGTGGGTGCATGCCGGGGTGCTGCCAAGTCACTCCACACAGGGCTGCTGGCCGTGGCCGAGTGAACTGGGACAAACTGGGAGATCTGTCTAAAGCAGAGCACTACCGCATACAGTGACTGTTTGCCAAGCGCGAGCCAGAGGTAAAATTCTTCTGAAGAAAATAAATCCCCAGAAGTCAGACAGTGTGTTTGTTGGGAGCTGGGATCAGTTACATTGCTAGAAGGAGCGCATCAGTGTGAAGAGATCGGAATTTAAATGTTCAGCGATTATCATTAATTGCAGGTGCATTAGTGTCTGGTTTTCACCCATATTCACAGCTTTATCTTGCGTGTTCAACTCCTTTCATTATCCTCCTTCACGTTTTATTTACAGACTGTTGCCTAATTTTCATGCTACTTTATTAGTTCCATGACTCTAATTTGTTTCTTGCCATTAACATATTTATATCACCCCCCCCCCCCCCCCCCCCCCCATTTTCACTCCAATTCTTCCGAACTCTGTATCAGACATACGTGTCTGCAGCTCCCTGCAAGGCTACCCAGATGCTCCAGTAGCTGGATGGTCCCCCCCCTTCCACTCATTCCCAATCTCCCGTGGCAGAGCAGTGCTAATTACGTCTTAGCAATGAGCCCCCCCATCCCAGCCCCCCTCCCCCTCCCCTTCCCGCTGCCCCACCCACGGGCAAGTAGATAACACCCCTCTGACTGGCACTGCTGTCTGCGGACTCAAAACGACGCCGCTTATGGCTCTGACATCCAGGAGCAGTAGGGCTGTGAGCTGGAGGAAGTGCTTGTTTACCGGCTGAGATGCCGAAATTCCTCCAGTTCAAACCATGAAAAACAAGGGAATGCGATTTTCCGGCAGAACTAGTTCCCTTCTGTGAAAAAAAATAAAAAATGTTCCCCCCATTCTCTGGATGCACTAGGAGCTCGCGGCAGGTTGGGAAGGGGTGGGTCCAGGGTGCAGCTGGGTGTGGATGAGAGACGGAGCAGCGAGGGGGGTCTTACCCCACGGCCACAAATGCTGGGAGCTCTGGCGTGTGGCTTTGTGACGTAGGATGAAATATGACCCCGGCCTGTGCATGATGCTCACTGATGGTCCCCATCCATCACCTCTCCCGCCTGTCGGCAAGGAGGTGCAACCAGTCTTTGAACGGTGCTGGGGGGGGGGGGGGTGGTTATCTCTAAACCCTCAGCAGCCTACATAGGGACGCAGGTGGGGACAGAATGATACAGCCTTCAGAGATCCATATTCCATGTCCACAAAACACAATCTGTTAGACAAGATTTTACCCCTGTCAGACAGACCATAGACAAAGAGAATCGCTCCCGTACGCATCAACAAAACCCAAAGCAGGATGGTGGAGATTAATACCCAGAGGGCCTCTGCTATTTATAGGCTTATTGATTAGTCTCCTGTACAGACACCTCAAACTCACGCTCTTATCTGAAAATCTCGCTGTGTGTTTCAGGAATGTTCTGCGGCTGCCTTTTCATTTAAATCTCCGTGTGGAAGCGTGTGCATTTAATAAGACTATGGTGTTCCAGCTGCAGTTGTCCTTTTTGTACCGTGTGCCTGCCTGATATATGGCCACATTCAAAATATTTTACTGAATTACAGTACATTACAGTTCTCGCATGTGCTGTTAGCAGCCTTATATTTTCCATTTTTTCTGACGCCGCCTGTCATTAGTACCTTTAGTAGTAAAATATTTTGGTTGTACAAGTATTTTTTATTAGATATATTTTACTGTAAGTATGTGAGTGGCTGTCAGAAAAGCACAGCCATTTCATGCATTAGATTCTGTAAGAACCAGATTTTCTACTTATTTTGCACAATTTTAACCTGCATCGCAACACAATTATTGCTTGAAATTTTTGGGCCAAAACAGTGTAATCGGCAAAATATGTTGTTCCTCATGTCGACTGGTTTAGGATCACCGCAGAGAATGGCACACTTTTCTGTGTGAAGCTTTCGTACTGTGTCCCAGTGCACCCTATCTTCTAGCATCCCATCGGGCGAACAAACGCTGATATCGAGTGCTACTCCAGCTCGCGGCTGAGGTACGGAAGCGCTTTCCCCCATGATAAATCACGCTTCAAGAACAGGCGTTTTAGGAAACGTGGTGCTAAATGTGGATGTTAGATACACAAATTACCCTCCCTTTTAAAAGAAGACTGATAAATGTTAGCGGCGACTCAGATAGTTCTGTGGGTACCAGGCGTGAATCCCACACACTCCAGTAAATGTTTTAAATGGTTTTGGTGTTTAGAGGTAATGTTATTACAAGGATCTGTCCCTCCCATATGAGGGTTTAATTTCTGATGTGTAAGTATTTCATAATGCTGCCTACAGTATCTCATTGCAGCACTACTCTTAAAATGCTATTAAGCATCTGCAATACTCCAGGTCACCAATTATGTCACACTTCAGTGTGACCAGTCCTCTGTGATAATAATGGAATTACACACCTTTCCATCTTGACCAGGCCCTACTGGGGTAACAATTGAAACAGCAGAACCTGTACACTGAAAGCCCCAGTGCATTTTGCTTGACTGTGAGTCACGGCAGGGTGGGGTTGCTAAGTGCAGCCACATTTAGCTGGCATTCCTAATTGGTACTGTTGGTTCGTATGCCAGGTAGGTCAGGGGTGAGTCTGTTTCATTTACCCATAACTTCTGAGACATGAGTGATGTGTCAGTGTCACTTTAAGGGTTCATCTACATTTGGTGGCTTTTCTGTTATTCATAACTCCCTGTTAAGTTAGCACTGTTCTGGCACGCTCATTAGCTGCGCTGGTAATAAATATTCTCAGGTTGTTTATCTAAACCGTTGTCTTGTCAAGAGTCTTTACATATTGTTAGTAAATTTACTTATGTGCCTAATGAGGGTAATCAGTAACCGGCTAGATTAGAGGATACTAAGTAAGTAGAGACTGCTATGCCATTAGCTCGTCAGTCGTTATTGATGTGAAGACTCGTTAGACCCATTTTATCTTCCCATGATGCCCAGTTTGTTCACTCAAGTCACCAGCCTAAAGTCACATGACCCCAGGTCTAATAGACCTCACCAGAGTACGGTGTACATTCCATGTGGAGAGATGGGTTTTTTTTCTGAGCTGAAAAGAAGAGTTTTGACATTTCTTCCCCCATTTCATTCTTAACGGTTCAGAACTGCATGCTTTGGGCAGAATGCAAGAATAGAAACTAAAAAATGTTGGTTCTGCTGAGATGTAACTGATTCTGTGCGAAACCCATTTCTTTGCCCAAGGTCATTCTCTGTTAACTAAAGCGAGTACTTTGTCATGAATACGATGTTTTCTCTGTGGGCACATTTCTGTTGTTTGTATGTGAGATTGTCCACATCTGGTGTGCACGTGGTTTGCTGCTAGGAAATGACACAGATAGCATCAGAGAGGGAACAGAGTGTCAATGGGTTGGTGCTGGGCTACACTAAAGCCACACGATTCATACAACATCATGCTAATCCATAACATGGTTTTTTGATGTAAATTAATGGAATTTCTGACATTTATAAAAGGCAAACATACTGCTAGATAATGGTTTTTAGGGGATTTTTCTGTCCCCTGATTGCTACAGTGTCATTATAGCACCTGGGATGGTTTATCAGGCACCTGGGAGTTTTGCTTGCACAAAAATGTTCTGAGGGCAGAAGGAAAAATGATTGGTTCAAAGACATAACCAATCAGATTGTAGAGGAGGTGGGTCCAAGTAAGTAGAGGAGGTGAGACCAACCAATCAGATGTCTTGATCCTGCCTTCTCTAGTTGCTTGGAACCACCGCCTCTACAATCTGATTGGCTATTTACCCGAACCAGTCATTTTTCCTTCTGCCTTCAGAACATTTTTGTGTAAGTCCCACGACTATCTCCTTAGACTTGTAAAGATTAATGTTGTAGACAGTTTAATGCTAGAGTAATATAAAGCAAACTTTTATGTGGCTTTTGGTGTTTGATAAATCGGTGGTAATTTGAAATGAATGGCTATTCTATTTTTAAAAAGAACACAATGGCCAAATCCTTACAAGCATTGAGTAAATCATTCGGAATCTAGTTTACCTTAGTGAAAATTCCGGATCTCTGGATGTGTTTTCAATGGATGTGTGTAACAGCTGGGTAATGTTTAGTTCATTCAGGGTGAGGCTTCATTCCCAAATGGAGATGGTTTATCAGGCACCACAGGAAGGCCATCAGCATCAGCAGCACGTCGTCACCAGCTGCTCTGAGGATCGCGGCTCTGCAGCCCTACAGGCTGTCAGTCAGCGGCCTGGTTCTGCTGTTTAATTAAGATCCGTGGCAAGACCCTCACAGGCAGCCTGGCAGACTGACCCCCGGGGGCCTCTGAGCTGCTGTTTCTGCAGTCGTTCCAGGTTTTCAGGGTCACTCTCTCATCCCGCGCTAGGCAACATTATGGGGAGCGACCAAGGCGGGTTCCCCCCCTGGAAGATTCCTGCCATTATCTAACCACACCCACCATGCCTTTCGACCTCCCAGGTTGAGCCTTTTCCTGATTCTCACATAATGCTCCTCATGGCTCTTTGATCTGCTATCTGTACATCAAGCAGCTCCATATACAAGCTTGCAGTGCCTGAGCTTTAATAACAGGATACAATTCATTGTTTTATTTGTTTGTGCCTTGCTGTTATTTAATAAAAATCAAGGGCACATCAGGGACATATTAAACACACAAGAATGAGGGGGGCCTTATTGTTTACAGTTGTCAGCAATCAAAGCATAAGTACCTCGTCAGGCTGGATCAATGAAGTGCAGAGCTCTGCGAGTCACAGGGACAGGGGTCGTGAGCCGCAGAACCGGCCCATCCAAAGTGGAACATCACATGGGTACATGATTTGGAATTAATGCCTCCTCTTGGGAGGCCTGGCGTATTTGATCCTGCTCCTTATGTTTTCCAGTTCAGTACTGGCAATCTGTTCAGCGCCGGCTGGCCCTGTGACATCGGCGGTGTTTTTTTTCTCGCTTCGGACACTCTGAGCCCGGTGTGACACGTTGCATCTGTGCCTAATGACACCCGTTTAGCAGTGACTGAGGCCCCCGATGGGGCGGATTAGAGGTGCCTGAGACTCTGATAGGACGCAGTGGCGATAAATGAAGCACTGTGGGTGTGTTCAGGGGCGGGGCCACAGGAGCACTGGCTCCAGCTGACAGCTGATTGGCCCCATCCTCTGTCACCCACCGACCCGAAACATATAATTGGCTAATGATAAGGTTGGTCCTTCTGTATGAATTATGCCCCCTCTTATTCCTCATACCTTAAAAAAACATACTACAATCACCCCTACAACTCTGTGTGCCCTTGCCTGCTCTATTGGGGGGTGGGGGGGGGGGGATCACACACACCTGCAAGGTCTACCCAGAGCACAGCAGTTAGAACTGTGATAAAGCTACACAAAGCATGTTCCTATAACTAAATCCCTTCGAAGAAGAAAAGATCATACAAAAGACAAAAATAGCAGCGGCAGGCGGGTTCTCTGTGTCTTTTTTTAGCCTGCCGTAATAGTGCTCAGTGCCCCCCGTCAGACTAAATCTGCAGGTGCTTGTGTTTGCATGCCGAAATGAGAAACATCAGCTTGGAGGCCTGAGTAAACAGAGGTTCCAGGGGCTGGGTGTGTATGTCATGGCTTTGCCTGCATTGAGTTCTTAGAAAGTTCCGGTCCATCCCTGGGGACTTGCCATATATTACTTCTTACCAGCTTTTTTATTATTAAAAATGTGACTGGCATTCAAAGGAACCTGTGTTTCCTCACATTCATTACAATACAAAAATTTGTAGAACAGAAATATGACAAACGATGGGAGGCCATTGAATTCATTATGTTTGTTTGGATATTTAACAACAAACTTTTGGCAAAATGTTGAATGATTCCAGAGACTCTGCTTCCACTCACTATGCTTCTTGGAAGCTTTTTACAAACGGTCTTGCGTAAAAAAACGTGTTTCCTTTGTTCTCATTTAATCCGGTCTTTGGCTAAAATCCATTGTCTTCTGAAGTAGTTGTCAGTAGTTATGTTAACACTTACTGATGTTCCTCTGGATTTTTATTTGCTCGGATCATACTCACTTGCTGTTGTGTCGCTGAAGAGAGTATTACTGAGCTGGCCTTTTTGGCAGCCCTTTAAAAATGGAAATATCTATGTGCAATTGTTACTTTTTGTTTCCTCAACAAAGCAGGTAAAAATACAATTTTTTTTTTTCTAATTTGGGGGTCGGGCGGGGGTGGGAATTTCCACAATGTGTGCTTCTCAGGTAACGCAAACACTAGATACTCAGACATGCACTATATGCAAAAGGTATGATAGTTCTCAGGCATGTGCACGCACACACACACACACACACACACACCACGCATACACTGACACGTACACACACCACGCATACACTGACACGCACACACACCACGCATACACTGACACGCACACACACACACACACCATGCATACACTAACAGACACACACACACCACGCATACACTGACACACACACACACACACACACCACGCATACACTGACATGCACACACACCACGCATACACTGACACGCACACACACACACACCATGCATACACTAACAGACACACACACACCACGCATACACTGACACACACACACACACCACGCATACACTGACACACACACACACACACACCACGCATACACTGACACACACACCACGCATACACTGACACACACACATACACACACTATGGCAAGCATGAGCCCAGCCTTCCCTTTCAGTTTGGCTGCCATAGACCCCATTGTTACATGTGAATCATGACCCATGTCAGACCTGCACCCAGGAAGAATATTTTAATGAAAATCTCAGGCGGCGGTGAGGAAAACCAGCAACCACCACGGCAATCCAGCTTCTGATGACCCCGATCCAGATATTGATTCATTCCATGTCGGATCTGCTACTCTGCGTGACCCTGTTTAGTTGCGTAAATCCAAGACGTCTCAACAAACATCCCCAGTGGGACTGAACTCTTTCATCTCGGGCTTTTAAAGGAAGAGTCGGTTTTAATTACCACTGCGCGAAACCGGCGTTTTCCCAAAAACATCAGAAGTGGCTGCCGGCTTGCCGGGGACCGGTTGGTGGCAGGTTGGTCGCGGCTCTCACTCGGGAACAAAGCCGCGACGTTCCACAGGTTTTGGCCGGCACTTTAAAACGGGCCCGTTTCCTTGGCCCGACGCTGCACATCCCCGTCGTGCAGTGCCAGCTGCCAGCAGTGGGGGCTGCGTCCCCCCCCCAGGCAGTGATTAACTTCAGAGCCTGCTGCACGGCTCACAACTAGAGTCACACAGCGGACTGGTAGCCGTATAAATAAAAGGAGCTCACAACAGCTGGCCCTGTGTCCACCGGCGGAATTATCGGCAGTGCAGCCAATGCAGTTGCACTGGGGCCCACAGAAACCTGGGGGGGGGGCACACAGGAGGTCATTGGGCTCTTCGCGGGGAGGATCAGGAGGCTATTGATCTATTCGTTTAAATGACCAAAGCGTGTTACATTACATTCTGAACTCCTGGATATATATACACTCACCTAAAGGATTATTAGGAACACCTGTTCAATTTCTCATTAATGCAATTATCTAATCAACCAATCACATGGCAGTTGCTTCAATGCATTTAGGGGTGTGGTCCTGGTCAAGACAATCGCCTGAGCTCCAAACTGAATGTCAGAATGGGAAAGAAAGGTGATTTAAGCAATTTTGAGCGTGGCATGGTTGTTGGTGCCAGACGGGCCGGTCTGAGTATTTCACAATCTGCTCAGTTACTGGGATTTTCACGCACAACCATTTCTAGGGTTTACAAAGAATGGTGTGCAAAGGGAAAAACATCCAGTATGCGGCAGTCCTGTGGGCGAAAATGCCTTGTTGATGCTAGAGGTCAGAGGAGAATGGGCCGACTGATTCAAGCTGATAGAAGAGCAACTTTGACTGAAATAACCACTTGTTACAACCGAGGTATGCAGCAAAACATTTGTGAAGCCACAACACGCACAACCTTGAGGCAGATGGGCTACAACAGCAGAAGACCCCACCGGGTACCACTCATCTCCACTACAAATAGGAAAAAGAGGCTACAATTTGCACGAGCTCACCAAAATTGGACAGTTGAAGACTGGAAAAATGTTGCCTGGTCTGATGAGTCTCGATTTCTGTTGAGACATTCAAATGGTAGAGTCAGAATTTGGCGTAAACAGAATGAGAACATGGATCCATCATGCCTTGTTACCACTGTGCAGGCGGGTGGTGGTGGTGTAATGTTGTGGGGGATGTTTTCTTGGCACACTTTAGGCCCCTTAGTGCCAATTGGGCATCGTTTAAATGCCACTGCCTACCTGAGCATTGTTTCTGACCATGTCCATCCCTTTATGACCACCATGTACCCATCCTCTGATGGCTACTTCCAGCAGGATAATGCACCATGTCACAAAGCTCGAATCATTTCAAATTGGTTTCTTGAATATGACAATGAGTTCACTGTACTAAAATGGCCCCCACAGTCACCAGATCTCAACCCAATAGAGCATCTTTGGGATGTGGTGGAACGGGAGCTTCGTGCCCTGGATGTGCATCCCACAAATCTCCATCAACTGCAAGATGCTATCCTATCAATATGGGCCAACATTTCTAAAGAATGCTTTCAGCACCTTGTTGAATCAATGCCACGTAGAATTAAGGCAGTTCTGAAGGCGAAAGGGGGTCAAACACCGTATTAGTATGGTGTTCCTAATAATCCTTTAGGTGAGTGTATATAACACCTGGCTTGCCAATCTGTCTTACACAGAGTGTCCAGTTTTTAATTTGTTTAAGACTATAAAAGTTCATATGGTGCATCTTTAGGATATTTCACATAACACTTAACCATTGAGGGTCAGAGACATTGTTTTCGTGCATATACATGTGCCCAGAAATGAGGAGAGGTCCCCCCCCCCCAAAAAAAAAAAAAAAAAATCTTGTACTGGGGCCCATTTTAAGAAGTTTACACCAATGCCTGAGTCCCACGGATCAAGGCAGCGGCGAGCAGCAGGAATGATACGGAAAACCAGGAATACATTTTGCCATTTACCTTTGCATGCAAACATAATACTTAGAAAATCATTCAAGCACTGTAACGATGCTCCTCGAAGGTTTCGCATCCTGCACGTTAATGATCACGCTGGTGGTAGAAAACTGGCCTTCATATTATTAATACAAATCATCAGGTATGAAAGCAGACTGATGACCTAGGAGTGCCGAGTTTTTCTCGCAGGAAATAAATAAATGCAGCAAATATTAGTAGGTTTGGTCTCCCGCTCTGCGTGCTGGAGTCCGACGTGCTCTCCCTGCATTTACTTTCCTCCCACAGTCCAATGACATGCAGTTAGGTGAATTGGTGCCTCAGAATTACTCATGCCGTTTCATTTGTGCGAGCGTGTGCCCTGCGATAGATCGGGATCCCATTCAGAGTTACTCTGGGATAGGCTCCAGGCGCTCGGCGACCTCAGGTATTGATAGCAGATGGATTAGTTACTAAGTTGGCTCTATAGCTGGCTATGATTTTTGGTTATGATTCCTAGCAGAGTGCTCATGTTTGTAGCTAATATTGAGCCTTCTGGGCAACAAGCGGCCAGCTGCTGGCCTCCAGAATGTTGCCCATATGTTAGATGGGTCCATCCCTGGGGACTTTGCCCATGATGGTTCCGGCGTGTCTGGAAAATACCGCTGGCCGCAGGACCCTGAGGACTACACTCATCAAAATACACTGACTGCAGGCTTTCTCCTGGTCTTGGGCTGGCCCACTCTGCCCGCAAGAGGTGATTAAAACCAGAGTAAATGCTATTGATTTCCCTTTTCATTTCTCCACCACACACAGACAGCCAACTATCGCTGGGCCTCAGCGATACAGATGAACAAAGAGTTTTTCCACCACAAAATGTTTGTGTTGTTATTTTTCTGGAAATTTGGGATGATTACCAGCAATGCATTCTGGGAACTGTTTTTATTGGTGAGACGTGATTACTCAGATATTAGTAAGTTATTTATTTTAAGTCATTTCATCCAAACAACTGGTTATCGGCATCATGTTTTAATAGATACGTCCTGTTTTTTCACATGAATTGTATCGCGTGGTAAATAATCGAGTTGTCATGTAGGTTTACATCGCTGTCAGTTGTCACCTCACATCCCTGTTCAACCTGGTCAGTCTCTCTGTTTTAACCAACTGCTTCTCAACTGAAAATAATCATAAACGTATTCCAGACAGCCGCGGAGAGTAGTCCCAGCTCCATATTGACAGTGGTCTCCGCACTCCCAGTGTTGTAGTCTGACTGGATGTTCAATACACATGTTTCATGCATAGTCACATGCTTTAACGGGCGCTAATATGGGCTGCTTTGTATAAAGTACAGACTGTCGTCCTTGCTGTTTCAAAGACATGGGGGGGTGTCCATAGTTGCATAAGAAATCAACTATGATTTGACTAACTGCTGTGCTCTGGGTAGACCTTGCAGGTGTGTGTGATCCCCCCCCCCCCCCAATAGAGCAGGCAAGGGCACACAGAGTTGTAGGGGTGATTGTAGAATGTTTTTTAAGGTATGAGGCATAAGAGATTTGACCCAGGAAAACATGTCATCATCCATGGCATCACTGGTGAGGAAACTTTGGTTTTGGTCGGATACCTCTATGGATATTCAGAACCATATGAAAACTGGGAATACTGGCATGTTCGATCAGAGTCCATTGTGAATGCTGGAATGTCTGCATAAAGGACAACTAGGAATTAGAAGGCTAATCTGAGTCCTGTGCAAATGGTGGGATGTCTGATTAGAGAATGCCAGGAACGCTGAGATGTCTGATCAGAGTCCTCTGTGGATTCCAGAGATGTCTGATCAGAATCCTTTGGGAATGCAATGGCATCTGATTGGAGCATTCTGGGAAAGCTGGGATGTCTGATCAGAGCAAACGTGCCCAGGCTGCCTTTGCAGGGTCTGTGGCTTCGTGAAACTCATCTAAACAGCAAATGTCTCCGGAGTGAGCGAAGACGGGGCGATGAATAAACATCAGCCGAATCCCATTTAGCCACCAGACCCCGGAGTGTCTCTGTGGAAATGCTACCTGCCACACTGGGACCGGGACAGAGCTGTGCTACAGCCGCCCATCAGCATGTAGAGCCACATCTAGCCACTGCAGGCTGCCAGCTTCCCCCATATATCACCCACACGGGCATCAGAGACACACTATGAACTAAAGACTCATGTGTCCTAGAGGCTGGACAGCAGGTGGCGTAGTGGTTTAAGAAGTCGGACCTTTGGGAAGAAAGTACTGCTGAGTGATGCAATAAAACAGATAGGAAGGGTCTTAATATTAACACAATGTGTCCAAAGCATGCGTTGATGCACAAAAAAAAAATAAAAATGACATCACCATGGGTAGGGTATGAGGTCATATCCCTGGGCTACCGAGCAAGGGATTTAAACTTATTCACTCCAGAAAAAATTGTCCAGCTGTATAAACAGATAATACTGGTAGTTGCTTTGGATTAATGTTTGCTGAGCAACAAATTGCAAATGTATTTATTCTGTGTTAGTGTAATTTGGCTAAATTTATTTATTTATTATTTGGAGCCTCTTTGGATTTTCTTATCTGTTGAACAACTAAATAATGTAAGATGTAAAGTTTTAAGTAAATATTTTGGCCATATTTCAGCCTATAATTTTTGCTTAATACTTTGTTGCATTCTCAAGAGGTTTAGTGCTATTTACAGTAATCCTTCTCCCCGCTGCTGAATGAAAACCAAAGTGCACATGAACCAAGCAACAGTGAACTTCTAATAGAGCATGTAGTTCTGTGTCAGATGCTGGTGACTCTCTGTGGTGGAATTTGAACTGTAGTTGTGTATGAGCGGAGGCGTTCGGTATAGGAATGGTGATAATGATGATCGTAACGATGGCGTTTAAGGTCTGGAGGGCGACTTGTTTCTGTGTCCTACAACACCACCGTGCAGATACCCCCCAGGCAGTCGAAAGAAAAGTTCTGGGAAATTGAAAAAGCATACTCAAAGTTCACTTAGGCTTTGCACTGATGAGAAAGTTAGTAGTCTCTTGCTTAAGAGCTCAGCTCTTATTGACATATTGAAAAAGGCATGATGAATGACTATTGACTGTCCTTAAAATCGGGCGGCTTCATAAAGACATATTTTGTAATAAAATCTTGAGAATGTTGCTACGTTCACAAATTAAACCATACCTGCTTTGCATTTTTGGACTTATTGTTATACTTTAATGCCTGTTTATTGTTATATATATTATGTCATTAAAAGACTGGAGGAGTCACCAAAGGGCAGATGGTAACTGTAACAAAGAGCATAACGTTATTCAATGTAAACACACTATAGTGACGTTTTTTTTTTTTTTTTTTTAACTAGTGAGCTATTGGTTAGTAGATCAGAGTTTCTCAGCGCAGTTCTTGGAGATCCCCAGACAGCTTCTGCCCAGCACACCTGATCCAAACTATCAGGAGTACTGAATGCCTTGTACAGGTGTGTTGAGAGCTGGGAGGGAGCAAAAATGTGGACTGTTTGAGGGTCCCCAAGGGCTGGGTTGAGAAACACCAAATTAGAAATCATTTAACCTCCATGCCAATGTGCACCTGCTACCTTTCAGAGAAGAATGTTCACAAGCCTTCCTTGTGGACTGTAGTGTTCATCGGTGTGCATTCTGGGATGATCTGAGATGATCTTCTGCGTTGGCACGATGCAGACATCCTGCTAGATAAGCTGTTCCTCTCAAGATGTCCCATTCACATTCTTTGTAAGATGAGTATGAGGTGAGATATAACTTAAATATTAAAACAAAAAACCTTCGAAGGGATGACTGATTTGGTCCATAAGTGTATAAACGAAGAGAGCATGTGATCGCTAGAGCAGTGATCTAAGAATAGATTTTACAATTACGGTAGAAAATACTTTTTCAAGTGCAGGTTCATAAATGTCTTCGGTAAGCTGACAGGATTTGTAGCTGGGGTCAGAAGCCAGGAATCATGCTGAGCTAAAGCCCAGGACAGTTACAGATGCCCTCCTGACATGTGCGAATCACTGGACAGGATGGGCCAAATGACTTGCTCTCATTTCTACATTATGTTCTTATCTTCCTACATTTTTAAACAGCATGAATTATTTGACTCGCTGCAAGATTCTGCGTCGTGGTTTTTTAAATTTTAAGATCTAATTTCCCCCCATTCATCATATTTACTTGATTTATTCGCAGTCCGTGTGCGGCTGGTTAACGGCCACAGCCTGGACGCACATATGGAGACTCGTCGGACATGACCTGACCAAAGAAACGACGGGCTTTGATTGTAAACAAATGCTTTGTGCATTCGCAGCGGGAAAATGCGCCTGAAAGTCAATGAAGAATACAGCCTTTATGTGCTTCTTAACACCACAAAATAAAACTGAAACTGGTTGTCGTGCATTTTGTGTAGGAAATAATATTTTTCGCATTGCTATTGTCCATTTATGCATCTAGGCACTTATGAAATTAAATCAGGTTAAGTGTTAGCGTTCAAAAGTACAGCAGCTATTTTTCTCCAGCATTTTTCAACGCCAACCGTTGGGTTCCCCCCCAACCATTAAACGACCTGAATTCCTCCAGAGAGAAAACAAGTAGAAGCGTCCAGGCGTGTGATCTGTGCCGACTCTGAGTGCAGGTACATGTGTTCGCAGTGGGCTTCTGTCACGGCTTCCCAGCATGCACCAGAACCGGGGCGAGCCGCTCACCTCTGACCTCTCTCTGTGCTGGAGGAGACAGGGTCGTTAATATTCATGGTGAAACCCCCACTTCATGGAGGCACCGCGAGTGCCGAGGTGTTGCTAAGGGCAACGGCGTTCTGGTAGCCTCTTTGCATCATACTTGACCACCACACTTCTTCACATCCCTGACGCCCACACACACACACACACACACACACACAGAGGTAACATGATCACAAATATGCACACGTGCCCTCATACTGGCTCACTAAAAATGCATGTATACCTACCCGCACAGACATAAACCTGTTTCTATTTTAGACAAAAAGCTGAGGTTTTAGTTTTCATTTCGCACATTTATTTTATTCTCTTTGTTGTTCTGTGAACCGGGCAAAAAAGCTGAGCAGAATATTTGTTACACGCTCCGAGAGTACAGTATAACAAATACTACTGAATCTGTTTAGCTTTTGTTCTCCCTTCATATAGAACACTTTATCGTGCTAGACAGCATCCCTTCAGAGCAGCCAATCAGCTTTGCCCGTGCCCTAAGCTCAGAGCAGCCAGTCCACTCCGACGCTGCACAGGCTCAGAGATCCCAATCAATTCATGCCGGACCGAAGTGCACACCTGTAGAACACAGCGAGATGACAGACAGACGAGTCCTCGTGGTAACTGGAGCGAGATCGGCTAACAAGCCAAAACTGTGTTTCTGTCTGAGTGGAGTGGGTGGGATGATTCTGATTTCGGTTGTGCCGCGTTTCTGCCGATAGACGCGGACTGGGAGGAGCGGGATGTTCAGATGATGCTGACATTCTGTAATTACGGTATTTCTTAGCCGGGCCGCCACTTTCGTCTAAAGTGACACGCATGGGTAAATACACTTTACAGAAACGCTATTTCGCACTTGTTTACACAAAGGAATATACACAGAAAAACAAACCTGGCACTTTGCTTAATGGTGCCGTGATGGGCGGTTGTTCTGAGGCTGCAACCTCCCTTATACCTCATGCTTTCTGGAATGATCTTTCAATCACCATCACTTGAAGGAGGGAAGCTCAGTTTGTACGACTTTAGATAAATGCACCAGGAAAGAAAGTCACCAATACAATGAAAATATAAGGAACGTCCTCTGAGCTTGAAGTCTCAAAGTGTCTATCCTGCGTCTGCAAAACTAGTGAGACTTACCAAGCAGTAGGATTAGCGTGATAAAGGGAACGCCTGAGACGCGAGCGGAGGGAGCGAGCGCCATATCTCCGCCACTCCGCTGCGCCTCTGGGCTCCTTTGTGTTTTCGGTTGTTGTGTGCCACTCAAGTCCAATAGCCGGGAATCGGTTCGGCAAAGCCACAAAAACCGAACTGCCATGAATATGGGGCTCACGTAGCGATGTTTCCTCCTAAGTGTTTGTGCTTTAGCTTTTAACGTTTTCTCTCTGAGAGTGCCTTACCGCGTCGCCTTTTTTTTTATAAGGATGCCTGGCTGATCTCTGTTTCGGAAGTGCGGCGGCTTGCTGTAGACTCTTCTAGAGCTAATGCAGGCTAAGTATTATGAACTGGAGCTAATGCCGGCTGAAAGCAGTGTGCAGGAGCTAATGCCGGCTGAGAGTGGTATGCTAAAGCTAGTGCTGCCTAAGTGCTGTGTGCTCAGCGCTAGTATGTTCTGTAGCACGTCCTGCCTGTTAACAAGACCTGCTAAATCTTCATCCAGGATGTCTACAGACATGCAGCATGTACTTATACAGTGTTTATATTGCTGTTGCATCCACATCAGTTTTCTCTGTAATCGGCAGGGATGCCAACTTTGGTCAACTGGCTGGAGTGAGATTTTCACAGATTTAACAGTTTTATTGCCTTTATTACCTGTAGGGTTTGCAATGGAATAATGGAATGATATAGATTTGCCGTAAGAGTTGAAAGTATGAGTGTCATGCCAGATGCATGAGAGTGAGTAGGAGACCTTGAACCGGTGGTCAGTATCATGGTATTTTAGGGCACAAGCATGAAAAACTTGAATCGCCATGGTACCCTTTCTCTGGGCCCCTGGAGTCAGCTGACATAGTGTGTGGCCATGCTCATCATTTGCCAGTAACTAAGTGTTATACTCTCACTGCCACTAAAGGCACGTATTTCACTCTTCAGCCAACAAACACTCCTCTGGACTTCTTTGCATTGCCATTGTCCCTTTGTACTTGATGAATATCAACTGTAATATTATGGAATGCAACCAGATGGATATTTGTTCCAGGCTTTCTCACTTGCGATTTTGCGCATCCTAATCAAATGTTGCCCTAGGCGACTGCCTATGTTACTCATAGGGCAGGTCGGCCCTGAATGTAACAAATCAGAACCGACTAATCTGTGTTGCTAGAACTGGTGGAAATGCTGGAGAAAAAAATGAAAGTGGAACTGTTAATCTGTAACTTACTGAAGCAGCAAACTCATTGGATTTATAATAAAAAATGTAACAATCTGAAACACAGCTGTCACAGAAAATGAAATTGCATATTTTATGCTAAAAGTGTTAGCTTGGTTGATAGCTAAACAGAAAAGTGTTAATCGTTTGAGGGTGAGCCAATATTGAAATATTTCAGCTTTTCTATTTGTTTTCGGAACAATTTGTCCATTGCCTTTCTGTTTTATGGTCACTTAGTCGTCTTCCCCTGCTGTTATCTAGAGTATACCATTTACAGCTGTTTGCATCACTGGATTATATCTGGTACCTTTAAGACCTGGGGTTTAGGAGCCCGGTCACACTCAACTGATTAAATGGCTGCAGGCTGTGGCTCAGTTGAACCAAGCCTGTGTTTAGGATGTGCATCATTACTGACTGAGTTTTTCTTATCTAGTGCTTCATCAGTTTCCTTGTTTTGCAACCTTTCATAAGCAGGTGGCAGAATATTCCAGATTTAGGCAGCGGTGAAATCCTCGCTAGGTGACCAGTGGACAAAATGGCTGCCGCCATGCCCCTCGGTGAGACCTCGCTGCGTGGGGGGCTGGGGGACAGGCCAGTGGTGCTGAGTCACACCTCCTGGGAGTGCTTCCGCTGGGCTGGAAAGGTCAAGAAGCACTGAGGCCCAAGTCCTTGTGAAGCAGTGATGGAGGCACTATTGATTTCAATCACCTCAACTAGACACACGCATGATTGCTACTGCCAGGCAATGATTCTGAAAATAACTGCTTCTCCAATAGTCATCATTTATTTAGTCACGGACTAGAGGCGCTGCTCTTCTGTATTTGTCTGTAAATTCGGTGGTGACTATATCAATGGCAGTGCCTTTTCACGCTGTCCTCATCTGAAATATGGAAGCTGAATCCGTCTCCATTTCATTCTTTCGGCCATTCCCTCCGGGGGGGGGGGTGTGCATGGTCCATCTCCAGTGCGGGATCCCAGTACTTACTGTATCAAAGGCATCTTTGATATACAAACCACACTTACTGGGTTAGCCTCAGGGCATGCTGTTTCCTCTATTGATTCTTCTGTTCAGCTCCGAGTATTATACCAGTATTGGGAGCACTAAGTCTGAATTAGCTAGTGAATGATAGCGACTATAATTGTTATGCAACACTGGGGAAAAAGGCAAGATTCAATAGTGGGTGATTTAAGGGTGCTTTGAAGTCGTCACCTCGCTGGGCTCTCAAATGCATTTTCATGGAGGAACAGTAAACTCAGAGCCTATGCGTTACTGGGAAAGTCCCTGAATGGATGTTTGATCTTGTCTAAGAGTCCCACTGGTTGTCTCAGATTAATTCCTGTGGTCTCTGATGTCATGTTGTCTAAGAGCATTTCTTGTGGTGTCTGAATCCCTGTTGTAACGCCCCCCCCCCCCCCCCCACTCCTTTGTTGCGATTAAGAGTGCAGGTCTCTTTCGGTACCATGGCGTAATAGTGTAAAGAAGTAGATTGCAGAAAAGCTACCGTTCGTGGATACCGCCACTTAAAGCCAACGCAGGCTGTGCACCTACCTGTGACTAACAAAAATAGAGCCTTTGACTTCAGATGTTGTTAGTACGGCCTGCCTAAGTGATTGGCGCCATCACTGCTGCTCATTTAAAGGTTTTCCCGCCTCCCTCAAATGCAAACACCAGCTCATGCAATACTGGCCTAATAAGCATCTTTATATCGATCTGCATACATTTATGTTCTCTAGGTTAATTAAGTAGCTGCTGCTTCTTTAATGTCTCTCGGGTTTTGTTTACAGGGAAACAGTTTGCGGTTTCAGAGCCGTGGTGTTAAGGTGGTACTGTGACCTGTCATGATAGCATTGTGTTCCTGCAAGCGTTGGTATCCACAGAGGAATCTTAAGTGCATGTGCAAGTTTTCGAAAAACATACCATATGCTGAGTGGCCCCGTGCTTTCGGCCCACGCAGTAAATATTATTTTGCTGTCATGTTTGCTTCAGGTAATTATTGGTAATTATGCATTCATTATGCAGTTTATCAGTGGTGACAAAAATGTACCGATAAATGTGCTCAAAGCTCAGAGTAAGCGCAGTATAAACAGTGCAGTATTGACATTATGCGCATGTTAGGTATGCTGTATATACACCAGATTCTTTCATAAACAGTGACATTACAAATGTGAATATGATTTGCTATCCGCGTCAGCTGAATAATTCATAAAATGTTAATGTCAGACCACAAGCCGGGTTGACCAAGTGTTTATGTAGCACTGGGTTTGACACAACATATTGCAGTACATGCCGAATCAAGTACCCTTGCTTTGTAAAACAAGCTTTAAATATGCAAGCAGCCTTTTTATTGCACATGAATTACACCGCGAGCAACAGGGTTTAGCCTCCATGATATGCTGCACCTTAAAGAACAGGGTTTAGCCTCTTGGATCTGCTAGAATGTGAGTAACATGGTTTTGCATCCTGGATGTGCTACACTGTGAGTAACAGGGTTTAGTCTGCAGGATATGCTACACTGTGAGTAACAGGGTTTACCTGCTAGATGCGGTACTCTGTGAGTAACGGGGTTTAGTCTCCTGGATGTTCTACAATGTGAGTAACATGGTTTAGCCTTCTGGATGTGCTACGTTGTGAGTAACAGGGTTTAGCCTCCTGTACATACACACTTTGAAGAACAGTGTTTTACTTCCTGTAAACTGTATACTGCACTGTGAGTAACAGGGTTTAGCCTCCTGTACATACACACTTTGAAGAACAGTGTTTTACTTCCTGTAAACTGTATACTGCACTGTGAGTAACAGGGTTTAGTCTCCTGTACATACACACTTTGAAGAACAGTGTTTTGCTTCCTGTAAACTGTATACTGCACTGTGAGTAACAGGGTTTTGCTTCCAGCAAACTATACACTGCACTGTGAGTAACAGGGTTTAGCCTTCTGGATGTGCTACGTTGTGAGTAACAGGGTTTAGCCTCCTGTACATACACACTTTGAAGAACAGTGTTTTACTTCCTGTAAACTGTATACTGCACTGTGAGTAACAGGGTTTAGCCTCCTGTACATACACACTTTGAAGAACAGTGTTTTACTTCCTGTAAACTGTATACTGCACTGTGAGTAACAGGGTTTAGCCTCCTGTACATACACACTTTGAAGAACAGTGTTTTACTTCCTGTAAACTGTATACTGCACTGTGAGTAACAGGGTTTAGCCTCCTGTACATACACACTTTGAAGAACAGTGTTTTACTTCCTGTAAACTGTATACTGCACTGTGAGTAACAGGGTTTAGCCTCCTGTACATACACACTTTGAAGAACAGTGTTTTACTTCCTGTAAACTGTATACTGCACTGTGAGTAACAGGGTTTAGCCTCCTGTACATACACAGTGTTTTGCTTCCTGTAAACTGTATACTGCACTGTGAGTAACAGGGTTTAGCCTCCTGTAAACTGTACACTGCACTGTGAGGATGTGCTATTCTACTGTACATTAACAACATTTTACCACCTGTACAAGTTCCATGGTGAACAATGTAGACCATGTTTCCTGTATTGGAACAGTCTTTGGTGCTGGAGACTGGGAGAACCTATGATAGGTGAAGAACTCCGACCAGTAGGCTGATTTTCTTTGGTTTTACACGATTGATCCCTATGAGGTCATCTTCAGTTGTATGTTGCTGGATGTTGTGCATAAATCAGCCCTGAAGCACTGAATTCCATCCTGCAGAGCCGTCTGTTATATAGTTCCTTGACAGGCACACTAGCTAATTTCTTCCCCTTCACAGTGCTTCTTTTCCTAAATGCTGAGAGACCTTGTGTATGTGTTGTTTCTTTACACAAATTAGTTTTTAAATAATTGAACTCCTTTTACCTCAAGATTGAGTTTTGACTGTTGGATTTTGTGAGTGGATTAGATGGTCAAGTGTATGGAAACAAATTTTCAAAGGAGAATTTTAAAAATGAAAAAGAAAAATCACTGAGGTTATTTTTGAAATGGAAAACATGAAATTGTAGCAGGTTTGCATGTATGTGTTTTAGGAAGAGAGGACAAAGGAAGACGTTTGAGAAGGATGTGATGAACGTGCACTCTCCTTCTTTCATCCATTATAAAAAAAAGTGTTTTCAAGTGATCTATTTTTTCAATCAAATAAGTGGACACAGTTAATTGAAGTCAGGCTTACTTAATTATTTTTGTCTGAGTTCATTAGCTCTTCCCGTTTGGTTGTTGTTAATTGAAATTGATCAGGCCTTCAAACAAAATTGTTTTTACACTTAATTAAATCTTAAATGAAAATATTTGAAAATGTTAGCATCAGCCACCTAATTTGTCAGTTCCTGTTTATCAGAAGAGGCTGGAGCCGTAATCATGAGTGACACCATCTTTGATAAATACAACACCATGTTATTGCGAGAGGCAATCACAGACGAAAAACAATCAAGTGCCCTTCATATGTGTTGTGTACCCTTCATACATGTACTTGCCCAAGTGTATAATTAAAATTCTGCACACTATTCATGGATGTAAACAATTTCCCACTGAGAGTATTTCATTAATTGCATGTTTTGGTGACCACAGGCTAAATTGTTTTTTGAAGCACCTGTAGGTAACGTTTGCTCTTTTGATTTCAGTAACCTTCCTCCCCGGGTCTCTAGGCTGATTCCATGACTACAGCACTCACCTCTTACAAACACAACATGGCTGTTTATGATATCCCTGATTTAAACAAACCCTTTCTGGTTACTTTTATCAAATTTTATTGGATATGAGCCAGTTATTTGTAACTATTTATGAACCAGACCTGGGCAAAGAAAAATTATTTGAAATATATTTTTAATATACAAAGTTCTTATAATACTTAATAATCATGTTAGTAGATTGTAATGTAAAACTTTTAAAATCCATATTACATAATTTACAGAATTAAATTATGATTTGCATAGTTTAAGTACTCAAATATATGTTTTTAAAAATATTAATATAAATTAAATTAATAATATTCTGTTTAATATTACATTTATCATATGAATATTAATGCATAAGGTGGGACTAATTATAATATCAGTATATATATATATATATATATATATATATATATATATATATATATATATATATATATATATATATCAAAGCTAATTATCATGTGATGATTAACTGAGGATTTCAAATTATAACAAAAATGTTTAAATTTAACTTTATATCTTCAATATTTGGAACCACTTTAAGAAATACAAATTAGAATAAACTACTGAATAAAGTATTTTCTATACATGTAGAATAAGAGAATAAATTATTTGTATGGAATATGATGACAGCAGATACCTACTGTCATTAAATATTTACATCAAATGCAGTAAAGCTATGAATAGCTCAAACATTATCTTTTTTTTTGTTATACGATAATTATTTCTGGTTACAATGGTTGCAGCCTTTGAGTGTTTACCTAATTGAACAAATGAATTATTATCATTATAGAGATTCTGCGATGACCATCTAAGCAGTAAATTACAGTAGTTTTTTAAACAACCAGGGACAAATCATTTAGGTTTCATCATTATTTATTTTCACATAATATTTATAAATTGCAAGTTAATTTGCCCCAAGTGTGTATGAAGAGGGCTTAATGATGTGGTGTAGTTTTTGCTGGTTTTACAAATGTTTAAATATTTTTAATATGTACTTATCGGCAAATAAACTTAAGAGTCATGCAGTCTTAATAATTCCCCCACCTTACCCCCCCCCCTCGCGTGGTTGGCTGTGGTGGGGGGAGCAATGAACCAGCCAGATGGCCCAGTGGGCTCACTGGGTCTGGCAAGAAACTGGACCCAAGGGAGGAGCTCAGGCTGGTTCCATCTGGTCCAACAGACACCAGCTGGCTAAGACAGGACTCTCAGAATCTTCATCCCTCCTGCAGTGGCCTCCTGCCTGTCACCACCAACCACTGTCTGTAAATACAAAATACTGTCGGTAATCATTAACCAGTACCCGAGACCACTAACCACTGAGTGCAAACACTACCCACTGCCGGCGACCGCAAGACAGCAGGTACAGTCACTGGTCTTAATAGAAATGCTTGTTTATATCTGCTCTTATATGGAATATGTGAACTCTTATCGCAGTGATTTTCACTTCAGTGGAAAGGAAAGAACCATTATCCAGGCTCAGGTCGGCTTTATCCCAGGATTGTCTCTGTACCTTGGGAAAGGGAACCTTGAAACATGCTGCAAAAAAGTACCTTAATCCAGGATTAAATCCTGGCTATAGCTGTATCCTAGATCCATCAGTTTCATTCATTCGACCTTTGGATTATTTGCAGAGCAGGCTTGGAGGTGAATCATCGTACATCTGCTTCCTAAAGGCTACTCAATATTCTTGTTTGCTCCAAAAAAACTCATAGAAGCATCAAGGCACCACGAATAATTTAAGTGGTACTGAGCAGTAGCTGACAGTGTAACCAGAGTCAGAGAACTCAGAGGTACAATGCATGAAGATGCTGACAGTGCATTTAGACAAAGACGAAATATTGAACAGTTAGAGTCGGATTCGATGTTTCACTTCCAAAAGTAAAGTAACTAATTGGCAGTCAAAGGACTCCAAATCCTTCCTGTGGTGACATGTATTTAGTACTAAAAAATGGAGTCACAATGTTGGGTAAGGTTTCTGATTGCCTTTAACAGATCAGAATGCCTTCAGCAAGGGTGAGTGATTCAGTGGGTTAACACTCTGTGTCTGTGATCCAAAGATCACTGGTTCAAGCCCTGGTCTCTGCAGAACCGTCATGTGTCAATGGGCCCTTGAGCGAGGCCCTTAACATCCAGCTCCTGGAGTGTTGCATGTTAGCTGTGACCAGCAAGCTATGGAGAGCAAGCTGGGGTTGCTGAAAAGAATGCACCTGTGTTTGTGTTAATGGCAAATAAAGCCTGTTTGTTTTCAAAGGAAAAAAAAATCACAATTTCAGCATGGCTGTCTTGCAGTAGGAATTATGACAGCATTCATAAACTTGCATGCTTACCATAATGTTGTAGACATAGTACTTGATGGTGTGAGGTTTCATCATGTTTGGTGAAAATTTCAGATTTGTTTACAATACGTATTCAAGATGTTTGTTAGAATATGCAATAATTTACCCGAAAGCCTGGGAATTCTTCAAGAAGTCAATGCAGTTTTTGAAAAAGACCAGGCAAACTTCCGAAAACCCAGGAATCTGTCATGAAGTCCAGGTGATTATTGGGAGAGGGCAGCAGATAACCTGTGGCTGGAGAGACACAGCGTCCCAGGCAATCTGCTCCTGCTCATTGCCGATTCTTAGCTGAGTGATATGTAAACACGCTGTGTTAGAGGTTCTGGAGAGATTCCAGTCTTTTAATTGTGTCTACGGCAACGGGGAGGTGGAGGTGACAGTGAAGTGATTGCAAGCGTATTGCACTGCGGGGGAGGCGGATGTGCGTAGCAGCTGTCCTTCCTGGCTATCATTCAACACTAACACATTTTAGACAGCAAACATTTCATCAGAGTGTCTCTAAGCTTTCCGCCATTGTGAGACCATCTTTTAGTCACCTGGAACAAGACACGGGATGAGGAGTGTATGGAATAAGGTATAAGGAAAAGAGTGAAGAAAACAGAGATTGAGGGAGTGAAGGTGAGAGAGAGAGAGAGAGAGCGACTGAGGCAGCGGGGACTGGCTGAATGAGGGCTATACTCAAGAAATGGAGGAGCTTCAGTATGTCTCACACAGAGGAGCTGTTAGAGCGGGGTGGCGGAGCGGGAAGAAAGGAAGGATGATGACAAACCAGCGACAGGCCTGAACCGACAAAGGGCTCAAACAGCCGACACAGGAAGAAGATTCAGAACAGAGAGGCGGGGGGGAGAGAAGAATCCAGAGAACAGGGAGGATGGGGGGGGCTGCCAGGGCCATAAGGGTCACAAGACGGCCACGACGAGGAGCCCAGGAAGGAAGTGGCATGATTGAAGGGGAAGGAGAAGAAGCGGGGAGGAAGGAGAAGCAGTGGTGAAGGGATCCAGTGGTGATAAACGGAACAGGATTGTTTGTGTCAGTGTAAAGGCGCCTGGCCGCAGACAGAGGTGAGGACAGAGCAGCGGTGCTCCTCCCTTTCCAGCATCAGCCAAGACTCTGTGATTAATCTGAGTTTCCACTCACCACTCTTATTCATTAGTGGGCCTTCTAATGCCTACACATCGGCCAGCGAAAACCATTAGCAAAGCACCCTATTGTCACTTAACCCCCACGTTACTGACAAGCCATCAGTCCGGCAGCACAATTAGACAAAGCATTTGGTTAAACCCCTAGTGCGATGTACCTGCCCAATCGCTATTACCCCATGTCCGACTGCAATTATTTCACAAACCTATTGGGAGAGCTCTCTTCAGGTGAATACAGGTTTAGCATGCACTTCTGCATCCGTCAGTTGAGAGAGGGAGATGCAGGGTGTCTGCATGGAGTATCCTGACATCTCCTCAGATTCATTACCGCAGCAGTGAGAGCCGTCTGACAGGCTGCCGGGGGCCTTGATTTGCTGAGCATCTTGCCAGATCTTCACAGATAAAACCTTCTTTTACCCCTCGGGGGGGGGGGGGAGACGACCAGACGACAGCAAGGCTGAGTTCCTGTTGCAGCTGCAGTTTTGCAATACTCGGAACTATGTGATGGGTGGGAATGTATGCTGGGGGGGTGGGCAGGCTGCTTAGCAGAATTAGCATGGTCCAGCCAAGTTAGCCAATCACAAACAGGCTCAGGATGTTCATGATGAGCTTTTGGAAAATTCTTATTTTATCCTGCTTTTCCCATAATGTAACCGGCTGTAATGGCATGATTACTCTGCCTTATTGCTTATTTTCAGTGCCTGCAGGGTTGACCATTCTGCTCTGACCCTTGTTTATACTGCTGGTGTTTACCTAACAGATCAGTTGGGTCACAGTTCGCTCCCTTCTGTCCCCAGGCTCGGTGGCACCACGGGGTTTCGCGGGCCTGCACTTCGTGTTAGAGCCTGCTGATACCGCCGTGGCCCGGGGAGGGCTGCTGCAGCTGGACTGTCAGGCTCGCTCGGCACAAGGAGCGCCCCTAGTGGCCTGGAGGAAGGACGGCGTGCTGCTGAGCGCGCTGGTGGACGAGCGGAGGCAGCAGCTGGCTAACGGATCGCTGGTGGTCCGTGACGTGGTCCACTCGCGTCACCACCAGCCCGATCAGGGTGGGTACCAGTGCCTGGCGTCGCTGGAGGGCGTTGGGGCCATAGTGAGCCGCTTCGCAAAGGTCACAGTGACAGGTAAGAAGGCCTGCGCCGCGTCGCTACAAATGCTTCACCGAGGCTGATACTCATGTACCTTCAGCGCTACACATGCTCAGCAGACACTCAGATAGCAGTTTCCAGCTTTAGAAATATACTCCTTCATGCAGTGACACAAGAGATTAAATACAAGGCATTAGATAAAAAAAAGAACTTTTATTTCCTTGAAATGTGCTGCGACAGTATGCTTTTCTGTTTATGTATCAGAGAAAAGTGAAATTCCAGATGGGAATGTAGTAAAAAAGCCTACAAAGCTGCACTCCTGTGCGTTGCTGAAGATGTATGCACTGCAACCTGGCAGGTGTACTGGTGCAAGGACACCAACACGGCTCGTGTGAATATCAATAGTGCATGTGTCGAAAGCATGCCTTCTGGGCATGTCCACCGTATTGGGTAAAAAACAAGAAAATGGATTGAAATATGTGTGATCAGTCCTGTGTGACATGCAGGGCAGATTGTGAAGGTGAATCAGCGTGAGCTGGGGATTGGCAGGGAAACCACATTTATCAGGACTGATGGGAATTGTGCAGGGAAGGGTCAAGGTAACAAAAAACGCACATAGAAGGTATTTTTCTGGACGTAACGATAAAGAAACATAAATTTGGGTGTGTCTGTGTGTGAGGCACAAAAAGGACCTTTCAGGACAGCATAGAGTGTCTACTCCACATCACCGGGGGTGTAGGGGAGACAACAAGGAAACAGGCCACTCAAATCAGCCCTCAAAGCCGCTCTCCCTCCCCCCCTGCCCCCCTCCCAGGATGGCAGACAGCCCCGCCCCCACCCTCATTCTCCAGTGTTAATTATCTTCCCTGAAGAGCCAAAATCAGTAACTAGTTTCCAGCCTGTGTGCAGCATTTTTAATTAATTGTTAAAAATTAAGCTAAATTTACTTGCAAATTGTCTTACACGTTTTCATAAGCCATCTCAGATAAGTATGTATCAGTAGCAAAAAATAAAGCTTTAACATTTATAATAATAATAATAATAATAATTATTATTATTATTAGGCATGGGTGGATTAGTTAGTTGTTTTCAGTAACGCCTCAGATCATTTAAATAACAACAAAAAGAGAAACCGCAGCCAGTGATTCATTAGCACATGCAAATACAGCAGCTCGCTCAGTAATTACCCTCTGTTTGCACTCAGCGACAGTTGTGCGAGTATTAAATCCCCGGCACACAGGCAGCGCACGAGAAGCGAAACACACATTACACGCTAATGGCGCCGCCTCGCATTTCGAATGACGAGTCAGAGGGCGTCCGCGCCGGCGGGCCGGCGGCTAGGAGCAGAGCAGCCGGAGGGTCTCCCCACTCAAGGTCATGGGGGCATCCGCGCCGAGCGCACGGCTCACTGCATTCGCAGTCAGAGTTCAATGGCTCGGGCCCTGAGAGTGGCTGACGGCCGGCCGCGTGCCAAGCCTGAGCGCCAAGAGCAGCTGCTGCTGGGCAGGGAGCTCCTCGCCTCGTTTGCCCCCCCCGCCCCCCCCCGCATGGCCAATCCTCGCTCATGTGCATAGGGCATGAGCCGGCGTCTCCCACCCCCACTGCGGGCTCAGATCTGGCGTCGGCGATGTGCAATCCCACGTGTCTCTGAGTTCCTGCGTACCTGTCCCTCCAATCACATCGCCGCTGTGGCGTAGAGCCCGGCGTGGAGCATAGAGCCCGGCGTGGAGCGTAGAGCCCGGCGGGGAGCGTAGAGCCAGTCCCCACTCAAGAAGCGTTTGAGGTGGTTTGTGGGAATACACCGGCGATGACATTTAATGATGGGGGGCTTGGTATTAAACTACTGCAAAGTGCTCCCAGAGGTTTATGTGGAATTCATTATGGCCAGAGTACCACTCGTTACATTAGGACTTTGGCACTGTCCAGTCCTCTGAAACCCATGTGTGGTGGCCTGTGTTGCAGGGCCAACAGAGAGGACATAGCTGGAGTGGATGGGTCAAGGGCAGGGACAGAGCAAACGTGTGGCCTGGGCTGGCTGTGACGGCAGGGCTGGTTATGGAAGGGGGAGGAATACTGAGGATCAGCACCATAGCCAGGGGCCAGGGAGCGGGGAGGGGCCCGTGTGGGGACTGGAGCCAGCAGTAAAAGCCGGGTCAGTACTGACCGCACGACCAGAATTTAGGGAGGGAGAGTGGCGTTAACAGGCCCAGCAGTGGATCCAGGATGGGGTGAACATTTTAAGGTCTGGTTTATGGTCACTGCACATCCCACAGTGCCAGACTGTCCACATTCCTGGATGTTCATAGGCCTTGTACCAAACTGCCAGGCAGCCGTGTACTTTGACACCAGACCTGGGGTAGCGCTTTAAGCGAAAGCTTCTCTTAAGTCTCATTTATGAAATGTGGTATGGATATTTTATTAAAAATAAGTATTTTACTAAAACTAATCATCGGTTATGTACTCGCGGTGCACAAGTACATAGACAGGTATGAGGTGTTTCAATCATATATTTCATTTTAGTTTGCGCCCATCTGAGAGTCTTTATAATCCCTTAGCAAGGAATCATATAAGTGCTGGTATTTCCAGACTTCCTCAGCCATCCTCTCTTTGGATCTGCTCAACATATTTGTTATCCTTCTGATCCGAGAGGGTAGAAAAGGCGTTTATATACAATCTTTGATCCAATCTGCTTTCTGACTTCCTGCTACTTTTCCCCTGGCCAACAAACGATGAAGGTGAGTTGGCCTTGCTTGGGATTTGGAGTGGTTACCCCCCCCAGTGTGGTCTCCGCACCCAACCTCTGTGACGAAAATGACGCTGTGGTGTGTCCACACGATGAACCAGCCCTAAGGCTGAAGTATTTGAGGCTTAGTGTACAGGATTAGGCCTGTTTTGTATTTAGTATTGATCGCCATGTTCAGATCTTGTCTATAGGAACATGGGAAAACATGCATGTCAAGTTAGTGAAGGTTGGTCTGACACAGGCATGATCTACACACTGATGGTCTGACACAGGCATGTTCTACACACTGATGGTCTGACAGGCATGTTCTACACACTGATGGTCTGACAGGCATGATCTACACACTGGTGGTCTGACACAGGCATGATCTACACACTGATGGTCTGACACAGGCATGTTCTACACACTGATGGTCTGACACAGGCATGTTCTACACACTGATGGTCTGACACAGGCATGATCTACACACTGATGGTCTGACACAGGCATGTTCTACACACTGATGGTCTGACAGGCATGATCTACACACTGGTGGTCTGACACAGGCATGATCTACACACTGATGGTCTGACACAGGCATGTTCTTCACACTGGTGGTCTGGCACATGATCTATACACTATTATTTAAGTGTTTATATAAAATACATAGAGTCAAAACTGTGTGTGTAAGGTCAAAGACTTATCTGTTTTTATTTCTGTTCTTTGATGCATGGTTAATGTACAGTTCATATATATTGCCTACAAACATTCCATTTGCAATTCCAGCAGTGCAGCACTCCGTATTTCACCAAAATACAATACAAGAGACCCTTGTGTGGAAGCACATTATTAAAAACGATCATGCTCGGACCTCAAGTGTGTGACAGGTGCACCAAAAGCATGCTGGGTGACATCAGACACGAAACCAGCAGGAAATGCAAAGCTCTGACGCTGCTGTCTTATTGACAAACAGCCGAGCATGAAAGAGGATGGCGCCCCCGGGCACAGGACGGCTCCCGGTGAATCACAGCGCGGTCCTCCTGATTTTCAGTCGCGCCCTTGACACAGATCCTCAGTCATCGCGAGATGTGCAGTGGAGATGCAGTGTGTCGCCCGGCGCTGAGGGGGCCCGCATTTGCAGGATTTCCCTTTTCGTGACACGGCTGTGCTAAGGTGGTGAAGCCGGGGGGGGGAGGGGGGCTACCGCCGCCTTGCCGGAGAGCAGTAAGGGAAAGCACTGCCGTCTGCTGCACTTATAAGCAGTGCCATTTGGTAGCGGCTGCGTGCTGGATGCTCGCACTGTACCTATGCCAGTGAGGGCGCCGAGTCACGGCTGCGGCACCTCATCTTCGTCACACGCACAGTCACACACGTGCAGAAGGTCGCACTCTCTCACGGAGCTAGCGTGTGTAAATGTCCTTCCATATATGTGCATGAAAGTGCGCCGAGTGATTGTCAGTGTGTGTGGCTGTCTGCCACTGCAAAGCTCCCCACTGCCCGCTTCAGTGGTTTGTTGTGTTTCACTGCAATGTGTGAATGTGTCTGCCTGTTCAAAGTTTTCCAAAGCAGCGTGTGTGTCTGATGTTCAGGCACTGGCGTACTCACAGTAAGTGTAGTCACGTGTGCAGGGGGCTGTGAGAAGCTCATTCTATGTCTAAACTGTGGTTAAGTACCTCACAGCAGGTAGCACCTTTAATTAAGCACCGTAAGGAGCATAAGGAAATTATTAAAGTAAGCAAGGACCCGCAGCGCAGTGCTCTCAGATGTGGTCCGAGTGGAAATTAGGTCCCGCTGACAAAGCGGAGGGTCTTAGCGATGCATGGTGGTGTGTGAGTGTGGGTATGACGTGCCTGTATGTAAATGTGTACTCCAGTGAAGAAACTGAAGCAGTCATGTGACAGTACTCTGCAGTAGGAATGGGCAAAACTACTGATTTTCTTCTCGATCCAATTACGACTTGATCTAAATGATCACAGATAATTTAGACCACCGATCATTCCGTTTCCCCTTACCTTTTCTCCCCCCTGCCTGGAAGCAGTTCATGTCCTACTTCCTATAAAGATATTACATTTAAATTACTAGCCAAAAAAATAAAATCAGTGTTTTTGTGTTAGAATCAATGCTCAAAATGAAAACATCCAGATCGAAAGATTCGATATTTCCGTATCTATCTGCACATGCTCCGGAGAGCGCCAGTGTGTTTAAGTGCCACGCAGCGTTCATCGTTAAACCACCTTCTATCTACGATAAAGTTAAATCAGCAGATTGCCGCTCCAGCCCAGCTGCAGCTGTCAGAATAAAATCCGCATTATCAAAATTAAGCGTCAGCCTCACCCTTATTAACATATTAATTACTATTGCACCATCTAGACTGGATTTTTACAATGGTCACAAGCAGCCGTGCGGCATTATGGGAAACGAGGCATGCGCCAGTCACATCTGAAGGATGAAGAAATTTTTTTTTCTTCTAAAAAACCACAAAGTTCCTTCTGCATTGTTTAAGATGTCAGACCTGATGAGGTTTCACAATAATTGCTTGAATGAAATATGGCTCCGTTGTTGGCAGCTTGTCTGACAGTCGCCTCTCTGACAGCATTTTAAGCCACAAAAAGCTGCCGATTTGTTTCCCCAAACAAAAGAATTTCTCCAGCAGGATTTCAATATGTAGAATTAAACACAATGCACATAATGTTCTGTTTGCACACCCCCTTGCTTAATCATAACCGGGTTTGGTAATCACGGCTAACAGAACCGCTGTGGTTTGGCCACCCAGCCTGTGAATTGCCGCAAACGGATTAGCAGGTAACACAGTGCCTTCGATTCACAGAGGCGCCACCAGATAAAATGCCATAGAATTACTGTTTGACAACGTAGCATCCGTACAGCATCCTTCCTCAGCAAGACGGCCCTCTGAATCACCGCACTCGACAGCCCATACCGCACACCAGCCTCCCTTCCTCTTAATGGAGCTTTATGTTTCGACAGGACCTTCAAAAGGGGGAGATTAGCATACTCAGCATAACTCAGTGTGGGTAACCTGGGCGACGTCAACGTTCCTTGTATGTTCCACTTCAGCCTTTTAATGGCACAGCCTGCAGCAGCTGTGGGGCCATTTCTCACGCCTGTCATCACTGGAGGTTTATGGATTCCCCGCCAGGGGCATGACCGCTCGGGTGGGTGATGTAAAAGACGCCCCGTATTTTAGTGTGCCTCCATGTTCTTCATGTTTGGTCAGGGCCCAGAATTCAGTTCAGTTAAATTCCGTTTAATTCATTTTTGTGTAGCGCATTCTCACAACTTGACATTGTCTCAAAGCGCTTTACATTATCCCTGCCCCTATTCCCCTAGAGTAAGCCAGAGGCGACAGTGGCAAGGAAAATCTCCCCAGAAGGAAGAAACCTTGGAGGGGGGGGGGGACCAGACTCAAAGAGGGAGCCCATCCTCCAGAGGCCTGCAGTCCAAAATAAGAAAGTCTCAATTTATAAAGCAGATTCTTCAATAGTCCAGACATAAATGTGGAAGGTCCAGTGGAGGTATGGATGCTGATGTCTAGGCAGGCAGGAGAAGATGCTGCTTCTGTCAGTGGGGTGGAGGGGTGGTGTGGTCCAGCAGCATGTAGTGGAGGATGGCAGATGTGTAGTCAGGTTGGGTGGGCATCAGCAGCTCCAGTACGGAATCCCTTGTTGTTTCTCCATTATCTGGGTAACCATGGTGAAAGAACACCATGAGCCTATTTGTGATTGGCTAACTTGGCGGGACCATGCTAATTCTGCTGAGGGATGCTGGGCCCAGCCTGCTATGTCTGGGGACTGTGTCCCAGTGCCTGTCCTCAGAGGCCCTGCTCCCCCCCTGCTTCCCCACTGCCTCCAGTGTGTTGACCAGGAGATATCATCTCACTCACTGTCTGGCTGTCTCCTGGCCGTCTGACTGATCTCAGGGGAGCCGCAGCTAGAGACAGAGCCAGGCGAGGCTGCAGAGTCCGGGACAGACTGAACCGCAGACCAGCAGAGGCAAGCTGTGCGGTAGATAGAACAGCTGTTTCTGGATCTTTCGTTTTTTGGCGAATTGAACGGCGTTTAACAGTTGTTCACTTTGGAGCGGGCGGACAGCTTGTCCTGCAGCGGGGCTGTAAGACGGGGCCATAATTGGGAGTGTGCTTAATTAACAATGATAGCTAGGTTAAGTGTAGGTTCAGTTTTCCAAATTAGGTCTGGTTAACAAGTGTACGCATTGTTTTTAGTACCTTGTTTATATTTAACTGGATTTTTAAATGCATAAACCACAATTTTAGCCCTAAATTATACAGGGGTAAAACAAAAGATAATCCCTCTGGCGCAAACCCAGATGCTGTCGCTAATCCCCAGCGGCACATGCTGAAGGTCAGCTCTGCAGCGTACGGGCGGCACAAAAAAAAGGGAACAAGCTGGGGGTGTAGCGGGAGAAGCTAATATTAACAAAAGACAGACCACCTGAGCCTTAGGCTGACAAGCTGAGCCACAGACAGACCACCTGAGCCTTAGGCTGACTAGCTGAGCCACAAACAGACCAGCTGAGCCACAGACAGGCAGGCAGACCTGCAGTGTGCGGATGTGAGTAGGGTGGCACCCATGCCGAAATGTAACTTGCAGTTTGAGTAGGAGCTTATTTGCCATTAAAGGGGTTTTGCGCTCACAGTCCGCATTTAGTAAATCTGCTGTAACTTGTGATGTTAAATGCATGCATAGCAATGAACATGCGTTACTCTTTATAGGGTCACAAACTGCATTTGTAAATGAGGCATCGCATCCCTTGGCCTTGTATCTGTCACATAAAGTGGCATGGCTCTTTTATGAGCGCGCACGTCTGGATCAGCAGTTACCGTGGTTGTTAATGATATGTTACCTGAAGTTTGAAGGCTTCATCTCCCAGGGGAGAAGCTGCGGCTGCACCCTGGTGAAAGGCACTTAACCCTAATCACTTCAGTAAATATCCCACATAATAAATGCATAGAATGTGTAAAACTGTAAGCAGTGTAAATCACTTACACTAATGGGTGCCATTTTGCAGTATTTAATAGATTACAGCATTTATCACTGCTGCATTAGGTATGCTGATTGCATCTGTGAGGATATTGAATGTTACCACATTAGTTATGTGGAAGCAGAAGAGGATGTGATAAGCAAATGGCATGTGCACCCATGAGAGCCATATAGGAAGTTTGCAGGGTAAACGCTTTGGCACTGACTGATTCGGGCTGGCTTACCATTTCCCATCACATACCCTGCAAGTCAGGGTCCCTTCAGTTGTCATCCTACTTCATCATTTTATATCACACCACCTTAATGGTCTTAAGCACAAACTTCTTCTCCAAAACGGCTTCACCAGATTGCAGGTTCACAAATTTCTGTAGGAGCTGCTCTCTCATCATTACCTTCCTCGTTGGCCAAACTGCATATGTGAGGTTTTTTTGTGGGTGCTGCTGTGATTTGGAGTCTCCTTGGTCCCATCCCAGAAATATTTTGGAGTTCACAGAGCTGAAATTGCTCCTGCTATTACGGGAATGGGTTATATTTGCGCTTTGATTCCTTTATGAAGTCTTGATACTGTGTTGTGACGTTCGCGTGACTCTGGCGTGTAGTCATATGTTTGCTCTTTCCAGTTGGTGCAGTGAAGAGCTCCACAGATATCTACTCATTTAGAGAGTTAGTGAATCACCTCTTCCAGTGAACCATCTGCTTCAATGAGTCAATACTGTAAGCTGGAGAGTCACATCTTATGGTGAGTCTGTGACTCATCACCCCGAATGGCAAGTCATAGTCTGGTGAGCTGGCGAGTCATCTCAGTGAGTCACTGTTATTTACTGTCATACTCATTGTGAGTCAGGGAGCTGTTTCTGTCATGGTTGCCATTCCTCTCTTTGTTTGTAAGCTGTTTCCCTTACTGAGTCATCAAAATTTATTGTCAAGCCCCATGTCTCTCAAAGCAATTCGTAGCATAGCAGGCATGTCTGCGGTCTTAACCAAGTTTGACATCCTTTCAAGAAAGATGTTTTAAAGCTATAATCTGCAAGGAGAAAAAATCTGCTCCATCATCAATTCAGTAGGGCCAGAAGTTGCCTTCAGCTATTCTGTTTCAGTCCGCTGTATATCTCGGTTGTGATTTGGAAACTCTATGATGTCTAATAACCGCAAAAGCCATCTGAAATAATGGCAGGATGGACTCTGCTTTACCACTTTTAACTGAATGAAAATATCTCACAATAACGTTTGCCTGTTAATATGAAGCCTCAATATAGACACCATCATTTCTCCTTCTATTGTGCCAAATTGTCCAGGAAGTAGTTTTCTTTTTCTAGTTGAATTGGACTATTTGGCTCAGTTGTAATTTTAGTTTTGTTCCTTCCAATCTGAAGCAGTAGGTTCCACTGTCCACTGTCATTCAATTATACAGCCTTGTGCAAATTAAGTGAAACAAGTTGTCACACAGACATGCATGCAGTTGCTTTGGACCTGCTGGTTTGCACAGCCAATAGGGCAGAGAGTATGCTGGGTGAATGGACAGAGGAGGTGCTGTGCCCACAGACTGGTAGGCCTGCTCGGGTGGGGTTAGGGCTGGGTGGATGGACAGAGGAGGCACTGTGCCCACAGACTGGCAGGCCTGCTCGGGTGGGGTTAGAGCTGGGTGGATGGACTGAGGAGGCACTGTGCCCACAGACTGGCAGGCCTGCTCGGGTGAGGTGAGAGCTGGGTGGATGGACAGAGGAGGCGCTGTGCCCACAGACTGGCAGGCCTGCTCGGGTGAGGTGAGAGCTGGGTGGATGGACAGAGGAGGCGCTGTGCCCACAGACTGGCAGGCCTGCTCGGGTGGGGTTAAAGCTGGGTGGTATGACTGAGAGGATGGACAGAGGAGGCACTGTGCCCACAGACTGGCAGGCCTGTTTGGGTGGGGTGAGAGCTGGGTGGATGGACTGAGGAGGCACTGTGCCCACAGACTGGCAGGCCTGCTCGGGTGGGGTTAGGGCTGGGTGGATGGACAGAGGAGGCACTGTGCACACAGACTGGCAGGCCTGCTCAGGTGTGGTTAAAGCTGGGTAGTATGACTGAGAGGATGGTCAGAGGAGGCACTGTGCCAACAGACTGGCAGGCCCGCTCGGGTGGGACTAGAGCTGAGTGGATGGGCAGAGGAGGCACTGTGCCAACAGACTGGCAGGCCTGCTCGGGTGGGACTAGAGCTGAGTGGATGGGCAGAGGAGGCACTGTGCCAACAGACTGGCAGGCCTGCTCGGGTTGGACTAGAGCTGAGTGGATGGGCAGAGGAGGCACTGTGCCAACAGACTGGCAGGCCTGCTCGGGTGGGACTAGAGCTGGGTGGATGGACAGAGGAGGCACTGTGCCCACAGACTGGCAGGCCTGCTCGGGTGGGACTAGAGCTGAGTGGATGGGCAGAGGAGGCACTGTGCCAACAGACTGGCAGGCCTGCTCGGGTGGGACTAGAGCTGGGTGGATGGATAGAGGAGGCACTGTGCCCACAGACTGGCAGGCCTGCTCAGGTGTGGTTAAAGCTGGGTGGTATGACTGAGAGGATGGTCAGAGTAGGCACTGTGTCCACAGACTGGCAGGCCTGCTCAGGTGTGGTTAAAGCTGGGTGGTATGACTGAGAGGATGGTCAGAGTAGGCACTGTGCCCACAGACTGGCAGGCCTGCTCAGGTGTGGTTAAAGCTGGGTAGTATGACTGAGAGGATGGTCAGAGTAGGCACTGTGCCCACAGACTGGCAGGCCTGCTCAGGTGTGGTTAAAGCTGGGTGGTATGACTGAGAGGATGGTCAGAGTAGGCACTGTGCCCACAGACTGGCAGACCTGCTCAGGTGTGGTTAAAGCTGGGTGGTATGACTGAGAGGATGGTCAGAGTAGGCACTGTGCCCACAGACTGGCAGACCTGCTCAGGTGGGACTAGAGCTGGGTGGATGGATAGAGGAGGCACTGTGCCCACAGACTGGCAGGCCTGCTCAGGTGTGGTTAAAGCTGGGTGGTATGACTGAGAGGATGGTCAGAGTAGGCACTGTGCCCACAGACTGGCAGGCCTGCTCAGGTGTGGTTAAAGCTGGGTGGTATGACTGAGAGGATGGTCAGAGTAGGCACTGTGCCCACAGACTGGCAGGCCTGCTCAGGTGTGGTTAAAGCTGGGTAGTATGACTGAGAGGATGGTCAGAGTAGGCACTGTGCCCACAGACTGGCAGGCCTGCTCAGGTGTGGTTAAAGCTGGGTAGTATGACTGAGAGGATGGTCAGAGTAGGCACTGTGCCCACAGACTGACAGGCCTGCTCAGGTGTGGTTAAAGCTGGGTGGTATGACTGAGAGGATGGTCAGAGTAGGCACTGTGCCCACAGACTGGCAGGCCTGCTCAGGTGTGGTTAAAGCTGGGTGGTATGACTGAGAGGATGGTCAGAGTAGGCACTGTGCCCACAGACTGGCAGGCCTGCTCAGGTGTGGTTAAAGCTGGGTGGTATGACTGAGAGGATGGTCAGAGTAGGCACTGTGCCCACAGACTGGCAGACCTGCTCAGGTGTGGTTAAAGCTGGGTGGTACAGTATGACTGAGAGGATGGTCAGAGTAGGCACTGTGCCCACAGACTGGCAGGCCTGCTCGGGTGGGGTTAGGGCTGGGTGGTATGACTGAGAGGATGGTCAGAGTAGGCACTGTGCCCACAGACTGGCAGGCCTGCTCAGGTGTGGTTAAAGCTGGGTGGTATGACTGAGAGGATGGTCAGAGTAGGCACTCTGCCCACAGACTGGCAGGCCTGCTCTGGTGTGGTTAAAGCTGGGTGGTATGACTGTGCTTTAGCCATCCATGTATGTTTCAAATGAATGCTTTGGGGTTTGGGCGCCTCCCCATGTTGTCATGGGGGTTTCCTCTGGGTTCTCTCATTTCTCTCCACAGTCCAAAAACATGCTGAGGTTAATTGGAGTTGCCAAATTCCCGATAGGCATGAATGGTGTGTGTTCCCTGCGATAGATTGGCACCGCATCCTGGGCTATTCCCATGCAATTTTTATCAATCCACCCGGTCCTAAATCCTGACCTAAGGCAATAAATATGAATTAATGTGACTGTGATGTCAGTCTGTCTGCATACAGACGCGACAACTTGTTTCAGTTAATTAGCACATGAGTGCATATATAGAATTATATATATACTCAAGGTCACAGGAGAGGTCATGCAGTTGTCATGAGTCAGGCCCCTGATTTGCTAGCCGTACATTCGGCTGCGCTGCTGCTATCCACTTTGGCTGATTTGCGTCTGGCAAGCGACTGAATAATGGATATGTAAACAAGCATGCCCAGCTCAGCGGAATGAGCATATCCGGGCTTTCAGAACTAAATATCGAATGCAGCATTAATTTCACAGCCAATTCCTTTAAGGTGCCTTCCACATATGCTGTCCCACGCCCACATTTGCCATGCCTGTGAATTCCATCGCCTTTGCTGGCAGCTGAGAGCTGGACCGTCTCTCTGAGACACTGCGCAATGCTTTAGCGTGGTGGGATGCTTATATCTGGCTTCGGTATATTTAACTCCACCTCTCCTGTCTGTCGGGAAAGGCTGTGTCCTTTGTGTCCCGTCCTGCAGTTTCTGCATCCTAATGGACAAAACAAAAATGGGATTCACCCCCAGGAGCAAGCAGGGACAAATGTTGAGCTAAGACATTACAGATTTCCTCCCTGATATCGATAAAGTTCATCTTAATCTTAGATGTAATCTTAATGTTAGTGAGGTAATCATAATCAGCAGGCTGGAACACAGTTGTCAACAATAATAGCTTTGCCCTTTCACTTGGAAAAAAAAAACAAAAGAAAAAAAATATATTGCAGCCACAGCAAGAGTTGCAGGTTGCGGGATGCTCAGGTAACAGAAGAGGACCCTTGGACTTCAGCGGCAAATCCTCTTGCGGGAGGTAGGGAGGCTGCAGTAAAACGCTCAGACTTGACCTCTTTCTCACAAAATGACTTTGAAGTCCCATCAGTCTCTGAAGTGCAGACCTGGATTAGGGCGGCAATCCCGGCGGACCGCTTGTCTCGGAATCCAGGCTCTTTCGCCCCCAGGCGGACTCGCATCTGGAAGCCAAAGCTCTTAGAGGCTCTGTGGTGTCAAGCACAACAGCGGCCTGAGATTAGCGCGACATTCTTGGGATAAGGCGGCTCTCCTTCCAGGCACGCTGCAGGCGGTCAGCCTCACAGTGGTGGAACAGTGGACAGGTCGTGTTCACTTACATGCCTCCTCTGGGCCGGAGATATGCTCACGATACTTAGCAACTGCATCCCAGGATACCACTCAGCCACTGATTTCTACAGAAGCAGTGGAAAGGGCAAAGCCGCTTTTTTATGACTTGTTACTGTTATTATTTATTTGTACGTTTATATTCCATGTGGGAATAGGGAGCGGGAGCTGTGCTGGAGCTCGGTCAGACTCGGCTTTGCTTAACCAGGGCCCACAGACTTCTGCAGCCTGGGCTAACGGCACCAGGATGATTTCGGGTCTCAGAAAATCCATGAAAAATACATGCATTAGGGAAGCTAATGCAGCAACATGAACAGAACAGCCGTTCTCCATAGACCCAGTTTTATCAGGACAAAGTTCCAGTCGCAGCTATAGCACGTGTTCAGAATAATTTTGCAAGAAATTCGTTTTTAAATTAAGATTCTTACTTTGGAGAAAAGTGTTTGGCTTGCCTGGGGCTGATGTGTTCGTGTTCCTCCTATGCACTTGCTCCGGGGACAGGAGTACGCATGTGAGATCTGAACAGTCTGCATCATAGAGGAGGCCAATAATGAGCATTAAGCTTACGCTGTATTCAAAAGCACTATGTAAACTTGGTGTAAGGGCTAGTTTAGTTTTGAATGCTTTAAAGTGCATTGTGAATGTGACATGCAGTAGATGAACACCCACTGCAGCACATCGATGATGCCCCGCGGTCATTGATAAAGACCGTTTCTGCATCTGAAAAGCGACTGTACTTTGGTTATGCTGCCCGTGGCGTGCCCCTCCATTCTCCCTGCATCTGTTGATGCACCAAGGCGGCGCGTGGCGCTGCCAGTGCGCGCCCGTATCATTGTCAGATTAGTTGTCATTGACGTCCACTGTCATATGCATAGTCGTCTCCATGGTAACAGAACTCAGAGCGAATAAGTGAGCGAGAAACTGCCTTATATTCTATGGGAGGGGTGGAGCTCTGTGTCTGATACCCAGGAAGCGAGTAGATGAGCAGTACTGCTTCCAGTGGTATTCAGAGGGAAATTCACATGCAGTGGGTGGGGGGAGGTGACTGTTTGCCCCTCGGGGGTCTTGCAGCTTTCTCACAAAGCAGGGCGATGAGAGCCTCAAAAGCAGTCATTCTAGACCAGTTCAGGACTGGGACTCTGAAATGAACAGGGATTCAATGGGCTCATGAAATTAGGAAAACAGAAAGAAGAAATTATATTTTACATTTTTATCCTGCACGTGGCAGTAATACAAGGTAACACAAAGAAAAGTGCAACATGAAATATGCAAAGAAAGGGTGATTTAGTTTCCCATTCATGTAAAAGCAGGAAAAAAGGAGCTTCGTCTTAAAACATTGATTATTGAAACATTCTCAAGGCCTCTGTCATAAACTTCAACTGCAGATCGGTTTGCAAAACAGCATATATCATTATTACAATTCTGAGTCTCAAAACACAAACTGCAGACTGTAAAAGTAAATTGCATCAAAAACATATTCATGCATTTTTCAGTGATTTTTTTTAGTGGCTCGAAGAACTAGCACAGCTGACTAGTCCCCAGGTCCCTGCTTGCATGATCACACTCCACACTGCAGTCACTGCAAGTGAAACTGCTACATAATCAACATTTTTTGTAAATATTATTTTGTGATCATGAATATTATTCTTATTATTCATCTCTGTCTTGTTTCTTTGTTGCATTTCTCAGTAGCCAGTGATGATTTAGAACTGACTGCTTATGAAATCTGTATGTAATGAGTGTGCACAACAGATCTCTGAATTATTTTTGAGACGTTTTCTTTAATCCTGGATATTCAACCCCTTCACCTCAAAAGACATGATAGTAATGTAGATGAAAGATAGTGACAATAAATGACAAAAGCAAAAAACTCATTAAACAACAAAAAAACATTTATTGATATATATCTGAGTTAATTTAACAACAGCAGTCAACTTTGAAGATCAAATGAAAAATGTAGCACTTAACACATGTGCATGTGCAGTATTATTCAACCCTCTGCTTCAGTACTTTGTGGAGCATCCTTTAGCTTTTATAACTTCCAACAAACGTTTTCGGTAAGTGCTGACAAGCTTCTTACGCCTCTCAATTGGAATCTTTGCCCATTCTTCACATGCAAAAGCCTCTAGCTCAGTGATGTTTGATGGCCTCCGTGCTGCAACTGCCTTCTTTAAATCCCACCAAAGATTTTCAATCGGATTTAAATCTGATGACTGAGAAGGCCAGTCCAGGATGTTCCTGGATCTTTTTCTCAACCAAGCTTTTGTTGATTTGGAGGTGTGCTTGGGATCATTGTCTTGCTGGAAAGTCCAGTTATCACCAAGGTGCAATTTGTCAGAAGTCATCACATTTCTCCTTAAAATGCCCTGGTATTTCTGGGAATCCATGATGCCAGGTACACAATCAAGACTCCCGGTTCCTGCAGCAGAAAAACAACCCCAGATCATCAATGACCCACCTCCATGCTTGACCGTGGGGATGGTATTCTTCTGGTCAAAAGCCTGGCCTTTTACATGCCAGACATACTGCTGGTCCAAACAGTTCCAGGTTGGTTTCATCAGTCCATAGAAGTCTGGAGTCTTATCCAAATTTCTCCTGGCATATTCAAGTCAACTTTTGACATTCCTTGTGGTCAAGAGTGGAGTGCGTGTTGGAGTCCGGCCATGAAGTCCTTGTTTATTCAGTGCACATCTTATAATTGCCACTGAAGCACTTGTACCAGCCTCCATCAGGTCATCCTGTAGGTGTCTTGAGGTCACACGAGGGTTTCTCTTAGTTGTCCTGACTACGTTGCCAAGGGCACGATGAAATTTTGGGCTGTCTCCCACAGCTAGGCAGTTTTGTAACTGTTCCATGAGTTTTATGAGAACTTCCTTATGATGCTCCCAATGGTGTCTCTTGGAATGTTAGATGTTTTGGACATCTTCTTATACCCAAGGCCCTTCAGGTGTGATGAAATAATCTCCTCTCTCAGCTTTTGTGGAATCTCCATTGTCTTTCTCACGATTGCAGTTCACCTTGAATACCTTCATGGGTGGGGTTTATATATGCATCACAGCTGAAGAAAGTGAAGGATCATTATAGAGTTCCCAAAGGCTTAATTATGTTTCAACTCCACTTTGAGCCATAAAAACTTTCAGAGAGCTTTATAAAACAACAATACTGTATGGGGTTGAATAATTGTGACATGGCGATCTTAACAAGATACACTGTTACACACAAATACTACATAATTCATTGTCTGTTGATTTTGTTTCACTCAACTCATAAAGATGTCATCCAAAGCAGAATCTTGCTTTATGACACAACTTTAATTGATAAATCCTTAAAATCTTTGGGGGGATTGAATATTTCTGATTGCAACTGTAGCTGTATTTGCCTCCATGTGATCACCCTGGATCCTGTCTCTACTTTTTTGTTGTTTGTGTTCCTTTATTTTCGCATATGTGAGTAGAATTAGCATTTTGTCAAAGGAGGCACGCACCTCATCATTTCAGTGAACGTATTTAATGCATACATTTTGAACTATAGAACTACATGAGGGTGTTTGCATCTACACCTGCATGGGTTTTACCTCGGCATGGACACAAAAAACAGAGCAAGTAGCTTTGACAGGTACCTTTTCTATGAAAATAATGTGAGGAATGCAAGGGCGTAAGAGAGACAAGGAAACGAGGTGCTTGTAGCATCCATTTTTTGCTTGCTTTTTTTTTGTTATAGAATTACACAGCAGGATAAGTCACCGGAACAGGTCAGGGCAAGTGCTTTGCTCAAGAGTTCTACATCTGGCATTTTCACAAGGCCTGAGATTGTGATCTTCAAAGTCCGGCTCTTTAACCACTGTGCTACCTGCCAGTTAATGGCATAGGAGATAACTGTGATTAGATATAAGACGAAGCAATGGGAAGCGGCGGGAGAAAAAGCTAACTGTGTTATGCAATGTGGGGGATGAGATGAGGGTGTGCTGTAATCGTAGGTAACAGGAAGTGAGGTAATGCGATTTCCTGTCACACAGTGAATTTATGCTCCCGTCTGCAGGGCCTCTGCGGGTGGCGGTCGCCATGGCGTCGGTGACAGCGTATGTGGGCGACACGGCACTGCTACGCTGCGAGATGCTGGGTGAGCCGGCTCCGGCAGTGCGCTGGCAGAAGGACCGGCGGGACGTGCCGCTGGACCCCGGGGGCCGCGTGGTGGCCCTGCCATCCGGCACGCTGCAGCTTCGCGGGATCCGTCCCTCCGACGCAGCTGCCTACCGCTGCCTGGCCCAGACCCCCGGAGATGCCCGGACGGGCACGGACACCACGCTGCGAGTCATTCCAGGTGCGTCTGCCCAGCGCTCCCCAAACTGTTGCCGGTGCTTCGGAGACCTTGGCTGCCGTGGTCAATTCACACCGATGTGTCTCATCTAAATGTGCTTGAAGTGTGAAACAAGGAATACCTCCATATCTTGCTTTCCAGCTGTGTTGATCGATGGCAGAGACAAAACAGCTCTGGCATGGTGCCGTGGTTGTTTGTTTTTTTATGTCTGACTGCTGTCTGATTGGGTACACGGGCGGAACCGGGCCACAGAACTCATCGCACACCACATGTTGACTGGTGATGGTACCAGAATCCTTTTTTTTTACCCGCCACCGAAGTCCGCGCTCGCCATCTTTCCACAGCTGTCATCCCGTCCCACAAGAAAAACGAAGTATCGGTGGAGCAGTTTTTCATTTTGCTGTGGCCCCGCAGTGAGTCAGTTTGATGGAGCCTCCGATGCAATGAGCCGCTGGGCAGGCAGGCGGCCAGTCTGGAGAGGGTCCTCCGGGGCCACGTCCACTGTTCAAGAGCTAGAGGAGAAGAACGCCCACCATTGCAGCAGAAAGCATTATTACGTGGCACTCGGGTGCATCCTAAGAATTTTGCGGGCAAGTTGGTCCAGGTAGAAGGTTAAGGGGAAGCAGTGCCAGTCAAATACAGGGGCCAGTGATGGCCATAACTCTGTCATGTTATTCTTCAAAGTCAGGTCCAGTCTGCACTCTGTGAAAGTGTTAAGCGGGTTTCAGACGGAACGCGGCATGCGCTGCGCTTTCCTCTGAAACCTATTATTGTCTATGGCTTGCGCGGCGCAAGAGCGATTTTGCGCTGCGCGCCACTCGGCGGCCTTGTGCGCGCACCGCGGTCAAAGTTGAAATTTGTTGAACTTTGACCGCTGCGCGCCGTGACGCATTTCCGCGCGATCGATAGAATCAAAGCATCGAAGCGGGCTAGCGTTCGGTCTGCCCCTTCGAAACACACACTCACACAAAGCGGGTATGGAGGAAATGATCCTTTGCAGGTTGGGATGTCTTAAAATATATTTAATCTTTAAACGACATATTTTCTCCACTTTAATAGATGACGAATGTAAAAACACCTGGAAAAATCTCAGGGACAGGTATATTAAGGGGGAAGAAAGTCAGAGAAAAGAAGAGTGGTGCAGGTCTGAGGGTGAGGGGTTAATTATACAAAAATCTGTGCACAGACTAAAATGAATTGGGTTGACGCTTTACCGCTGGCACTAAAGTCAGTAAGGTGTTCCATAAACAGGGGGACCGGGTTCACTCCTGTTGGAGTACGCCGCTCCACCGGGTCCGGATGAGAAGGGATCACACAGGGAGACTCTCAGTTTAATTCTGAATGATGCTTTTTATTCAGTAATACCTTCTATTGTTTAATGCCTGTTATTTGACTTTATGCGAACCGGTTCGGGAACAGACTGCCTACACAACCAAGTGTGTCCGCTCAGCATGTTCCGTGCGGTAAAGCTTTACACCGTCTTACTGTATATACCTGCATTATTCTTAGTTACTTCCTTGTTATGTTGCCGCACACAAGCAAGAGCAGAAAAGCCGAGCTGGTATACAGTATTTCCATCACGCAGTTTCTCATATCTACTGGGTTCTCGGAATCTTTGTTGTTCAGAGGTGCAGAAGTACTTCTCGGAACAAGATTCCATATATGGTGCAAGCAGAACATTCGTGGTTATATGTGTGAGACTGTTCTATGCTTCTTGCAGCCGCTCAATGTTTTGCAGACATACACTCACCTAAAGGATTATTAGGAACACCTGTTCAATTTCTCATTAATGCAATTATCTACTCAACCAATCACATGGCAGTTGCTTCAATGCATTTAGGGGTGTGGTCCTGGTCAAGACAATCTCCTGAACTCCAAACTGAATGTCAGAATGGGAAAGAAAGGTGATTTAAGCAATTTTGAGCGTGGCATGGTTGTTGGTGCCAGACGGGCCGGTCTGAGTATTTCACAATCTGCTCAGTTACTGGGATTTTCACGCACAACCATTTCTAGGGTTTACAAAGAATGGTGTGCAAAGGGAAAAACATCCAGTATGCGGCAGTCCTGTGGGCGAAACTGCCTTGTTGATGCTAGAGGTCAGAGGAGAATGGGCCGACTGATTCAAGCTGATAGAAGAGCAACTTTGACTGAAATAACCACTCGTTACAACCGAGGTATGCAGCAAAGCATTTGTGAAGCCACAACACGCACAACCTTGAGGCGGATGGGCTACAACAGCAGAAGACCCCACCGGGTACCACTCATCTCCACTACAAATAGGAAAAAGAGGCTACAATTTGCACGAGCTCACCAAAATTGGACAGTTGAAGACTGGAAAAATGTTGCCTGGTCTGATGAGTCTCGATTTCTGTTGAGACATTCAAATGGTAGAGTCAGAATTTGGCGTAAACAGAATGAGAACATGGATCCATCATGCCTTGTTACCACTGTGCAGGCTGGTGGTGGTGGTGTAATGGTGTGGGGGATGTTTTCTTGGCACACTTTAGATCGCTTTGGGCATCGTTTAAATGCCACGGCCTACCTGAGCATTGTTTCTGACCATGTCCATCCCTTTATGACCACCATGTACCCATCTTCTGAGTCACCAGATCTCAACCCAATAGAGCATCTTTGGGATGTGGTGGAACGGGAGCTTCGTGCCCTGGATGTGCATCCCACAAATCTCCATCAACTGCAAGATGCTATCCTATCAATATGGGCCAACATTTCTAAAGAATGCTTTCAGCACCTTGTTGAATCAATGCCACGTAGAATTAAGGCAGTTCTGAAGGCTAAAGGGGGTCAAACACCATTTTAGTATGGTGTTCCTAATAATCCTTTAGGTGAGTGTACTGTATTTTCCTGTCGCGCACTCTGTCAGTTCTCCTGCCCCCCACCCCCACACTCCCTTTGAGCTCCAGTGTTGGAGTCAAAGCCCCGTCAGGTCCGTTGATGAGAAGAGATTCACAGCACAGTCGAGGAGTAGTTGCAAGTCACCAGTTTATTCTCTGACAGATTGCAATCTGGGAGCAACCATCTGACATACATTCAGCATGTACAGGAAGAAGCTCGAACCCTAGGTATCGGTTCTGTCTCTTTATAGGCCTTCTGGGGTGTCACCCCCCACTCCTTTCTCGGTACTTTTCCATTTACGTGACCACAACATGTTTTTGACATTTGCTCTAGTTAGCCAGTGAGTACATGTTCCCCCCTTTTTGTTAAGCAAAAGTTAAAATAAGTATTTATTATATGATAGGTTCCTGTTTTCCTGCTGACTGGAACAAGTTCTATGATGATTTCCTATTTTCCTGCTGACGGGGACAAGTTACATGATGGGTTCCTGTTTTTCCCGCTGCTTGGGACGAGGTCACCCGACCTGCTCACGCACTGTCAGTTCCTAACTTTTCCCAATTGCATGGGTGAGATCATCCCATCCTGCCAGCTTAGTATCAGTTCCTATATCTATTGTCTGCATTTTTATTAGATGCTATACTATTGAAAATTAGTTATTGCAATATTATAGAATTAACCCCTCAGGGTCTCATGCACCCACAGCCTATTCTTTCTTGGTGCTAACAGAGCTAGTGCTTTTCTTTTATACATTGTCGTGACTGACCGCGGGACGGGACAACAACAAAACAGGAGAGTTTAGAAAACCACGCCTACTTCTTGCGCTGAGCCCAGCGGCAAGCGCAGCGCGTCAAGCGCACTCGCTGTTTTCTTGGAGGAAGCGCAAACCCCGCGGCGAGCGCAGCGCATGCCGCGTTCGGTCTGAAACCCGCTTTAGTCTGATTCACTTCTTTTATTTTACTTCCTGTTTCTACATCCCAGATAGGAAGATGTTTCCAGTGGAGGTCAGAAATGAATCCTTCCACACCTGCCTTGGCTGATGGCATTGGTGGATGGGGTATGACAGCTTTGTCTCTGGTCTATCCACAGAGCCCGGTGTGGCTCGCGCTGTTGGCTTCTTGCAGCGGCCCACCGAATCCATAGTCCTGGAGGGCAGTGATGCAGTTCTGGAATGTTCTGCCTCTGGCTTCCCTACGCCGACCTTCCTCTGGACTAGGACTGACAGCCCAATTGACACCAGGTCAGTGACTCTTTCTTTACTCAGTGCTCCTTGCAAGCCAAAGGTCAAAACACCTTCCCTTACACACATGTAGCATGAATCTACAGCAGTTGGAAAGCCAGTTACAAATCCCCTGATTTCCCCCTGACATCAAGTACCTGTTTGAGGCTCTGTTCTTGAATCAGTGACCTAACAGCTATTGTTTTTTGTGCCCCTCGGAATTTTATATACTTATACTAAAAAGATTTAGGACTTGTAACCTGTTTTTTCACGGCAGTCCCTTAAGAGCAGCCATCATTCCCGTTGTTGCATGCTGCACTTATTAGAAAAATAAATAAGCCCCGTATTCTAAGTGAGGTGGTCTTTGACCTCACCTGCCTGCACTGGGGGGCTGCCATTGCCCAGTCTGGAGGCTGCCTGACCTGATGAAACAGGGATATGTGAAAACATTGTGTTTTAATGAGATCAGCATAATTTAAGCTTGTGTAAGCGGATAAAAGGCGACGATTCCAAACAGCAGTGGGCGGCGAGAATTACAGGGCAGATGCTGGGCTGACGGCTCGCTCGGCCTGATGTGACTGAGGGAAATGCTCACCGCGAAATGTAATACACCACCCCGCAATCTGGGTGCCCCTTTCTGTCTCTTACTGCTGGTGTGTTGCTCCCTGCTCCAAAAGGCCTTTTTGTAGTTTACCACGTTTCATCTAATACATCTGAGCAACACATTTGGGTGGCCATGTGGTTTTATGAGGCACGGTGACAGTGATAGCAGCTTTTGGTGTGCTTTGGGTATCACGGCTTCACCCGGAGCAAACAGGGGTGAGGAAAACCGTGACAATGGACAGTGCTCCTGTATGTGGGCCATTTCTGAGCTCCCTTTGATTCAACACTGACCCGTGCAGGTTGGAGCGCTACTCTCTGTTGGGAGGGAGCAACCTATTGATCCGGAGTGTCCGCACAGAAGATGCCGGTTCCTACAGCTGCATGGCCCACAACGAGAACCAGAACATCAGCGCATCCTGCGACCTTTCAGTGCTGGGTGAGTTATATGCCGTAGCTTTCGACACCTGTGACCACGCTCTCGGCACGAAGAGAAACGAGTATCAAAACATTTACTTTTCACAAAGAATGACAATATTATTCATGTGCACGTGCAACTCCGGGGTGGCACGTTGGTGCACTGGTGAGCAGTGTTGCCTCACACCTCTAGGACCTGAGTTTGAGTCTTTGCCAGGGTTCCATGTGTGTGGAGTTTGCATGGTCTTCCTGTGTCGTCGTGGGGTTTCCTCCAGGTACTCTGGTGTCCCCCCACAGTCCAAAAACATGCTGGTTACAAAATTGCCCATAGGTGTGCATGTGTGAGTGAATGGTGTGTGAGTGAATGGTGTGTGACTGCACCCTGTGATGGGTTGCTGCCCCATCCTGGGTTGTTCCCTGCTTTGTGCCTGTAGACTCCAGGATGAGCTCCAGACCTGCCGTGACCCTGAGCAGGATAAGCAGTTTCAGGAAATGGATGGATGGATGTGCAGTTCTATGTGGGCAGCTTATGAATCCAGTGTCAGTGTGTAATGTGGGGTGTGAGGCTCTGAGGCCATTGTTAGCATTCCCCATGGGCCATTAGCCTATAAATCCAGTGTCTATGCAGTGAGGCTTTGGGGTCATTATTAGCATTCAGTTTGGGCAGTAAACCTATGAATCCAGTGTGAGAATGCAGTGTGGGCTGTGAGGCCTGGGCCCAGTGTTAGCATTCAGTATAGACAATCAACTTATGAATCCAGTGTCAGAATGCAGTGTAGGCTGTGAGGCCTGGGGCCAAGTGTTAACATGCAGTGTCAGTGCAATTTTGAGCCTATGTAGTGGCCTCTCTTACCCAGCTATCTAGGTCACCTCAGCTGCTCATTCACGTTTGCGTCCCTAATTGAGAACTTCCTCAGATCTGCTGCAGCTCAGACATTAGGTCAGTCTTTCCTTTCCTTCCAACTCCGCCGGCATAATCGGGTGGCTGTGTAACGTCGAGGGCTCCTGCTCGTAATAGAATTAGGACCTGACGGGGGGTTGATGAGGTGGTAAATCAGAAAAAAGCAAAGGTCCTTATTCAATAATCCCCGATTAAGTCATTTAAAAGCAAAGCGATCTTCAAAGCATAGACTACAAGATACTGTGGTATTAGCTGGAAAGCATCTGTCACCATCACAGCTCAATGTGGCCCTTTCCTGTGGGCAAGCAGAAGATGATGTACATTTAACTGCATCTTAACTGCGTTATTTTTCTTCCCTCTCATGGCTGTTTGCAGCCTAGCGGTTCTGCCTCCACTGTGAGGGCTTTCCGGCAGCCCTCCCATGCATCTCAAAGGTCTTTAAAGAAGAACTCTAAGGTCCTCTTAACGTCCCGATGAGGAGAAGCAGATCTCACATGCCTGACAGCATGGCGGCTCGTGCGCTAAAGGCTGATGGTGTGTTGATGGTTAAAGACCAGAATGTGTGATGCTGACAAATGCCAGGACACACGGATCCATTAAACTGTACAGTATGTGAAGTCCTATAGAGGTCTGATAAACACTAGACTTTGTGGATCTGTTAAATAGCTGTCTTGTAATATCGGTGTAGTAACTAAGTGTGAAAAACTCAGGCTCACGGGCAGCAGACATATCCATGGATGCGGGAATTCGGAGGACGTAACAGGGTCTTTTATTCAGCACTTTCACTGAATCGCTAGGAGAACTGAAGAACATACAAGCGCACGTTTTCCTCCCTAAATGACATGAGCGGCCGGTCATCCCCCTCAGTGTAGCTCAGCAGGTTCGGAATCTGTGCTACTGTTTGGAATGTCATGGGTTCAAAGCCTGAGGCTGTAAAGCACTTGTATCATGGTGCACACCTTCTGCAAGGCCCTTAACCCCAGCTGCTTCTAGAACACTGACCAATCCAGCTTCGTGACCCTAAGCTTTTCTCACTTTTATGTCGCTTTGTACAGAAACGCCTGCTAAACAAATGTAAAACCAAGCAGTTGCCCCCAGTGACTCTCTCTCACAAACAGAGCAAACCTACCTCTTACAGCTGATTGCACATGAGTAGAGGGGCTTGTCTCCTGACCTCAGTCCTCCCTTGAAACATCCACTGTCCTGTAACACTATTGCGTCAGCAGCTTGTATCACATGACACTTAAGGTTCTGGCACATGACAGAAGGCCTATATCCCCCCTTTTCCATCCCTTAGTTTTATTGCTTATTCACCATTTTTCTGGGAAGGAGCCTGATTTTTTTTCTCCTCCTTACTCCTTTTGATAGAGATGTCAGGACATCCGATTATCAAAGGTGAACCGTCCCCGGTAGCAAGTGCGCACTGAGCCTGGAATCAGCTCACGGTATTGATGTGTGTTGTCTTTTGCCCCTGTGTTAACTGCGTAAATCTGTCATGGGACACTTTTGGAATATGGGAATTACACCTGTGACAGGACTGTACTCAGTCTTTCTTTGAGGAGAACAAAATCTGTAGTTAGGTGCTTTATTTTGACATGTAGGTAATGAAAAAGCTCTGACCCAGGGCCGGTGTAGCCTGTGAGATCAAGGTTTCTGGCGTCTCCGTCTTTTTCCTGGACCCCTTATACAATGGAGGTATTAAAATTAATGATGACATTTTTTCTTGCTAGACTTTTTTGTCCATTCCTTTATAAGACATCAATCCCATGCATTTTTAGCAATTGCTTATCTAACTGGAATCACAGGGCGCTTTTCCACTGCATCACATGCAGTTCAAGAAAGTAATAATAATAATAATAATAATAATACATTTTATTTGTATTGCACTTTATATTTTAGCAATCTCAAAGTGCTACAGAGTAAAAATAAAGTAATAAAACAGGATAATCTATAAAATACCTTAACAAAATGTCCAAAGTACCAAAAGTATGGTATGTAAAGGTTTTAGTTTTCCATTGGCATAAAAAGCGGTACTGGCACTGAATGACATCACAGCATGAGGTGGGATATTTTGTACTGAATTTGAAACATGGCTATAGTATCTTATAGGGCTGGACGATATGCGATATTAATACCAACATTGCATGTTATACACATGCAATTCATACATCGCTAGTCAGCTGGACTGAGATCAGGCTATTTCATACCTTCATACAGACATTATAGTGCAGGGGTTTTAAGTTTCGCTTAAACAGTTTCACTTTGTCACAGTAAAAAAAACTTTGCAAATTTTGCAATTATAATAATTATTCCTTTTCAATATTGTCTAGTATATCTTTAAAAATTAGTTTAAAGTTTACCTCCACTGCTTTTCATTGAGCACTGCATGATCATTATCATCCTTCCTGTTTAAATCACTCCTAGATGGGTTTGTGAGATATTTATGTTGAACTCCTTTTTTGCTTTCTAAATACACCAATATTTATTACAACACAATAATATCGCGCTGTCCTAATATATTATAGAAAATACTTAATTTCTTGTCATGCCATCCTGATCTTGTTGTATCTGTTCTTTCAGCTAGATTGCAATTTAAGCTTGGGTCTTTCATTTGTTCACGCATCCATTATTATTATTATTTATAGTTCGATTGTACCGTTTCCTCAGAGGCAAGCTATTTGCATAACCAGTCCACAGACTATTTACATATCCATTCGACAAAGAAAGCGATTCAAGTCCCTCCCCAAAGTACAGAAGTACCTAACAAGTACTGCAGTATTTTAGGCACTAGTACTGTTGGTACTGGTACTCAACCAAAAGTCAATAGGACAGGGAAAGTACCAAATTTACCATAACAAAAAGCACCCACAGTGACCTGCAAAGCCTCGAGTCTAAACCAGACGCAACTATAGTGCATCACAAAGCCCCAGTAACATGTCTGATGTTAATTTGGCATCTCCTTCATAGTATTGCTCCATGTCAGTCCAGAAAGTAAAAATCTAGACCAAGATTTTGCTTCAACCAACCAGTTGAGTGACTCTTTATACTTAACTGGTTGGTTGAAAGAAGATCTTAGTCTTGATTTTTACTTTCTAGATCTGAACTATTCATCTCTGCTTCACTGTGAGGGGAGTTGAGTTGGCTTCTCTGGCGATGAAGCTTCAGAAATTGACTGCCGGCTATGGATGTGGAATCTGACGGGAAGGAATTTGGGATGCGGACCCTGCCGTGGAGTGATGCAGAGAGACCGTGCAGCTGTTCACCAGGAAGGGACACAGAAGCAGAGGGTGCTCTGTTCTGTTTAATTTGCTTAGTAGGCACAACGCAAGTTCTGAACATTACGCTGGCCTAGATATTTAAGCTGCTGGAGAAAATTCGGTTTAAGCACCATACCGCCCTCCTGCCTGGCGTCTGAGAAAACCTGGATACAAAAATGCAACCTGCTGCCCCGAGTGAACTGCTCTCCCATTTCGCTCTGATTATTATTAAGAGCAGTCTGAATGATCTTGATTGCCGCATCGCTGAGCTGCACAGGCTGACTGCACAAATTTCCATTTTAATTGAGCTGGAGATGCGCCATGCAGTTGTTTCTGGGGAGAAACAAATAAGATGCATATCAGGCCTGAGGGATGGACAACTCCTCATTTTTCTTTGTCTTCAGTCCTTTGGGTTCCGTAGATGCTGTTGGATTAAGCTGACGCTGCTTCCATGGCTGCATTCAGATTGGCTGGGTTTAAATCCTACCCAGGATATAGACATATATGACTTTCTCATTGGCACATATTGATATTAAACCTTTGGATTAAGGCACGTATGAGGATCAGACTGATAATTAAATCTCCGCGTTACAGGCATACCTGAGATTAATACTGATATTAAATCTTTGCACTACAGACAAAAGGTTCATATTAGTATTAAACCTCGGCAATACATACCACTATGATATTGTTACTGGTGTTAACCTTCTACATTACAGGCAGGTTGATACTGCTATTAAAAGTGTCTATTACAGACACGTATGTGAAGATGGTGTTTAACCTCTGCATATTACAGGTTTCTATAAGGCTGATGTCGGTTTGAAGCTTCTGCACGTTTGGTGCTAATAGTTCCCGGCGTATGATGTTGAAGGCGACGTTAAGCAGCCTCACGTTACAGACACGGGCTTTGGTCTTTCTGCGCCGTCCTGGGATTAGCGCACAGCGTCCCTCGTCGACAGGGCTCGCCTAGTCACAGCACATTACCTTAATCTCGGCGTCCCACTGTTTCACTTTGACTTGGCCTCTTCAGGTCGCCACCAGCGGTCATGGCTGGAGGTACGGGCCCCCGGGGATGCCCTGAAGGGGAAGGGGCGAGCCCACTGCCAGGCGCTTATTAGACCCTCTAAGGCTGCAGGACATGCTATTGCACTGACAAGATAATAACATAAGTGGATGATTGGGGTCATTGCCATGTAGGACTCACTGGGGAAACTAATGAATCACCTCACTGTGATTCTCACAAAATGCTGTTCATCTCCTCACTGCAAGAGAAGATTGGCATAGGTACAGTACATTACTAAGGAGCTTGTTAATAATAGATACAGGGGCTTTGGCAGTTGAATCTATCTTCTACAAATCATAACGATTAAATTTAGCTCATAAGCTTAAAAAACCCTGTAGGGGACAGCCAACAGTTTGTACAGACTGTATATGAATATTCACATGTACAAGCCTACAACATTCATATACTTTGTAAAATGGTTCATGCTAATTTTTGCTTTGTGTTTGCATAAAATCAAGATTTCTTTCTGTCAGAATAAAAGATAGGCAGTGCGCGATTGAGCAAGGGATCGCAATTCAAACTAAGCAAGTCAAAGGATGTTTGGAAGGAGTATGATGCACAAGTTGCTTCTTAGTCTATGAAATGTGAGAGGCTTATAATGAAGGTGGAGAATTATTCCACTGGCTTTCCTGCAAAATCCCTTAGCTGTCTCTTGCACAACTGATTCCCACCCATGTTCTGAAGGCGAGGAGCCGCCCTCTCAGTGGTAACCCTGCCAAGCACATGACTTCTCAGCACTTCTCATGGCGAAACAGGCAGCTGTGCAGACAGCTGGGGTCCTCGCAGTGACATGTGGCATAGTGGAGAGGCCCAAAGGCCCAAAAAGAGCCGCTTCCTGACGTGCCTCATCGCTGCCCCCTGCTGCTCAGGGCAACGTTGGCGTTTGAGTTGGCGTCTGTTGTTTCTCTCCTTCAGCCTTCATAGTCAAGGGCGGTTCTGTTAAGGCCGACCGTCATCTCTGTCATCTTGGTGGTAATATCAAAGTGCAGCGTACCTTGAATCCTGGTAAGAAAATCAATATTGCTATGATGGTAGCTATTTACAGCCGTGCCTAATTAAGCAGAAATGCTAAAGATTGGCAGGCGGGAGGTAAACAGTGCTTTCGGTCCAGTTTGCCATTGTGGTCGCCATCTGTCCCATGCATGCCACCGTGAATTGGGCCACGCTTCTGTATTTGTGGTGTCTTGTCAGCCTTCTGTCTGGTCAGCCGGCGGGGAATGCCGTAGCCGTGGTGAGAATGTCAGCCAGATGCAACGGGAAGGCCGACAGCAACCATCACACCCGAAAGGTGTCGATTGAACTTGCTATTCAACTGCCTGTCCACACAGATTGTGTCTCTGCTCTCAGGTTGCATATTACGGTTTTCTCCCCTTCTGGGGGCTTTGGAGGGAGTATTGGCAATTCTATACACTTCTGTCCCAGTATGAGGTGCCCTTAACTTGGGGGCTTTACTCTGTGTTCGTTTGTTAGTCCAAGCAAACCTTTTAGACATTTCTGCTCATTCTGTGTTCAGAGAAGTGAGTCAGATTAGGTAATTTTTTTAATTAACCTGTATTAATGATTCATTGGCATTTGTCATTTAGAATGTGAGAGAGAATTCGAGAATATAGCAAGCTTTTTGACATCTTTTCACTGTATTGAACAGCACAAACTTAGTACACATGCAATGTTTAATAAAAATCACCAAATATTATGACCTCTGTGTAATTAGCATACCAGTACTCAGCTGCTTTTTAGATAATATTGTGAAATAGAGCATCTATGTCTACCCATGTTATGCCTATTGATGTACTTCTATACCCTTGACATTAGTGAAATGGTCACCTCCCTGCTGGTGTAATGTATGGTATCTTACTGATGACAAAGCGGATGCAGCCCTTGCTTTTACATTTAGGCAAGGGGGCAGAGAGCAGCGGCATGAGGCGATAGAGCGACGTCTGCCGCCGGATGATTTCCCCTGAAATTCCAACCTAATAATGACAAACGGCTGGTGCACGTTAACAGACTTACTTAACTGACTGTTTAAACCAGCAGGACTAAATGCAAAGATGTGACATGAGGATCAAAACGAGGATAGAAGAAGATGTTTGAGGTTAGGCTTCCACATCGGACTTCCCCTTTTACACGCTGGAGGATGTGCAATTTAATTATATCGCTTTTGAAGTGATGCTTTGCTCATACCTTGGGCTTTATTTCCCGTAAAATGTCAGTACATGTTTTATGAAACAGGACTTTAGTGCGATTTGCTGAATACGATATTGCTTTTGCCACACTGATTCCGGATGCCATTGCTCACTGACAGTCTGTCAGTCAAGTGGCACATGTCTATAGGACAGCTGTCCATTAGCAGTGTTTTGGTGGCTTGGCTTCAGCTCTTGTTCCCCTTTGTAAACAGAACCACCAACCCACCGCTGGGCCTGGCTGACAATAATGACCTTCCTGGCAGCAAAGAAGGCTACATGCTAATTGCTCTCGTGCATGGGGATCGGTCCATGTGGGTCTGCAATTTATTCTGTTACCCTCTGTGATTAATCAAATCACGATCACCTTTACCTCGGGAATGCCTAACTCCAATTAAACTAATTGTAATGAGATCAATTTAATCAGGCTCAGGGTGATTTGCTTCATGTTTGGAAACAGAGAATGTACCTAACACTAAAAATAGGGCAGTTTAATAACCCACATTTGTTAATTTCTGTATGTAAATCAATATTTTGTGTGTAATTTAATTTATGGAAAATCCGCATAGTCAAAGAGCAATTACACGCACCAACATGTCACAACAATATGAGAACTGCCGCAAGGAGAACTGGTGTTTTTCGGCAGATAAAAGATCCTTTAGCTAAAAGTTGTAACTTCCGTGTGAGAAAGGTACCCATCTGTGAGCCATATGGAGACATACTGCGAAGGTCTGTTATTCATTTGCCATTTTATTATTTCACAGTGCCGCCATTTATGATTGAAAATCCATGGCAATTCTAGATAATTCTTGCACATTTTGTCCATTTTCTGTAGGAGGAACCAGCTTTTCTGTAGGTCATCTTAAACCAAACAATTATATGCCATGATTGGCTAAGACTGGAAGAACGTAGCTCTATTAATATGGCGTTCATTGTGCCCTGCGATGGATTGGCATCTTGTCCAGGTTGTTCCCTGGTTGCTGTGTTGTTTTTCCCGGGATGGACTCCAGGCTCACTGTGAGCCTGTGCTTGTTATGGCAGATGGATGTTGATATGGCATTTAGTGAATGAGTATTAATTATTCAATGGTTTGCCTTTGTTTTAGCAAAAAACACCTACCTAGTGCATATACTATGCTGTGGAGTTATAAATAACCTGATAATTTCATTAACTTTCAACCAAAGCCAGGAGAGAAGCTAATTTAGATCACTTTTAATTTAGTTAATATCTGGCATCTGCACATATGTGCACATTAAGATACCCGGCAGTATTCTGACACTGCATTGCAGGATGAGGTAAGATAGGCTTACATCTTCAACAACCCCTGCAAGGTTGCAGCAGAGCTCGAGGCGATGCCACACACACTGAAGGATATTCTGAGGCTCCCTTCCAGCCACACCGCATGCCTGTGCTCTCTTGAGGAAGACGGAAAGCCCCACGGACACACAGATACGGAGAATCTGGGGCAGGATGCAGGCCCCCACCCTGGAGGTGACAGCCCACAGTGCTGCCCCCAAAGCCGTTATTCTACAGGTTAAACCAGACTATCTCAGCTTACCCTTCCACCTCCAGACAGTCAACAGCTCCTTTCACTGATTGTAATGTGAAACCAAATAAATCCATCTTGGGTCGGCCTTTCACTTGGAACATGACGAGAGAAATGGCATAAAAAGCTTGTATAAGATGGCACTTTCTCCCAGAGGAGAGGTAAGCAACCCCGATCCTAATCTCTTCTGGGTTTCCTCCAACTATTCTCTTAATCTGATGAATTATTACATTATTTAAAAGCAGCTATTTGTCATTTAGAAAGACAAGAAACCTCTGCACGGTTGCATGCACTTCAGGAAGAGTTTAATGGAAACAGACCGTGTTAAGGTAACCTTGGATAAGGGGGTCATATTGTGTTAGGATAGCTGACTATAGATCCCTACTGTGTACAACAATGTGCATGTTTAATGTATTGCTAGAAACCCAGAACTATGACTTCTGAAAGCAGAGAAGTGTTCACATCGATGGTGTTGGGCGATAGACGCTTGTATATATCTGCCAGTAACTGAATAGCAGCCAGGAGCAGTAATCAGTGCTGATCACATGCTTTTGAGCAGCAAGGAGCCAATTTCTGAAGGTAACATTTCACTGCATCTGAGTCATCAGACAGCATGAGCCGATTCCAGAGCTTCCCCTGCCGCACTCATGCAGCTGGGGGTGCTAAGGAAGCCCGTTTCTAACAGACGTCCCCCAAGCAGGCCTTGCACAGCAGTCTGTCTGGGTCTACACTGGCTGGGGCGCAAGTAAGGTGTGTTCTGCTTAATGCTGCAATTTTTCCCATTGTTATTCATAAATTATTCTCTCATTTTGAAAGTAGATCGATACTTTGTGATTGGCATGAGTGCCACACACTGCCTAATGTATAACGCAGAACTGTGACCTCGCAGTGATCTAACTCGCTAAAGCCGTTTAAAGCTGTCCAACAATGCCTGATATCAGCATGTAGTGCAGCAGCCTGCTCCGCATTGCCTTGCCTTGACAAAGCATGTTAAAAAGTGCACAACTCCGTACACAACCGCACTGAATAAAATATTTATTCTGAGCTGACTTTCATTTCATTAGTATTTCAGATTTCAGTTGAGCTCTTTTTTCTCCATCAGTTTTACTGTGCGGGCAGAGAAGCGTGTCAAAGCCCTGTTTTGTGTTATTCCCTCATTTTTTTTTCTTTTCTCCTGCCCCATCATGTCTCGTTGCAATCCGCAAGGTGGAACTGCAGGTGCTCCAAGGCTTGGGGCAATCCCCGAAGGAGTATCAAGTCAGGTGGGCGTTTAAGGCACAGAAACACCCTTGTGGAATTTGCGGTACGGGGTAAGGCTGTTAGTAGGTTATTTTGATGAGAAATGCATCCCAGGACAAAACACCAAACAGTGACGGTACATTTTTCCAAATGTCGACGCTCCCTTCAAATATTCCTTTCTTTCCCTTGAGGCTTCCTTATGAATTCTGAAAATTTTCCAACCTGATCTTCAGTGACATGCGCAGACTTTTCATGGGACAGGTACTTAAACAGGGGGCCAGTACTTTTTGCTGCCTAGGGTGGAGAGGTCCCGGGGGGGGGGGGGGGGCTGCCTTTGGGAGATTTTGTGTGATCGTCAGTTATCGGGGGGCACTTTCATTTTATCACTCCCAGCCCGCATGTAGCAGGTGATCTTTGTTTGTTTTGCTCTCCTTTGATGTGGGACGCACAGGTAGCCACCCCCCTGTGCGTTTACCCTCCCCCCCCCCCCCCGGCTGATGTGGCTGAACCGAGGCAGGGCGGCTGTCGGCCGTGTTCCCATTAAAATGTCAGCCTGAAGGTCAGCGCCTCCCATGGCTTATGCTAATGGTCACGTCACGCCGAGCCCGTGCTCCGCTACACGTGTCGCGCGGCGTCTGCCGCCTGGGTCTCCTCCCGGGACCTGAACCTCTCGCCTTTTCGTTCCGGCTCCCGTTGCCGCCGCACTACCTGCGAAATTGCACAGCGGGTGAGAAGCGAGGGTCCTTCTTCCTCCCTGCGCCTAGTGTAAACAGGAACTCCATTTATTTAATGTGGTCCTGGTTGCGTTTGAATAAATCATCGTGTCACATTGCATTAATATTCCAGACAACACTGCCGTTATCGGCTCCAGTATTATAAATATGTATGGACCTTATTCTTTTGGGACTCACTCCTGTTTTGGACTGGTTGTGGTCCTCCAGGCTGCTAGTTGCCACCAGTAATTGGCAGTTTAGTGCATAGCCTCTGGTGAGAGTGGTAAGATCACAGTTTAAAGGAAATCATTACAGCTTAATTAGTGTATATGGCCATGACGAGGCAGCACTGCAGCGAGCAGCTCGTCCACGTGGCCGCTTCTGTCATCTGGATGCAAATGCACATGAATGTGGGAGTGGGCTTTGGGTTTGTGGAGCGCTGAGTGGGGCATTTGCATGAGGGGGACGCGGCCAGGACCTGGAGTGGTGTGCCGCTTCTTCGTTGTGCTCTTCAGGCCACGTTTTCCAAGCCCTTGCTGAGCAGTTTAGCGTTTGGCAAGAAAAAGCCCAAGGTATTCACAACCGGCGCTCTCAGTTCTGTGTTGGCCAGGGTCACTGCCGCTAACAAGCGGACAATTACTATCTCTCTATATTGATTACTGGCACTTACACCATACTGCACTGCTACACTGTGACCACGCTTGAGAGATAATGTCCTTTAATGCCGTTTGATCTGTCAGCTCAAGTTAAAGCTAACCTGCACCTTGACAGGTTTGTCTGCAGTGAGTACTCCTATATCTGAGCTACCTATGCTACTCACTAGCAACAGATAGCGTAGTGGTTTAGCGTCAGACCCGGAACGCGGTTCCACCGTTTGCCTCCTCGGAGATCTATATTCTTCCATTAGAAGGTGTCCGAAACGACACAGAAGTATATTTGTTGCTTTAAATTTAAAAATGGGCTCAGTCCAGTTCCGTGTTGCTGTGTTTCTACATGGCTTTTGCATGGGATGTCAGGCATTTGGATGTGTCAGGCATGTTAAGTGTATGAGATGCGGTACTTAGGGCAAGCTAGACATTTGGCTTCAATGCCCATGAGCCGTTTAGCCAATCAGAAGTGCGGTCCAGGGAAGGTGTAACAGCTCGAGACCGCGCAGCTCAATAAAGCAGCCATTTTCATATTGTGCTCCGTTCATCATGCCACTATTATATATTTTAAGTGGTTAATTCACTTATGGTTTTCCTGGCTGGGTCGGTATTGACTGCTTGCAGCTCTGTGCTGGCCAGGCGCAGTGGCTTCCAGAAGGAAAAATCACTCACCAGCATCTCCCCCACCCATATCTAGACTCAGGCTCCAGCCGTATGGCTGAAACAGACAGCGTCCCTGGCGCAGTATCAGCGGCTCCTGGTAACCGTCCAGGAAATTAAAAACCTCGTTAATCTTCCTCTGACGGGGTGAGAAGCTCGAGCTAATGGCCGCTCACTGATTGGGCGAGGAAGCCACAGCCTGTCAGAGAAAGCCAGCCTTTACCTCATCACCAGGATCGAGCCGGCACGCCGGCGTGCAACCCTCAGGGTGAACCGGGAGCCCGCATCTTCGTCTTCTCTCTCTCTGTGACGATCCAGGATCCAGGATCCAAGGGCAGCCGCAGCTTAATGAATCGGAATCCTGAAGGGTGCAGGGCGTGATCCAAGAAATGCGGTCACAGGACAGACACAGGTCAACAATGATTTGGAGCAATATGTGTGCCAAAAATCTCAAACGTAATCCGTAAGCAGCACCTGAGGAGTAGCAGTCATCAATCAGCCATGCAATGAGCTCTCTTAGACTAAATAAGAGATGTACTGTAGGGGTCTCTGGTATTGGGGTGAGTCCTGGCATGGTCTGATTGGGCGTAGTCTGATGGGGCATGATCTGATTGGGCGTGGTCTGATGGGGCATGATCTGATTGGTCGTGGTCTAATGGGGCATGATCTGATTGGGCGTGGTCTGATGGGGCTGATTAGCACTGCTGCCTCACACCTCTGGGACCAGGGTTAAAGTCTCCACCAGGGTTCCATGTGTGTGGAGTTTGCATGTTCTCCCCGTGCAGTTGTGGGGTTTCCTCTGGGTACTCCGGTTTCCCCCCACAGTCCAAATACATGCTGTGGTTAACTGAAGTTACCAAATTGCCTGTAGGAGTACATGTGAATGTGCCCTGCGATGGGTTGGCACCCCATCCTAGGTTGTTCCCTGCCTTGTGCCCTGCGATGGGTTGGCACCCCATCCTAGGTTGTTCCCTGCCTTGTGCCCTGTGATGGGTTGGCACCCCCCCCCCCCCCATCCTAGGTTGTTCCCTGCCTTGCCCCTATAGGCTCCACACACTCCATGACCCTGGATAAGATTAGCAGTTACAGAAAATGGATGGATGGACAAGGATCAAAAGAAATAAATGTGCACCTATCAGGAAGAAAAATCCCAAGATGATTTATTTTGAGTTAATTTCAATAATAATTCTCCAAAATGTTCACAATAGTAATATTTAATATGTGTCTGAATAATCTGTGCGATGTGGTATACAGTGTAAATACATTCCATGGCAAACAAGAGACATACAGAAACAGAGGACTGACTGCCGTCGCTGAAGCTGACAGGAAGTAGAGTAAGGGGGATTGGCTCAGTTAGTTGCCAGCTGTCAATCATCTCCATGTCAATAGATCACCAGCCAGGGGTCAACAAGTTAATGAATAGTTGCTGACTGTGGTTAAGCTGAAGTTCCATAAGGCTTTAAAGAGGGTCAGCTGGGCAGGTTTTGGGAGGGATTTGAGAAATAGGCTGTCTGCCTCTGATAAAGTGTATAGGTTATCAGGGTATTGGTCATTATTCGGTTAGCTGTGTTTTTTTTCCATGCTGTTTTATGTCTGCTTCTTAAAGGGATCCCTTGCTTTTTCTGTATTTCAATTTTGGAAGTAAAGTTTGTCTTTGATTCCTGCCGTCTGGTGCCTCTGCCCTGCAAGACTCACTATTTCCCTACAACGTGTCAAAATATCTTAACAGTACTGGAATCAATACAGTGTAAAACTCCACTGAAGACTACTCTCTTTATAAAGTGTCAGCTGCACGGCCTCCCAAGTGGTGCCTTGGTCAAAGTAAGGAATATCCTACAGTCGGTATCCAGGGTTTATTCCCGCTGTGCTGTATTAGTTGCCTGCAGCGAGAAGGCCTGGAGGACACAAATTGGTGTGGTCTGTCAGGTTGGTTGGATGGCTGGGTTCCTCTCTCTCTCATTGCTTTCTAGAAACTGGCCCTGTAGGTGGACCTGAGCAAATACTGTTCTCCTTCGAGTGTATACCCATGTAAATACTGCTCTCCTGCAAGTGTGTCCCCACATAAATACTGCTCTCCTCCGAGTGTATACCCATGTAAATACTGCTCTCCTGCAAGTGTCTCCCCACGTAAATACTGTTCTCCTCCGAGTGTATACCCATGTAAATACTGCTCTCCTCCAAGTGTGTCCCCACATAAATACTGCTCTCCTCCAAGTGTATACCCATGTAAATACTGCTCTTCTCCAAGTGTATAGCCACATAAATACTGCTCTCCTCCGAGTGTAAACCCACATAAATACTGCTCTCCTCCGAGTGTAAACCCACGTAAAATACTGCTCTCCTCCGAGTGTATACCCACATAAATACTGCTCTCCTCCAAATGTGTCCCCACATAAATACTGCTCTCCTCCGAGTGTAAACCCAGGTAAATACTGCTCTCCTCCAAATGTGTCCCCACATAAATACTGCTCTCCTCCAAGTGTATAGCCACATAAACACTGCTCTCCTCCGAGTGTAAACCCACGTAAAATACTGCTCTCCTCCGAGTGTAAACCCACGTAAATACTGCTCTCCTCCGAGTGTAAACCCACGTAAATACTGCTCTCCTCCAAGTGTAAACCCACGTAAATACTGCTCTCCTCCAAGTGTAAACCCACATAAATACTGCTCTCCTCCAAGTGTATCCCCACATAAATACTGCTCTCCTCCAAGTGTGTCCCCACATAAATACTGCTCTCTTCCGCGTGTAAACCCACATAAATATTGCTCTCCTCCAAGTGTGTCCCCACATAAATACTGCTCTCCTCCAAGTGTAAACCCACGTAAATACTGCTCTCCTCTGAGTGTAAACCCACGTAAATACTGCTCTCCTCCAAGTGTAAACCCACATAAATACTGCTCTCCTCCAAGTGTAAACCCACGTAAATACTGCTCTCCTCCGAATGTAAACCCACATAAATTCCGCTCTCCTCCAAGCGTAAACCCACATAAATACTGCTCTCCTCCAAGTGTGTCCCAACATAAATACTGCTGTCCTCCAACTGTGTCCCCACATAAATACTGCTCTCTTCCACGTGTAAACACACATAAATATTGCTCTCCTCCAAGTGTAAACCCACGTAAATACTGCTCTCCTCCGAGTGTAAACCCACGTAAATACTGCTCTCCTCCGAGTGTAAACCCACATAAATACTGCTCTCCTCCAAGTGTGTCCCCACATAAATACTGCTCTCCTCCGTGTGTATACCCACGTAAATGCTGGTCTCCTCTGAGTGTGGCCCCACGTAAATGCTGGTCTCCTCAGAATGTATACCCACGTAAATACTGCCCTCTTCCGAGTGTGTCCCCACATAAATACTGTTTTCCTCCAAGTGTATACCCACGTAAATATTACTCTCCTCTAACTATATACCCATGTAAATATTGATGTCCTCTGAGTGTTTCCTTCATACCCTTCTCTGCCATCTGTACACGTAAATACTGCCCTCTTCCGAGTGTAAACCCACGTAAATACTGCTCTCATCTGAGTGTGTCCCCGCATAAATCCTGCTATCCTCTGAGTGTACTTTTACATAAATACTGCTTGATGAAAACTGCAGCCTGTTGAGTGACAAAGAGTGTGTGTCGGGCAGCAGGTACCTCTGATGAGGTGTGTGCTTGTCTTCGCCCTTCCTGAGTTGGCATGGGGCGTCATTGACCACTGCAGATTGGGGAAGAATAACGTGTTCAGAGTGCAAATGTGAAAACTGTGAGATGACCAAGACAAAATCAGGAGTCTTTTGATGTGAGAAGAGTTGTTGTTATCATCTCGGTTGATTGCCTGGGGGATGGGATGGGTGCCTGTTGTACTGTTGGCACCCCCTCTGGTGCACGCCATCATGTGGTCCTCTATTTCCCATAACCACCCCTAAATAATGTGGCACGTTGCCTTTTTTGTTAATTAACTTGCTAACCAGCCCCATTATCTCTAACATGCTCCTTAGTATTCGCCTACCGTAGCCTTGACTATGGCCATCACTGGTGAAGCTTGTAATGTTAATCCCATGTTATGAATGTGCACTCTCAAGGCAGAATTTGCGACATTCTTTTTACCACAACCAATTATATATATATATATATATATATATATATATATATATATATATATATGTATATATATATATACATACATACATACACATACACACACACACACACACATTTTGCTGCTTCTCAGGTGTTTCCTTGGTTTATGTGGTTGCATGTGACCGAAAAGGTCCCTGGTTCGAATTCCTCTTAAGTATACACTTAAGATGAACAATGGCAGTGTATATTTGCTAATGCATTTCGTTTTTCTCTTTTTGTCTTGCAAATGTCATCTAGTGCTTTTGGAACATAACATTCCCATCTATAATTAAAAAGATTTTTTTGGTGAAAATCAGTTTGCTCTTACAATAGTTCTCAGACGTTTGCCTTTGTTTCAGTTAGAGGGAATAATTGACCAAGTTGTGCCTATTTACAATTTGAGTGAATTGTTATAATGATTTAATCCAGTTTATTATACAGTCTTACGTCAAGTTGCGCCTGATTGAGTCACATGTGATCTCATTTACGTCTGAGGTCCATAATAAATAATAAGCAGTGATAGCGAGACGCCTGAAAGCGGATGTAGTAGGACGTTAGCAGGTGTATGGCTTAGTGTAACAGGTGCAGGAGAATGGGCAGCGCTGCCAGCCGTATAATGACCATATCGAATTTACAATGCCGTATCCAATTCAATTCAATTCAATTCAATTTTATTTATATAGCGCTTTTAACAACAGTCATTGTCACAAAGCACTTTACATTTAACTGGTCAGAACCCCACCAAGCAAGCCTGAGGCAACAGTGGCAAGGAAAAACTCCCTCAAGCAGAAAGATACCTTGAGAGGAACCTAGACTCGGAAGGGGACCCCATCCTCCTCTGGGCGATATTCAGACAGTAATGTATATGTGATGGTGAGCTACAATATTGAGATATGTCCAAATGCAAGTCGACGCAAGGCAATTACAATGTATCATAATCTGTAATGCAGTCGCTCCTCTACTTACGAACTTTCAACTTACGAACTTTCAGACATACGAATGACAAGGACTGTAAGTCCAAATTGTGTTTGTTTCCTGTTTGCAACATCAATTTTTTTTCTGCACGCCAATATTGCCTAGTATGACTTCTGCCCGCTACTCTTGTTGCGTAGCAGTGTCTATAGAAGTTTGCAGTGTGGAAGAATAATTAAAGGTTAGGTGGGATGGGATGGGTGAATTATGGGATTGTTGTTTTGTTTTAAGCCTTAGGCAAGAAGATGCTATTGCATTGTGGGATTGCTGTTCTGTCCTGGGCCTTAGGTCAGAGGATATTGTTCGTTCTTGTGGACTTGTGAGAGGAAGAGTGCTGGAGGGAACACGCTGTGGAGCACAATGACCTGGCACAAGGTAGCAGAATTGTTATAATAGGAAAGAAGGGGATGCATCTGGTAGCTGACTAAGGGAAACTCGAGGTTCATGAGGGAAGGCTGTCATGATAACGGTGAACAGTTCATGAGCAGCTGGGAGGGGAGATCCCTACTATTACCCTACTATTACCCTGTTTATGATAGTCTGAGCTAATAATACAGAGTATTCTACTTAACGTCATTATAGGATATCAAAGGTACACTTAAATAACCACTGTCAGTACAAACAACATGTAGAAATAGAACAATATGTAATTAATCAATCATATAATTATTATGTATGCACAGGAAATGCAAGATTGGACATCCTATATGGTGAGCAATCACGCTGAAGATGATCTTTTATCAGGGGGCTTCTGAAGGTATATAATGGGGCACTTTTCTTTTGGGGGGTGTACAAGCACCCGGGTTATGTGGAGCAGTGTGTCACGCTAATTTGCATCATCTCACTAATAAAGACAGCAGATTTTACCTTACCAACCCTGAGCTGGCCTTAGCTATTTTTCGTTATTTTTCTCTCTAGCTAAGACATAGGCGGGTCGTTCGGAGATCGTTTTTTTCTTCCACAGCCGTCCTAACCAGCTGAAATACGTTTTGTTGAAAGTCACTGATCTGTTCCAGTGTCTAATCTGCGGTCAGCAGTATCTGATGTATCATGGCCAGCATACACCTGACTTCTCAAACGCTGTTAGTTTTGAAGGGAGCTGGATCTATGTCCTCGATCGATTGACAATTATTCAGTCCCCGTGAAAATCTTCAGGCTATTTTAAACTGTGTGATTAATTAGTCATACAAGATGCTGTGTGTTTAGGGCAAACACTGGGACACATTTCCTGCATAGTAATGACGGTAAGAGGCTGTTTATTAATTGGATCCTTCTTTATGTCGTACTGAAGCTGGACCTTGTGTCTAAGCCACCTCCTATGTGTGGTTCCTCTAAGCTGTAAGGGCCTTTCCTGAAGTTTATTTCAGTGTCCCTGTGGGTTACTGTGGGTCCTACATGATGCAGAAATGAGTTATACAGGTTGAAGGTCATATTCATGTGAGTTACAGGAGTTCATACCTGTATGTGCGGTACAGGTTATGTGAGTCATCCATGTGTCTGTGGTTCATACCGATTTTTGGCATAGGTTTAACTTATGATTTTGAAATGGCCTTTTTCGACTGGACAGTGTCAAAGTGTAGACAACTTTTTGGATTGTGAAAACTACAGTAGTTTTCTTTATATATTTAGTTATTTATTTTTTGTTAAAGCAGATATAAAATATCCCTTGGCAGGTTGAGATGTTCTCCAGAGACGTGGCTGATGTTCAAGAAAAACTGTCGTTATGGTTGTGAGTTTAGCTGACAATCTGTCTAAAAAATATATAAAGAAACATATGCTTCAGGTGCAGAGCATGGTAGCAGGTGACATGGCTGTTAGAGAAGCTGGGGGAAGTAACTATGAGTCCTGATTGAGGCACTGCTATTAAGGCTTTGGGTGAACTGTCCACCTATATAGACGGGCAAAACTGTCACTCTTTACGAAAGCATCACTAAAGTAACAAAGTAATAATGCCTTTCAGCCTTGTTTTTGTTCTTCCCCAAACATCGGACACCTTTCAGTGCTTGATGTGGCACACGGCTGTTATGTCAGACTTTGTTTCACTGTTTCCGTGCGCGTTACGATAGATATTATTACCGCCACTCGGACTCCGGGCCAGCATATTCCCATAAAGCAAAACAAGAAGCGGAAATATAAATAGCCGACCCAGGAGTAAAATGTTAATTCACGGAAGGATTAGTACTGCCACACAGAAGTACAGTGGCCAGCAGAGTGACACCGTCATGCCGCTGCTTGTCCTGCTGTTGTTCTCCAGAGATCTGAAGCGGAACTATATAATTTTGCCAACACAGAAATAAAGCCCCGGAAATCCCTGTCCGACACTGTGAACATGTCACGCTCAACACGCCTCTGTGTGATTCCTCACAGAGAGACAACGCTGCATTCCGCGCCCCTGACTAGCTAGCGTCTACATCGGCCCTGTGACGCTCCTTGGAAGTCATGTCATCCTCCGGGCAGCATTAATATGGTTCCCTCTTTATGTCTGAAAGCAGACAGCGCTGCGTGGAGATGGTCGTCTCTGTCTCACATACGGAGCTCTCGCAGGGGGAGCCTTCCGAGCAGTTCATGAATGAATTGCTTGCCCGATGTCTTACAAACTACTAATCTTAGTGTTGCATGTATTAATTGTATGAAATATTAAGTAATATATTAAATTTTGAAAAATGGATCAAGGCCGAGTTTTTTATTATTATTATTATTTGCACTGGAAGTCGGCCATTCAAATTTCATTGTATCTACAACAATAAAGATATATTCTATTCTATTCTATTCTATTCTTGAAACGGGCCACTTGGAAAGGAGAACACGCCTGGATCAAGGTGTGTTATCCTTATAATAAACTTCAAAAAGATATGTTTCCTTCATTAGATTAATCTTTACCAGACTTTGCTTAGACTGAGCAGAACTGTAATTGCATTATGATACAATGATTCATAAGTTAGATGTCCCAAAATTGCCTATATTTAGGGTGAGATGTGGTTTTTCCATACACTCTCACTGGGCCAGTGGTCTCTTTATGCACTACAATGTGTTAAATATAATTAAGATATTAAATGATGCAGTAAGTTATTCATGGACAGGAGAGCTGTATTAAATACAGATTACTGTTAGCATGGTTCAGTTACTTGCATTCCAACCTCACGCCTCTAGGCCTGACGATTCGTGCCTGTAAAGTTTACAGTCTTTATTTCATGTTGGTTTTCTCCCATAGTCCAAAAAACATGCAGTTTAGATGAATTAGCACCTCTAAACTGTTCTGACTGAGTATGGCTCCTGTGATGGACGGGCATGCTGACTGCGTACACTGCTTCACAGACTCCTCTTGCGTGGATACAGTCCAGCTTTGCATAAGCAGCTAATGAAGAGGGGATGGTTTAATTATATTACTAATTATAATTCTTTTTTAATATGGTGAGGGGAAAAGGTTACTAGCTGTTTAAAACTCACCAAAGATTTTTTTTTATTACTATTACTGAACTATATGTGTCAAGAAGAATATAAAACTGGCAATGGATTTCAAATTCAACTGACAGCATGGATGTAATTACGAGTTAAGACAGCTATGACTGAGAAAGACTATTATTATAATACAGACACTGGGTAGCCATGCAAAGAAATACAGTGTGAAACACACGCGCCACGGATTGAGAGATACAGTGTAACATATTAACATAGAGTTTAATCTGTTGGAACTGGTCTGATAGTATCAACAGTAAATATATATTTTCCCTGGGATTTTTTTATTGAAACTTAAAATACTACACAGTGTTCATGTTTTTTTTTCTATTCTTTGAGATGTCATGCTGGGCCGGCCATTCTGGACTGGGAATGTTTTCTGTAATTCTTGATGACAGCATAACTTTGTTGTTATTTTCTATTGACAGCCTTAAAAGGTACAGCTCAAGGTGACATTAAGGATGAGAGATTTAATCCCTATTTAAAGCCCTTTTTTCTTGCCTGGAATGACATGTGTTGCCATTAGTCTGTTTTGGGTAACACCCATCTCAAAGGAGAAACAACAGACCCTTAAATAGGGCAAACTAAGACACCCAACCCCCACCCCGAGTCTCCCAAATAAGCAAAAGAGACATTTTTTGTCATCACATTTTTAGTGTTTTGCATCTGCAGGAACAAAAAATGAGAGCTGGTTTGTCTGATATCTGCTACACACTGGGATGTCATGCAAACACTACCACCTACAGACATTTCTCTGAAATATTAACATAAATTCTTGTGTCTGGATACTAATCATGAAAGAATGAATTGGCAGTTGCTGTGCAATTATTCATACGCCAAACTCAAATGGTACCTTTAATATACCGCATGACAGAAGGAAATTTAATCATTAGTATTATTAATAAACCGAACAACTTTAGATTGAACATCTAACCTTCCTGTGTAAGTTGGTTAAATAGCTAATTAAGTACATATCTGCAGACAGTTATCTTGCAGGCGTATTCAAAAAGTGTAATTCCAATGAAAAAAATAACTGCATATATGTATTGTCAATGGGCGGCATGGTGGTGCAGTGGTTAACACTGTTGCATTGCACCTCTGGGACCTGGGTTCGAGTCTCCGCCTGGGTCACATGTGTGTGGAGTTTGCATGTTCTCCCTGTGTCGTCGTGGGGTTTCCTCTGGGTACTCTGGTTTCCCCCCACAGTCCAAAGACATGCTGAGGCTGATTGGCATTGCTAAATTGCCCTTAGGTGTGCATGTGTGAGTGAATGGTGTGTGAGTGTGCCCTGTGATGGGCTGGCCCCTCATCCAGGGTTGTTCCCTGCCTCGTGCCCATTGCTTCCGGGATAGGCTCCGGACCCCCCGCGAACCAGTAGGATAAGCGGGTTGGACAATGGATGGGTTGATGGATGTATTGTCAATCACTTGTCTACACCTTCAGTTAAAAAAATATCAGTGCAAAAACATGACGATATAGAAAAAATGGAATGCTAATTTAAATTCGTTGTTACTAAAATACATTTGTTAAAATATGTACAGTACGACTTTACAGCAGCGGTCAGTGACTTGCTCAGGACCTTCACTCTATGCACCATGTCACTGCGGAAGGACTTCTCTGGAATACTGGAGGGTTTCCAGTCTCGCTAGAGCAACATTATGATGATTTTATTTATACATAAACACAGTCTACATCAAACTTCAACTAATTAAAACTTAATGACATTGCATAATTTAGCATGGTTTGTTTTGCGTGTTATAAAGCAATCAGCAGAAGCGTGCTTGAGGAAACCTACAGAGAGTTAGAGTATTTCTTTAATGTCTCTGTATTCAGACACGTAGCATGACATCAGTCGGCGATATTAAACTGTATGAACTATATTTTCCAATGGAAAACCTTAAAGAAGTATTCTTATATTGTATAAATTTTGAAGTGATTCAAAGTAGTGAAGACTTTAGTTTAATATCCAAAATGACGACATAAACATATAAAAATTTCATCCCTGTCATATAATTCCATAACTTAAAATAAAATCATAAAGGTTAATGAACTAGATTAAACGGTTGTTTATAGTTGTGGTAGTAGGGTTACTTTATGAAATGCTTTTAGTTATCAGTACCTATTGTGTGTAAAAACACTGATTTGCTCCATTTGCTAGAAGAAATACTGGGAATACTCACAAAGGTGAAGTTATTCTTTTTGTATTTATATTTGTGAGTTCTATCCCTTTTAAATTAATATGGCATCAGTTAAATAAAATAGTAGAAATGAGCTGGGAGCTTGAGCAAGCAGCCGGTTTCTGTGGGGAACAGAGGACTTGTTTATGGATGGAAATCAAGATTCTTTTCAGTGAACTACATATTTTGAGATAGTTAACCAGCAAGATTCATTTAGATTTGTTCATTGTTTCATTCAGTTCCCTCTTGAATACTTTTCCATTGGGAGGAGGGTCCCTTTTAGGGTTAATTTTTAGTTTTTTGTTACTTAAATTAAAACACACACACACACACACACCCTGTTCCAGCTTGTGTGCAGTTCTTTCCCTGTTGGATGGCTTTCCTCTGGTAGTCCAAATACACACATCAGGCTAATTGGTTCCCCTAAATTGCCCACAGAGTATGACTGAGTGTGTGCATTTATGTGCCCTGCAATGGACTGGCATCCCATCTAGGGTGTACCCCAGTCTTACGCCCTGTGATGCCTGGGATAGGCTCCAGGCCCCTGGCAACCCTGACCAGGATAAGTGGTTGGAAGATGGATGGATAGTTAGTACATAATTATACCAGTGGGTGGCAAAAGAGAGGGTGTCTTTGTTGTGAATTGCATAGTCTAGTTGACTGATCAACTAGAATGATGAATCAGTCATTGAACAAAATAAATGAACTGAACGATGAATCACTGAACGAAATGAACGAACAGAATGATGAGTCACTGAATGAACTGAACAAACTAAACAATGAATCTTTGAAGAAGGAAATTACCAAGCTGAACACACTGGTGCAAGGTGTGAGAAAGTTATATTCACTTAAAATATTTACTCACAAAGAACAAATTGTCCAGTGAACTTTGTACTGGGGGGGGGGATACAAGTGTGGGGAAAAAAAACAAATAACTGTGTGGGGAGTTTGAGGGGGGGGCAGACCTATTTCAAAATTGCAAAAATTGCAACCTTTAGAAATATTGAAAATATTGTGTACCCATTATATGCCTGTACGCATTATATGATTCAAACAAATTTAAATAATTAAAAATAAAATTTGTGGTAAGTATGTGTGTGTTTTGGGGGGGGGCGCTGTTAAAAAAGAAAACGGAATATCACAGGCCTAAACTGTGGCTTATCTGCTGTACATGCACCCCTCCCTTCCTGTGGAAGATCGCTACTGACCGAATCACAGGCTAAACATGTCAGAAGAACAGAAGTATGCAACAGAAGTAGCATAGCCTAAACAGGACTAAGCATGCATACCTGGAGAGGAGTCTGACCGGTCACCCTGCCCTTCTGTCCGCAGTGCCGCCACGCTTCCTGACTGCCCCCGCCAATCTGTACGCCTACGAGACGATGGACATCGAAATGCAGTGCGATGTGATGGGGAGCCCGGCGCCCACCGTCCGCTGGGCCAAGAACGGGGAGATGGTGGTGCCCAGCGACTACTTCAAGATCGTTGTGAGTGCTGCTTTTATTCACCCAGGCCAGTGGGGGCAGTGTTGTGCTGGCTTTCAAGATCAAAGTCCCGGGCGCCATCTGTACTCTTGTACTCTTGATAAAAGTCCTTAACAAAAAAAATGTTTAGGCTAGAATCTATATTGTTATAGTTGCGTCATACAAATAATTAAGCATTTGACAAATGCATAACTTACGATGGGTTGGCGCCCCACCCTGGGTTATTCCCTGCCTTGTGTCTGTAGCCTCCGGGATAGGCTCCTGACCCCCTGCGATCCTGAATAGGACAAGTGGGTATAAAAGATGGATGGATGGATGGATGGATGGATGGATAAATATGTAAGAGGGGGAACCTCCTGATTAGCCAGTTAATGGTTTGAAAATCGATCCTGGTTTTTGCTGGTTTGCGACTGTGAAGCCCTAATGGCTGAGACAAAAGGCTTGGCAGTTTGGCAGCGGAGAGTAGCGGTAGCATCGACGTGCAATCGCGGCTGTCCCTCTGGCGTGACAGGGGCCTGGACTCGCGGCTGTCCCTCTGGCATGACGGGCCTGGACTCGCGGCTGTCCCTCTGGCGTGACAGGGGCCTGGACTCGCGGGCTGTCTGTGGGAGGCTGCTCACAGCCTCTCTGGCATGTTGCCGGATAATTAGGAGGGTACAGTACGGGCGTGAATCTGGAGATTGATGAAATCAGAGAGGCGCACTCCAGTGTGACCGACCTAGTCGGGCATGACAGCCAGATTAAGAGCGGGATATTACCAGGAATTAGGAACAAATACAAAATAGTGGCAAAAATCCTGCCAGAAAAATACATGATTATGCAGGGATGATGGATGAGCTGGTCTTTTTTTAATCGCTGGGGTCTTTGGGACCCTGAACATGAAGTGTGTTCCTCCAGTGTAAGTAAGAGAGGGAGTACCGGCTGAGGACATTATATTGTAAATTCCCCTTGTCTGGACCTTCAATACTTATACTTAATGGCACAGTATATATAAGGCAGAGGCACAGTCAGAGAGCTGTAGGACCGCCTGAGGAGTGCATAAGGTAGCCTGTCATGCACCCTATTTATGCTAAACACTGTTCACACATACGCATAGATGCATATAAGCACTATATTCTTATATAGCACTTTATTCATGCAAAATGTCAGTGATGAGGCAACGGAGTATGTTTGCCAAATAACCTAACCCACCAGAATCAAATTTACATGTAGCACTTGACTGGACTTTCCCAAGAATCCTGTCAGTGTATATTAACGCACCATTATTTCCGATGGATACTGTCAATGTTGATTTTTGTGTTTAATATTACTTTATAAATTAAATTTAAATTCTTGTATATTACTAAATGTGAAATAAAACGCACCAGGCCCTGAGGTGTTTCTGTGTAAATGGATAGGAACAGATAAAAATGCAGAAGGAAGCTTAAGTGTGATGATGTCGCTCGTTTAGTTTAGCATGATTGGCTGCACACTCTCCTTTACCTTCCTGTATAATACACCCTATACTGTATAATTTTTCTAATGAATTGTTTTGCCAGAGATATATAAATGAATATCACTTTGCTTAAGGCTGCATTAAAAAAAATGTGCTTCAAAAAATACATTTGGAAGTGGTACGAATATATATTTGTATTCAACACACGAGCCGAGCTAAATCCAATTCGCTGTACCCACTAGTGCAGCAGAGTTGACATCTTCCATGACTATAATATTCCCAGGAGGCGGTGAGCTGTATCCCCCATAATGCATTTCAGATCCACACAGCACCAGACCAGGATGGCAGGTATGTCAGCTCAGGGTCACCCAGCTCAGGACTCTCGCAAACCCTACCTGTGTTCGTCGCCGGGCGCCAGACCAAGCCTAAAAGCAACAGCTTCATTCTCTCTGGAGTTGGGACTCCCGAAGACCGCAATCCTAACTATTCTCAGTGGATCTGTGGAAGACAGACCCAGACAAAGTTAGGACCCTGTTGGGACTGTAGTTGATGAGTCGAATCAAAAAAATAATAAATGTCACGAGTCGGACCCCTTAGCTGCAGATGTCACAGGCATCGCAGACCTTTGTGTGCGGAGCGCCAGCCATCGTTTGCCAGATGCATGGCAGTCATGGTGAGAGCTGCTGCAAATTAATCCCTGGAGCTCATTCGCAGCTGGTGATATAAATATTACTTTGTTTTGTAAACACGTGTAAGTTCACGATGGTGATTATGAGCTGCCAACAGCCAAAGTGTTCGCAGTCCTCTACGTGCGCCTGTTTATATTGCGGGAATCTTCGATGGCGGCACTCTGTAAGCGGTGATAGTCGTGGACCCACACGGCATCTGTGTCTGAGCGCCTGATCGGCAGTGCGGATTTCCAGAAAGCAGCGTTTCGTTTACTGTGAGGTTGTTTGCCAGTGTGAAAATCTGTGTGATGAACGTGGATAAAACCAGCATTTGTGAAATATAACAATGATATTAAGCCTTGGTCCAGCTAGTCTCTGAGGCAGCTTGCTGCTATCTTGCTGGGAGAGCTCCACAGAGAACATCCCTTCTAGAAGCTTCTATGTAGCGTAGTTTTGTAAGCAGTTTAATTTACATAACAGTGCAGTAGGACAGTTTAACCCAGTTTTCTTCTGGGATGGATTGATCTGTGTTACACCCTTCATGCTGCCTTCTGAAGTTAATGCACTTAAACTCTTTGGACTCAGGGTGGGGGCCACTTGCAGATCCTGGGTCTGGTGAAGTCGGACGAGGGATTTTACCAATGCATGGCGGAGAATGCAGCGGGAAACATCCAGGCCGCTGCTCAGCTTATCCTTCTGGAGCCAGGTAAGACTCTTTAAGAAGACACTTTGTATCTATGTCTAGCTCACCCAGTCTCACAGAAGCCCAGGAAGACCTCCTCCTGATTGAATGTCTTCTGTCTTTTAACTGCCTTCACTTCCACTGAGATCACGTTAGTGACAGGCCTCCAAAGATACCCTGTTAGCGATATGACCATTCTCCTGTGATCAGGCCCAGCAGGGTTTTGCACCCAGTACTTTAATATTTAACAGAAGAGGTTTCATCTGTGGTACTCGTAGGGCCTTCTGGATGTCTTGTTTACCTTCATGACTTACTAAAAGCCTCCTGTATCATTTGCTCAGAAGTGGTTTCACAGAGCTTCCTGTATGACTCACTAGACCTCCTGGTCATGGCTGCTGGGGATGTTTAGTTTGGGCAGGCGGGGGGGGGGGAGTGGTTGGTCTTCACTACTATGGGAAGTCGGCATTCACAAATATGGAGGCTGGGATTCCTCTTGTGTGTTGTCTGGATCTTCCCTTCTGTTCTGTGGGCTGGATGATGTTCAGTGCGCAAGGCTGTAAAAGGCAGACAGAGCCAGTGGTGAGGAGAACGTGCCTTTGATGTGGAACCAGCGGCTGTGGAAGCTCACACTCCAGTCCCCTTCATTCTATGGAGGGTGGTTCCGTTACTATAGCTGCTATAAACTGTTCTAACTCTGCCCTTGAGTGCCGGGGCAGAGATTTCTCTCTGAGTCTCTCAACCAGCCACACAAGCTGAAGGACCTTCCCCTGGGATGCTAGTTAGGAGAAAGAGCCAGATCCAATCTGGGTGCAGACCTCCATCCCCCCCAACGCCTGGCAGCATGTGATTGCCGCTGTCCAGGCTCAGCTTTGTGTCCAAACAACTCTTTCAGTGATAGAGCTCCCAGTCGGAGGTGACCTTCTAAGTGCACGTCAGCTCTGTCTGGGCTGCAGATGTGCCACGGCTCTGGTGGGAGGCTGTGGCTTCAGCCACAACATGAAGTTCTCATTCGGAACCCCAGCGCCGTGCATGCTAAGGAAATTAACCTTCATTCGACTCTTCAGCCTCTGGTGGATCAGGGGTAAAAAGATGCATTCCAAGTATACGTACGGTTTTGACAGAGCTCGGTGTCGCAATGTTAAATCTGCTTAACCAGTTTATGACCGTGATGTGCGGTGGCCCTTCCAAGCTCATGTGTAATTCACGATGCACGGATTTCAGTCATGTGTCTCCCATGGCTTTCAGTTACAGACAACCAAGCCTGGCTTGGGCTGTAGTCCACAATTTACCCCCATTAGCAGCCAGGCCAGATGGCACAGCAACAACAGGGCCGTTCAGCCAAGTAGCACAGTGTCCAGGAGTGAGCCAGTGAGCAGAAAAATACTCAAAAGAAAGGGGGTGGTACTGATCATGACAACAGGAAGCACAGTGACACTGTCAGCCATTAAAACAATACTGAATAACATTCAGGTGTTTTTAAACTTGTTTCACAATATGAACCTTCACTTTAACTAGGGGGACCATGATAATCCATGTCAGGGAGGACACTTTGAGCTCCGTCAGGTTTTACAAACTACTTTAAAACCGAAAGGCAACTGTGCTCGGCTAAATAATTGTGTTCTTCTTGCGCTTTGACCTGTTTGTTTCCTTGATTGAAAGATTCATCCAGCTGGTTCACATTAACGTTAGTGACACCTGTTTGATTATCGGAGACTGACGTATTTTATTATGGACGTATTTTATTATGTGTGTGGCATGTATCAAGAACCAGAACATGCCACTTGCACTGCCACTGCAGAGGTTTAGTTATATGTGCGTGATATTGTATTTACAGGGGATGGACAATGAAAGTGATACACTGGCCAATATAGTGTTTGAGGTTTCGTGGTAATGTATGTGCGGAGTAGTGCTCAATCTTCACTAATTGCACATTCCATCAGTAAGAGCCATAAGAGCATGAAGGTTGAATTAGCAGAGCAATAGCACAGCTGTATGTACTGTATAATATCACCATCCGCACAACAAAATGGGAGACATATCAGAGTTCAAAAGCAACGGTATCCAGGGTAATGTTGGCATATCACCACAATGGACGGACCACATCCTACAGGAGTGACTGTGGATGCCAGAGGGAACTATCTCAAAGGGGTATTCAGGCACCCACCCCTGATTTTATCCAAAAGAAAATAGATCCACAGCTGCCCAACTTACTGCAAAATTAAATGTGCACCTTGACTTTCCTGTTCCCACCAAAACTGTGCGTTGGGAGCTCCGAAGGGTCAATAGTCATGGTCGCTCTGTTATATCTAAACTTTTGGTAATCCATGCCAATGCCAAACGTCGATTTCCATTGGGCCAGCAGTGCAAATCTTGGGCTGTGGACAATGTGAAACGTTTATTGTTTTCTGATGAGTCCGCCTTCACTGCCTTTCCCACAACCGAGAGAGTTATGGTCTGGAGAAGCCCCAAAGAGGCTTTACCAACCAGACTGCCGGGTACCCAGAGTACAGCATGGGGGGGGATCAGTGATGGTTTGGGCTGCAATATCATGGCTCTGCACCATACTAATAAACTATTGTGGTCTAAATTTAAATTATGGTCTTATTGTGGTTTTATTGTCCAAACCCAGCATGTTGTACAATACATACAGTAATGTGCAAAGGTCTTGCGCAGGGAAAGAAAATATTTAACAAATCGATGTAACATGCAAATTAACAGTGACACAATAAAAAAAAAGAGAGAGAATTTCTTCTGTTCTCCAAAAAGTTAACGATATCTTTTTGGATAGCCAGACAAACACTGCTTTTGGTTCCCAAACCTCTCATACGGGGACACCATTATGTATTTGTTCAATTTCACCTCCAGCTGAATTCATTAATTATTTTTTTTAGTTAAACAACTCAGTGAGGTATTGATTAGCCAAATAAGATGAGTTAGTGGTCGAGTCAAAAAAATGTATGGGTGTATTGCATGGATTCTGCAAATACTGGGGTGACTTTAAAAGAGGTTTTTGGCATGGTACTGCATAATCAAAAATAAATATATAGATTGATCAAAGCTAAAAGTGATTAAATATAAAATAAGACTTGTTTGCATTTCATTACTCAGTTGCTGTATTTTTGAACGTTTCCCGCAAAACATTTGGAATTTCACTAAGCATTCCAGAAATTAGCTTTCTGAGGTGTCGGAAAATGTATGTGTCTCCCACAAAACAAATTCATCGAGCACAAGAGCTCAGACTGCAAAACGGCACCATCTGTAAAACAGAAGAACTCGTTACAGGAACAAGCTGGTGCACTCTGAGATGTTTTTGCTTCTCAGTTTTTATGCACAGCCAAATATGACATTTTTACTGTGGCACTAAACAATACAAAAAAAACCCAAACTTAAATTAAAACAAACATTTAGAAAAATATTTAGAGAACATATTTGCATTTTTTTTTACTGTTTTTGTTAATTAACCCTCACCATAAATGTTTTTTTTTTAATTGGTTTTAGAAATGTGCATTGTATAAATTTATTCCTCATTACACTACACTACAAGGTCTTCTTGAATAGTGGAAACTTTGTAACCATTAGGTTTTAAATTCAATCTCATCATACTGCAGAATATTTCCAGAATCATAGAATTAGTAAATCATTGAAATTTAGTAGAGTAACGTTCATTGTCACAGGCAATTCCCACTGAATTCTTTACAGTTGATTTAAACAAGCAAAAAATATACTGGAAACATAACACGTGGAAAAAAAAATGAAAAGTATTCCCCCATTCCATTTTAAGTCAAGTGAACTGTTGCTAGGATAGAGCATTGGGCAGAGTTTAGGATGAGGTCTGGCGTTCTCTTTAGATATTGCCAGGAAGAGCATGCTAAATACCACTGGTGGTCTATGAGCTCAAATCCAGATGGTTCTAAGTAGAGAAGACAGAGAGCAAGAACGGCTAAGTATTTTAATTGAAATATTTGTTTGGGTACAGGTTGAGTAGATTCAGCTGAGTACCATACAAAATTCAATTAGGATAAGAAATTGATTAGGTACTTTGTTAAGCGGTATAACAAGAGTTCTCCTCAATACTTTTCCTGTTTCCAACCCTTCCAGTTTCTGGCCTAACTGTGGATGAAAACTGTAATTGGCCAGAGCTCAAAGCAGCTGTCCAATCAGGCACAATCAGAGTCAAAGTGGGCCAACCAGGGCTCTCCAGCCAACCTGCCTCCTCTGGCTTCTACATCTCAGTGAAGCACATTTTTGGAAATCTGGATGCTTTCCTCTGTTGATTGGCTGTTTTTTGGCATGGGCAGTGTAGAGAAGCCACCTGGCTGAGCTCAGATTTAATCAACACAAAAGGCAGATGGTTGTCATTCAGCATTGCTCAGATTCATCTGGGCGAATCGGCAGATGACAACAAAGTAAGGTCCCTTGACTAGTGTGGACTAGCATCTCCTCAGCGCTCTGCTTTTTATGTCCTGCGTTCACTCTTGATGGATCTGTGGGCTCCCTTGGGCCTTGGGTTACTCTGAACAATGGTCAATAGTAACAGAGTCCTCTCAAAAGCGCCTTCAACTTTGACAGCCACCTCACTGTTTTGTTTGTTAAATCTGTAGCCGATAAATGTTGCTGCGTCTTGGCTGGGCTCCATGCAGATAAGCAATGTTTACTAAGAGTTCCTTGATCGGAATTCTCAAGATTGTTAAAGTTCAGGTTTTCCATACCGCTTAATGTGATTTTTAAAATAAAATGTGACACTTTCAGAAGTGGCTTGCCTCCGCAATGAGCGTAATAAAGGCACTTAAATGATGATCACATTATCAGTGGCTTGCTATATTCCTTCCTTCGAGTCTAAAGGCAAAACATTTGTATGACTGTGTGTTTCTGTTTATCTTAATTACATGTTAGAATGATGGATGGCAGTATTCATTCTCCATGCTGTTCTCACCTGCAGGCATCTTGATTGATATTCTAGGTTCCGGTCAAATTGGCTTGTTTTCTTGGGTTTGATGATCATGCGAGTTCTCAGTTTGCCCCCAGCATGCATTTACTATGCATGTCTTGGAGAAACAAGAGCTGCATGATGCACATGTAGGTTGGAGGGTTTGTAACCTGGTTATAACCTGGGTTTATAACCTGGTTATGGTTTGTAACCTGGTTATAAATGGAGAATCGGAAAACTATTGGCCTGATCCTTTCAGTTTCCTTATATCTGTTCTGTGCATCAGATATTTTGCAGTTGCTACCCCAAGTTGTACATCTGCTAAAGGGGGTATCTTAATGATTGCACTCAGTTATACTGTTAATTTTATTATAATGTTTCATTGACTAGAAATTACGTAATTATAGCTCAGGAGATTGTAAATCAATCATGGTGGAATGTAACAGCAAACTTTGAAGGTAGCCACATTTGTATAGAGCCAGACCGTTCAAAACTATGATGCTGACATGTTTCAGTCTTAGAATATTGATCAGCCTGCGTCCGAGACTTATATTGACGGTTCTTGGTATTCAGCAAAAAGCACACATTCATGTTTTCAGATGGAAGAGGCCACGCACTAAATGCTGCCCAGATTTCCCACAAGCAGCTATCACTGAAATGCAAATGAGATGCAAATGAGATGTAAATGAGATGACTGGCTTGCCTGCTCTGTGGCTCCATGAGGCTTCTGGTCCTTGTCTGATGGGTTCCACTAGCTGACTAGCATTGAATAGTGGCTGAAGCTGAATACAGCCTGTATCTGCGGCAGCCTTGGATGAGGTTTCAGCTGAAGGTGGTTCACACTTGCGCCATTCTACTATGACTCACCATTAAAATATTTCCAGACTAAGCTGCTATTGATAAATAGATTCCCATATTCTGCTGTGATGGCAGCTCCCTTGCAAGGATATGTGAGCCTGAAGGGGCCAGAACTACTATAAACCCTGCTCCCCAAAGTAGAGACCTTGTGTGTTTTGTTGATGTGTAAATGCACTGCTGAGAGCCTGGCTGTCGTATTAAATGCGTTGACAGCTTCGCTGTGAGCAGATACTTGTAGCTGGAAAGTAAGTTGAGGCTGTTGGAGAGTCGGCATGGATTCTATGTTGAGTTTACGTGTACTGTGTTGGGAAATATAAATAGAGTGTGTTGTGTTAGAGATTAGTATTTCAGCAGAAATGTTAAGGGAGGTCGCCTCCTCTCCATTAGCAATATTTGTTTCAAAATGGTCATGGGCATTGCACGCAGAATGATGGGTATGCTAGTTTTTAGTTCCTTCATTGTAAAACCTGACCACCGACTGTCCGAAGTGAATCTCTTCGGCCTTCCTGCCAGCATCTTTATGCAGTGACGTTGGGAAAAGGCTCTATAAATGGTTGTACCTGTGCACTGTGTAGCTCGTTTGGAATAAAAGCATGTGTTTAAAGGTTGTTGGGTCCCACAGCTGCAAGATGGGGGAGGAACAGCTCTCCATGGGTCCCAGGAGGCATATTTGTATTCTGCAGCCAGCATCTGACCTTACCCTCCTTACTGCATTCCCGTGATGCTATACTCCCCCCTAACGCAGAGTTGGCGCAAGGCTGAACTGGGGATGGGGCCTGTTGCCATGGCAACTCCCCAACCCCGCATGTCCTATTGATTTCTCCCGTCGGCAGGCACAGAGGCAGTCCCCGCACAGGGTATCAGGGGCCGGTTTGTGGGGGTGGAGGTGCAAGGGAAGGGATTGGAGGTTCCTTTTCCTGCTGTGCTTAACACGACCCCATGTGATTTTTTTTTCCCCATAATGACCCTGCTAAGGAATCCAGAACATTGCCCACATCACTCCTGCCTGAAGGCATAGAGAAGCCAGCCATCCCGGTAGGAGCTGGCTATTAATTAACATCATTTGTGCAAATGACTTAACAGATGCACAGGCTGAGGGAATCTCCCAGGTATGTGTAAGGCTGAACTTGAGCAAACACATGTCATGTCTCAATTAGCAGGAAGCTGGAGATGCATTGAGTCTGCTGGGGTTCCTGCAGATCGTGCTTCGGCACTGGCTCTGGAGACTTGCTGAGGGCACCACAGAAGCCCGGGATCGATGCAGGGGCCAATTAGGGAGCTTGTTGTGGTGTTGTTCACCCCAAACCCTCATTCATAAAATCACCTCCCCCACAGAAATACAAGCCTGTCCCAGCATGTGTGGCAACACAATGACGATTCCCCGGTCGATGGACTGTGCCTTTTTGGACCCTGAAAGATATTTGGCCTCATTTGCACCATAGTGAAAGACAGGCCACACTATGTCTGACCCAAAGCGAGATAAATCCTGCGTCATGACTGACTGTATGTGAAGCACAGGCTAACCGCCTCTGATTCTTAGTGAGGTGCAGGACCAGCTTGATCTTGCATAAGGTGGAGGTCACCTCACGTCTGAACCTTCGCGAGAGACAGGCTAGATCGTCTTTGTGTTTTTGTGAAATACATCCTTATGTTGACCTCAGATGTGATCCATGCTACGCATCGTTTGAGCCTTAGTGAAGTAACTGCCCAAGTTTGCCCTGAATGAGAAATGGATTGGACCTTTGGAAATGTGTGTTTGCGATATGAAAGCCTAGGGCAGGAGAAAACAAAACTATTAGGGCTGGCTAAGAAAAGCATGGGGGGGGGGGTTAGTACTGAGTACAATCAGAGTATCAGAGCAGTTTCATTTACCAGCTTTGGCTGTCAGAGTTTGGTAGTGCTGGAAGATAACTGGCTCCATTCCGCTGGGTAAAAAGGCGAAAGGTCAGCGGCTGTATGTTGACCAGCCCCTGCGCCTTTCTTCTGGGGGAGTGTCAGGGCTGCTGGCTGCCTTGCGGGAGGAGCTGCAGCCGGGGGAGGGTAGGAGTTCTGCCGCCCAGCTGTCAAGTGTCCCCTGGTGCGTGAAGGCGGCCACGGCTGCTGTCAGCCCAGCCTAAGAGACGGAGACGGTAACGACGGCGGCGGCGTTTAGAAATCCCGGGCAAAGCTGATGGATAACCGGCAAGAGGAAATGCATTTTAGTAATTTCTGAAGATTAATGTGTGTATATGAAATGGATCCATTTTTATCATTTAAATGTGACGGTGGGGAATAAATCTTCTCTGTATTATTAACTGTGTATATATTATTACTTTGGTTTTAATTTTATACACAGTCTTGTTCTTTATTCCATGCAAATTAACCTTTTTTGTTATGATTTTTGTATTATTATAAGATTTTTTAAAACTGCATTTACAATAAAGGGGGAAATCCAGTGAAATGCTATTCTGCACTGCACTGTAAATAAATGCAGGCACAGCAGTTAAGTGCCCTGGAGGTACAGTTAGTAAACTGCTGGTGGAAGCACCAGGGAGTATTGCTAGGACTACATTTCCCAGAGGGCCACAGTGGGAGCTCACCCATTGGCCTGCCATATTTCAGGTGACAGGAACATCTGCACAGTGTGAGAATGTACATATAACGACTTGCGTGTGTATGTATGCATAGCAGGTCTCAAATGTTTTCAGTGTGTACGATTCCCCCCGAACTCTCTAAAAGATAAGATTACATGGACCTCATTTCATATTAGCCTTGTCGTAAGCAGAAAGTGGCATGTTTTCTGTAATAGGAATGTCCAATGCATTTGATGTTATCTTTTCAATTAGACTTCACTGATAGCTGCTGATCTTCCTTTAAAAGTGTAGGCACAAAAATAAGAACATTCCATAGTAAAGGTAAACAGAAGGCTCCATAAGTCACAAAGATTTGATCACTGGAAAAATAACAGTAGTTCAGTACTTCAGATTTGCGCTCTGCCTCTTACTCGCCATGGATCATTCCTTCTGCAGAGTCCTGGTCTCTGCGATGTTCTCCTCCCAGTCAGGAATATGCAGACTCGGATTTGAATGCTGGATTTGTGCATGTGGGGTTTCAATGTCCTCCCCATGTTCTGCAGTTTTCTCCAGATTCTCCAGCTTCCCCCTTTAGTCCAAAGGCTTGTGCTGAATCGGCATCAGTATTGCCCAGAGTGTGTGCTCTGTGATGAGCTGGCTCCCCGCTCAAGGTGTCCAGGTGTTCCAAGGCCTACGCTCCAGGTTCCCTGCAGTGCTGCGGCGGGAAAGCAGTTATGAAAGATGGATCTGGTGACCAAGCTTTTTTTTATCCTTTCCATTATTTAGGTCCATGACAGGCTGTAAAGTTTTTTTATTTTTTTTACACAGCTATTAACTAAATACATTCGACCCTTCTGCCTTGCGACTTTCCCCATTGCAGTTTTGATATATCTTTGAGTTGGCATAAGAAACTAAATGGGAATTTTTTTGGAGTTTCTTGGAGTTTTGCGAAAAAACACAAAGGCCAACAGACGACATGTAAAAAGTTTAGTGACTCATAAATGCATAAAATATGTTTTTTCCTGCTGGTTTGGAGGACATCGAGCACGTTTACGGCAGCCTCTCACGCGATGACTCGCAGTGATCTTGGTATCTCGCATTCCTCCTATCTCTTTGTGCTGTTTTAGTGCCCTAAACTGTACTAAAATCTGAAACCCCACATTTCACTCACGAAGGGGATAAAAAAAAAATGTACATGGCTGTTTCCAGATACCAGCAAGCCTGCACCCCTGACCCCCACAATGTGGAAGGGTCAACTATTCATGTATTTTATTGGAGCTCTTTCTTTAAGGTGACTTAAAAGGCACCGTCAGCTTTGTATGGTATGTATGTGGTTCATATGGTGTGTATGTGGTTCCTATGGGATGTGTTTGGTTCCTGTGGGATGTGTTTGGTTCCTATGGGATGTGTGTGGTTCCTATGGTATGTATTTGGTTCATATGGTGTGTGTGTGGTTCTTATGAGATGAGTGTTGTTCCTCTGGTATGTATATGGTTCCTATGGGATGTGTTTGGTTCCTATGGGATGTGTGTGGTTCCTATGGTATGTATGTGGTTCATATGGTGTGTATATGGTTCCTATGGGATGCGTATGGTTCCTGTAATATGTTTATCCTGAGACCCAAGGAAAAAAGTGTAAGAAATAAGACATCTTTTTTCAAATTTATTTTTATTTTTAATTTCACAGCATGTCCTCTTTAGTGTACAACAGGAATAAATATGTTTCCTTACATCAGTGAAAAGAAAAACAAAATGTCCACTGCAATGGACATAAATGAATGGGTGGGGTCTCAGGAGGTTATGGTTCCTATGGGATGCATGTGGTTCTTGTCAGATTTATTAGTGCACTAGAAATGAGAAAAGCAGCTGAATCTCACCATTTCCATGCTGATGAAGGTTCCTACATTTTCATTGGATAATAGAGCCTTTTTCTAATGTTGTTTCCTCACCATATCTCCTAGCTGTTGCTGTATGTAGCGAATATTGACTCACATTCAACCTTTGAATGATGTTGAGTGGCTCCTTCTAAAGCACAGGTGTCAGACTCCAGTCCTTGGGGGCCAGAGCTCTGCACATTTTTGGGTTTCCCCTCTTTAACACACCTGATTCAACTTCTTGTGCTAATTACCACACAGCTCATGAGCTGAATCATTTATGGTGGAACAGGGAAAGAACTAAAGCTACACAGGGCTCCGGCCCCCCAGGACTGGAGTTTGACACCCCTGTTCTAAAGTGTTGAGAAATGCAAGTTCCTTCACAGGGGAGGAACGAATCTGCACTGAAAATGACGTGCAAATGTCATTTTCAAACTCTGTGTCAACAAATGCATAATTTTATAATAAAGTCATCAAGATCCTTGTGAAAAGTGTTGCGCTCTCCAAACATTGTGGAATTTGAACGTACTTGTCTAATTATGGATAATAACATTTACCGTTTGATTTTGAAAAAGAAAATTGAAAAGTTGTTGCTAGTTATAAAAGATTTCCTGTCCATTTCAACAGCGGGCTGCCATATCGCACGAAATCATAAAACTCATAAAACCAACCGCCATAAAAATCATAAAAAATTTAAATAAAAATCAAATGGCATTGCCACTGTCATGCATACACATGTCAGACAAATTGAATTATAATAGAGGGAAAATGCTTGACTGGTTTTTCTATGAATATTTGTATTCTTATTTGACTATTTTTCAACAGCTGTCCATCCATGATATACACATTTAAAACTACTTTACAACGTCCTTCATATGTGATCACTAGTCCAGGAGACAGATTTTGAAAATGTTGCATATTATTAACGACAAAAAGCACGTTAATAAATGTTTGTTGTGGAACAAAAATACGGATGCAAAGTCGTGAATGAAAAATAGCCCATTGAGTTTCATTGGCATTTCACGCGATGGGGCGCATAAATCTCATACTTACATTTCAGTTACAATATGTTTGCATACATCAGTGTTTCATAACTGCTTTTCCAATTTGGGGTTTGGTGAGTCAGGTTGCCGTCCCCTGAAGCATAAAGCAGGATATACCCTGGATAGGATGTCAGTCCCTCATGGAGGACATGCAATAGACAATTTAGAAACATCAATCTACTCATCTTCAGAGTTTCCTGAGCAAATCTCACATGCACATGACAGACTCCGGAGATACAAGGCTAACCGATGAGCCGAGCTGCAATCCAATATTAACTTTGCTGTAGTGATTTAGTCGTCATTATTTAAAATAATAATTAATTGCAATGAAGCAATAATTATTGAAATGTTATTTTAATTACATACAAATGAAGCCCTTTAATTAAGATTAAAATGAGGCGTGAGGATTTATTCTGTTTGTCCTGGTTTTTGCTAATTTATCAGGGGCAGGACCCTGGAGGTATGCCGCGGCAGGCCTGCCCTCAGTGCCAGCCCCACGCTTGTGCAAAGATTACAAATCTGTCAGGTGCCCAGACTTGCTGTACACGACTCTTGTGGCACCACTTTCACTTGCAGGCTTTGTATTTTGCACCTAGCTTTGAGGATACTGTTCTAATAACGCAGCTAGGTTTAGATGGGTATGCAGAACAGATGGATTTGTCTCATAAATGCACAGGCATTGGTTTCACATTTTCCGCTATGATGCACTGAGCGTGACGTGTCCATATCTAGCAAGGGAGGCTGTTTGATTTGTATTTAATGATCCAAGATGGTTGGGGTTCAGAGTTTGTGCAGCATTTTTTATGAAAAACAGCTGTTTAAATGGCACGAAGTCTGGGTTTGTATATATATAAAAAAAACTATTTTGTGGTCTACTTTACATAGTTCAATTTTTGGAACAAAGATGAATAACTGAACACCAGCCTTCTAAGTGTTTCTGCCAAACAGTTGTGTTAAATGTATTTTACGAAGACATGCATTTAGGCTAAATGTCTTCTCTAAATTGGCCAATGTGAATATTGGAATGTGTTTTTAAAATGGCTATTATTCTATTCCCCTTTCCAAAATTCACGATGGAGACTTTCCAAAGTGATGTAGACGTTAGTTTCAAAGTGGGTATGTGGAACATATGCGTGAAGGTGAATCTAATATAACAGCTTTCATGTCTAAAGCTCCATTCTGAAGTTCAATAATATTACTCCATTTTCTTTTTTGTTCATTTCAGCCTTGCACGTTGTTGATGAAAATTAAAAGAATTGAAGGGGGGATGTGAGTCAGGCAGAATTTCCTGGCATCTCGGCCATCTCCCAAGCCAGGTTCTTTATTTATTTGCATTATCAAAATTATTATTCTTAAACTGAACCACTTGGTTGGTGATTTTCTGTATAGGCCATTCATCTTCCATTGAACACATAATTAACTGAATGATGAAACAATGTTTTTGACACAAATTTCTCTATCGCGTTCATTCGCTAATGACCCATCTAAAGGAACATAAGCTGTTCATTAGCGGAAAAGCGGCTACTTCAGTTTTTCATTTCTGTTTTTGAAGAGTAAGCAGGCACCGACTGAGTAAAGTGAGTTAACTGATTGTTCTTGTTTGTTTGGTAAAAATGATTTCGAGCTATCACTTTTTACAGCTCTTTTCAGTTACTGATACCGGAGTTGGAACAAAAGCCAATGTATACAGTGGCATGCCAGAAGCAGGATTAGGATATCTCGGTATAGCGAGGTTCTGCTGAACAGCACCCTGCAGTGCACAGCTCCTGACTCGAGTGTTTCTGCTGCACACTGCACGGCAAGCATGCATTCTTGTTTGAGAACAACCCACACCATAAAGGGAATATGATTTCTGATATGACCGGATTATCGTTGTAATGCCCTTGATATTTGTTATGCCTCGTTTTGACGACCTTGCTTTTGTATGCAGCTTCCAGCGTGATCGTAGCTCTTTATGCACCAGGAACATTGCTGTAACATGCTTGAAATCAAGAGCTGAATTTTCCACATACCATCCCTGATATTAAGCATCTACAAAACACTTGCAAAGCGCTAAGGGATAAGGCTGAGCCTGTCAGTCTAAGTGCACTATCAAGTGCACTATTAAGTGCACTGTCAAGCGCATTATCAAGGGCACTATCAAGGGCACTATCACGGGCATTATCAAGGGCACTATCAATTGCACTATCAATTGCACTATCAAGGGCACTATCAATGACACTATCAATTGCACTATCAAGGGCACTATCAATGACACTATCAAGGGCACTATCAAGTGCACTATCAAGGGCACTATCAAAGGCAGTTCCCGCCTTTTTACTGAGGACTGTAACTTTTCCTGGCATGGGGGTAGATCCTGTGTGATGTTTCATACACGTACTGGCCAATGGTCAGGTAAAGAGCTTGGATCTTCAAGCCTCCCCCTCTGCCCCCATTTTCCTATTAAGGGCAATGGGGTCCTGGTTCAGTCGATATACATATTGAGAGAGTTGACATTTTCATGTCATTGATTTTTGGTTGAATGATCTAAACATGCATGCCTCTGTCTCAGAACTGAGAATCTGTATAAATCACTTCATAACTCAAAGCATAAGAATTGTATTTGACACATTACATTTCTGATTATTTGCACAGCTGCTATCGAATATTTTAGCAGCTCAAGTTGTTTGAGGAAATATTTGCGTTTGGTGGCTGAAACAGTGCATGAATTTGTAAGTAGACTGTCAGGGATGTTTGTCCGTGCAAGTGGACATTTCAATTTGAACAGGACTCATGCAAAAGCAGTTCTGTGAAGGACTTAAGACGCGTACAAAATCCGAATCAAAGCGGGAATTAAAAACACCACAGCCCTTTACTTGACCCACTTGTTCAAACAGCATTTGCTAGCATTTATGGTTCAGCAAGTGGGTTCATATCAGACACATTGAGTCGAGTAACCAATCAGTCTGATGTAATTCATTATAGTAGATTTTCTCAAACAAGTTCTTACAAAATACTTTATAGCAGATTTTCCATTGGGATTGAGAAACAAAAAACAAAATTTGCTAATAACAGAAAACAATATACATACGAATCTCAAACCGTAAATTAAGTTATGGAAAACAAATAAGGGTTTTCCTGATTAAGGCTGACAGCACCTGGGGACCAGCCATCAGGTGATTGAGTGGTTCTGCTGCTGGAAGCTGGATTCTTGGATGCCCTTGTCAATGGATCAGTTAGAAACATGCATCCTTTTACTGTTGTAAGCTGGAATTGCTGGTCAACAGTGAGCCTGGGATCTGAGTGGCATGACCAGAATTCGCAAGGGGAAGCGGAGAGAAGATTTTACCGATATATGTGAAATAGTTTAGACTAGTTTTACTGCAGCCTCACACCTCCGAGGCTGAGAGTTCGAACCCGCCACCCTGGCCTGTGCATGTGCAGTTTGCACGGCCTCCCCATGTGTGATCAGGCTTTCTTTGTATAACACAGATTCCTCCACTTGTCCAAAAACATGCAGTTAGGGGAACTGATATCTTTATATTGTCCGTTTTGTGTGATTTCACCCTGAGCGTTCCCCTGCCAGTCCCTGAAGAGGTGAGAGTAAACGCTGGACAGTTCCAGTGAAATGCACTGATGGAGCACAGTAGTAACTTCTCACATCTTGGGATGAAGAGGGTGCCTTGCACCTCCAGTGTTGGTGGTTCGAATCCTAGCTTTGTGCTCTGTGCCGGCTAGTCTCTCTAGGGTGTCCCCAATCCTAAAATAGTCCCCAGGTTGACTGTGACACTATACTGGGTAAGTGGTTTGGAAATTGTACGTATGCATCAGTAGAAGCTGAGCCAGCCATGTACAGTAGAGACCAACCGTGGTGGACAAATCTATGGCAGCACATGGGGCTAAAGCATTTATGCATTATTCATATGTGGTCTCATATGTGGATCCATACCAGAACTAATACAAGCAGCAGTGAGTGCAGACTCACTGGGGATTTGGATATTTACATTGCTGTCACGGACAGCTTGTCATGAATTTTATAGTCCATAATGTCATTAATGTACATCTCAGTGGAAACAATAGAGGTCTTGCTGCTCCTTTAAGTGTGGCCACACCGAACAGCTGCTGAGTGTTTTTGCGTTTTCGTTTTTGCTCTCATTGCATTTCATTCTGTTTGCTTGGCTTTTGGTTATTGCCAATCCCATTGCCATGTCGTGGTCACATGGCACTGGAGGTCACCCAGTGTTGGCACACTGGTAACCAGTCTCTCTTAACCAGGCACGCAGCCTGACACGCACACACCCTGGTCCATCTTGTGAATCAAACATATGCTAACTCAGAGCATGTGTTGTACCAAAGCTGTGTTATATCAATGCTGCTGCCTCCTTGACTACTGTGCTTGCTTGCATAAATGTCTGTTGTGTTGCCAAATAATCCATTAGTGGCGGCCATTGTGTGTAATGCTTGCTTATATTTAATAATAGCTGAACGGCCCATTTACAGATTACAGCATTTAACCTTACAATAAAAACCACGTAGTTCTTTCTTTCCAACTGTCCTGAATGTCCTGCTTTCCAATGCACAGTTAACCTCGTTCACTGTAATACTGAAAGATTATTTCTGTGCTGTTTCTCTTATTTAAAATACTGATGAATTGTCATAGTTTGAATAGACTCTTTCATGATCCTTTTATCACTCTTCTTTTCTCTCAATCTTTTCATTGTCTCTTCATTTCATTCTACTCATGTGGCCCATGTTCTTTTACATTTCTCTCCCTTCCCCCAACTAACGAATAAAACAGAGGCCACGCCCACATCAGTCTCCTTGGCCCCGCCTCCCGTGACCCCCACCTCTTTGACTGACTCCTCTCCTCCCCTGCCAGTTGTCCCGAGCTCCAGCGCCCTCCCCTCCGCTCCCTGTGACCTGGCCCCTGTCCTAGTGTCTAGCCGCTCCATTCGGCTCAGCTGGCGCCCCCCAGTGGAGACTCATGGGAATATCCAGACTTACACCATCTACTACTCAGAGGAGGGTGTTAACAGGTTTGTAGGCCACAGTGCCCCAACTCCAGGTATTTGTATAACTCAATGTGTGCTACAGTCTGAGATATATTGGCAAAGTGACTAGGGAAACCTGTCCCTTTTATAGCTTTCATGCAGTAATAATTTACATATGACCACTTCACCTATGGATCGGCTTAAACACTGATCTATCACTTAAATGGTGAAATATTATAGGAGGTCTATCTTAAACCTTACATTATAATGTTCGGAAACTGATGTGATGGTTATAGACCTGCTCTCATTACAGTGCAGGAAAATTGTTTTTGACCTTAAGCACTTCACTAAAAAAAATTTTGAAAAATGTCTGTGGTCTGCTGAACACACAGTTAAGGCACCTAAGTGGATTAGGTTGACAGTAAGTGCCAGCTGGCCATTAAGAGTGACGTCCGTTTGTGTTGCAGGGAGCGATCGGTAAACACCTCACAGGCCTGGCTGCAGGTCACCTTGGATGGCCTGAAGCCGGAGCAGACATACGTTTTCAGGGTGGTTGCTTACAACGCTCAGGGCCCGGGGGCCAGCTCCCCACCTGTCACTGTCACCACGAAACCATACGGTAAGCCCGACCGAGGCCCCCGCAACAGCCACTCGCTCCAGCTTGTGCGTTTACTGACAGAAGCGCACCCCCGGGCAGACAGGTTAAGGATTCACAAAGATAAAAAATAAAAAAGAGGTTCTCAGTGGTTTTAAAGCCTCCTCTCTACAGGGCCTGTTGTTTGGATAAAGTGAGAAGGACAAGTTTATTCTGTACTATAGACACGACGCGGACGGAAAGGTTCTTAGCACCACCAATGACAAAACAAACACCGTCTAATGCAACATGATCCATAATGCTGCAAGTGTTCTAGTGCATTTCAGAAACACCCTCACAGTCAGTTTTCAGCCAGTCATTGCTGGGTAAGGAAACACACTGAGCACATCGGCCTTTTAAAGTCACTCGACTGTTTAAAGGCAGGATGTCATCTCTTCGCTTACAGCCAAGTGGCCTATCAGCTCCTCTGCCCACATGCAAATAAGCCTTTACCTTAGAACCTATGACTAGTTACGGTAATTTTTTTTGTGGCACGGATGAGATGAGAGTCTTGTCGGAATCAGCTGTCGGCGCCCTGAAGCAAGCCTGAGTGCCTCCAGCAAACCTGGATTTCTTGGGGATTTGGCAGGTTGCTTTATCTTCTGGGCTTTCTGTCTGCTAACATCTGTCCGCTAACATTTAGCTTCAGTGTGTTATGCCTGCACAATAATTATGAAGCCCAATGTCTGGGAGTAAGACATAAAAACTATGAATGATAGGCAAAGAAATGCATTTGTATATATTGCATATATATTGCATATATCGAAGAAAATTTTTTTGTGGTTTGTGTCATTTTGCTTTAAGTACAGAACATTAATTCTCTTTGCTATAACAGTGCCAAGAAAGACATTTCTGTTACTCTTGATGCCTGATGTAAAATTTTATAATGGCGGACAGGATATGGATAAAGGAATATGGTTTTATATCTGGCTTTTATATGTTATACTTCCATCCAGAAAGGTAATTAAAGTGAATTAAATATGGATCCCACAGGTTTTCAGAAATGCAGCTACACAGCAGTGTCATTAGAGAAACGTATGGTCCCCGTCTGTCTGATTTACATTTCCTTATTCTTAAGTGGGACGTGCAAGATATAAAGTGCTAATATAGCCACTCTTTATGTGTTTAATCTATACCTCACTGATTATGTCCGAGTGAAAGCCGCTAAGTTGACAAGGTGACTTCCATACTGTGCCTACTTTTTCTAAGTATGCTTCCCTTTCATTCAACATCCATAATATGCTAAGTGCTGTAAGTGATTACATGCCTTATATGCCTGCACACAGCATCTGTAGTACTAAGAATATGTCAACTTCCTACTGTATCAGTATACTGATACAGTATTTCTTTCTTTTCATACTGGATGTATGTACAGTCTAGTTTCAAACAGGACCTTAGATCTGTCCAGGATCTTCTGATAATGTGACACCAGTAATTCTGACCTACAGCACAGGTTCCAGGGCCTGTGGAGAATCCCTGGGCTGAGGCCGTGTCCGCCACCTCCGCCCAGGCCTCTTGGGAAGCCCCAACGTTCACTGAGAGCCCAGTGCTTGGCTACAAGGTTTTCTGGACCGAGACTGGCACAGGCAAGGAGCAGGTCAGTCGAGACCGTGGTTGTTTCACTGCTGTGTGCTTGTCCTTTCATCCAAAGCAACATACACAGATTACAGCAAGCGCAGACTAATGTTTTTCTTTGAGAATTTGGGGCACTGCAAATAAATCGCAAATAAGACATGATAGGAAGACCACATGATGCCCTGTTTACTTATTGGCAAAATTATATGGTTTTGTTCAAGATTTAACTTTAGTCATTTTAGCCACTGCTGTACAGTTTAGATAATAACTAGGAAAAGATTCCATTTTAAACGAGTGAATATACTGTTACAAAGGGTGCCTTAAAAAAATCGTACACTTCAGGATTATCCCAAACACCCTGCTTCTTTACAGAAATGTCATGTAATTGCGTTATCTCTGCAGCATTCACAGACCAGCTCAATTTAGCTGCTTGCATTAGCCCTTGAATAGATACAGGATGTTGAAAGCATTACATGATAAAGTAATCAATATTGTAATCTGAAGAGGAGTTACCAATAGATTTTGCAACATGATCGGTCAATGTTCAGGGCACAGAGAAAAGCTGGGGCTAGTGAGACCTCTGGGATGTTCGGTTCGATAAATCAGAATGTTTTTCATGTCAGAGCTGAAAACACGGGCTTTTATTAGGGCACCTGGGTGTTGCTCATGCAAAAACAGGCTTTGTACACATACCTCCATTACCGAACTGCACCTCTAACGCTGTACTAAGACAGCCGGTGCTGGCTTAGGTAATAAATGTGAGCAAAAGGAACAGGATTTGCTCTTACGTCGAGTCCAACTGCTGCACCCTTGAGCAAAGCACTTAAAAAGCTGTTGCAGTCTCACATCAACATACCGTGTCTGAATTCCTTCTTTACGGCCTTTTTTTCATCCATTTACAAGCAGAACATAAGTACCACAGGTTCTGTTGAGAACCTGTTGGGTTTCTTTTGTGATAACTCGAAGTGCAGTTATATAACCCTTAACATACAAACAAAGGCTCAAGAAGAATGCAAAACAAAATAAATAAATAGGCCATCCCAGAATGGTATTGAGGAGAATTTCAAAGGCTGATTCTATTAACAATAGATAGTTAGTGGTAAGAATACAAGCGGCATCATTGTGTGACTGCATGAGACCATACTGTCGCGCCTTGCCTCTGCCCCCCCGTTTTCTCCCCAGTTTGGCCTTATGGAGCTGCGTCTGTTCATCATTCTTCGTACTTCTCATTCCTGCCCTTGTGTGATTCACTCCAGCTGCCTCTCTTTTTCTCCTTTGTTATTCCTGGTTTAAAGGTGTTTCCCAGTCCTGTCACTTATGTTATAGTCACAATGTTATGACGTCTCTCGTTCTGCTTTCCTGAATCTTTCCCCAGTTTCGTCCTCCTGTTTGAACCCCTCGCGGTTCCGTTTGGTTTCTGACTCAGTTCCATTCTGTTTGGCTTTGACTTTAAATAAAACCCCTCTTGATGCTGCCTCTATGTCTGCTTGTATGTGCTTTGTCCTGCCTGGCGTAACACATATAGTATGGTAGGACTGCTGATAAGTAGCGAACATGGAGTACGTATAAACAATTAAGTAAAATTTGACGTCAGAAGGTCTCCCAGGAGTTGACAACATTAACTTTTTTAACATTAAGGTTGCCAGATAGGTTACAACTTATCTTACAGGTTGTTATTGTGCTAAGATGTTCCGGAGTACATTCTCAGCTAGGTTTTTCTTTAAAAAGTTAAGACAAAAATAATTTCAAAGATATTTTGCACTTGTCTTTGATGGTATTCTGTATTCTTGCCAAGTTATAACATGGAATATTCAGAGAAAATTAACATTAATAACATATGTTTTTGCTATCAGAAGGGATGACCTATGACCTGGGCAGAAAAGAAAAACTCAAACAGTGTGTTAAAGACTTATTTTTAGCTACAGTAAATGCTGTGCAGTAGAGCGATAAAATAATCAAAACAATTGTGTTAGGATCCTATAATGATCTGTGCTTTTTTCAGAAGAAGTAAACTGAAATTGAATTAAATAATTCAAATTTAAGTAATGATGAAACATATTAATAAATAATCTCCCATATGTAAAATTGTCTAAAATTCTATCACCACTACTATTACCACTATAACAATTACAACTACTAGACATGGTTAAGTTTTTAGTCTTATTGTTTAGTTATGAATAACTGAATTTCTGGTTATATAGTTTGTAGATTTCATAGTAAAATTCTGATTAACGTGTAGTTATGAATAATTATATAATATATAGTTATATTTTTACAAATGTAAAAAAAAAAAGCAAGGATTTGAACATTTTTTTTCTCTTGACTGGCTTATAGATAAAATATGCTACATAAATAAAGCTATGAAAGTTGTTTTGCTTTATGTTGCTATCTGTAAAAAATGAAATAATAGAAGCGTTTGGTTTCAGAGCGCGGAGGTGGCCGGCCGTAACTACCGGATCGACGGCCTGAGAAAGTTTACGGAGTACGTGATCCGCATCCTGGCCTACAACCTTCACGGCCTGGGAGAGTCAGCCGGGGATCTGATGGTGACCACGATGTCTGATGGTGAGTCGCCACGGCTTCCCCATTCCCCAGCACAGCTTAATGGGACACTGTTGAACTGGCGAGTGATGAACAATACCTTCTCAGCATATTGTTTTTCAATTAAAGCTGGTGAGAACATGAGTATTCTGGTTAAAAAATCTGGAATGCTTCTGTTACACAAGTTTCCCGTGAATGATTGTGTAATTAGTCACTCTTTCAGCTCAACACACCTGGAATAGCCATATATCCATGCAATAGTTATAAGGAATAAACGAATGAAGCTGGAATGAGGATGGTGTACGGCATAATTATAGTTACGGGGGCACAGACTGATATCAGAGTGTGATGAGAGTTTCATCTAATATCCAAGTTGTGTCGAGCAGAGAAGGATGAATTCGACCCTCGACCATCATTTGATGTCAGAGATCTTAATGTAGTGGAATATATTGCTTTTAGGAGTTCACCCAGTTATCAGTGGTGCCAGGTTACTGCAGAAGCACTACTCAGTATGTTCTGAGGTCAACTTGGTTCACAGACAGACAGTCTACTCTCCATTCCACTGCCTGTCAGTGCTGTGGCTTTCTGTTTTAGGATCTTAGATGGCTTCTGCTACTTCTGCAATAAATATGAATAAGAACTATGCAATAAGACCTATGAATAGTTTTCCTTGTTTTTTCTTGGTTTAAAACTATGGACATCTTCCTTTGAGTCTCACTGGTTCAGAACTTTGAAGAGCTTTGAAGAGCTACCATTAGCCTGTGTCAGAAGAAACAAGGCAAGACAGCTTGCCATATATCTTTCTGGTTCCGGATTCTGGTTGGCTTCCATTGTGTCTCAAAAGTTTAGCACCACAGACAGGTTGACTCGGGACATGTTGAATCTTAGAAAGTAGGTACCTCCCCAAGGACTGGAGATATTTCATACCTTTGATGGCACCTGTAAGAACTCCTTAAGGTGCAGAGTAGCACTCTGGCTCCTGTTTGTCACATTTAATTCTTTGCAGAGCATGAGTTCTGCATTTGTTACGTGCATTGCCTTTCACACTTCCCCACCCCTGCTTGATTTTCACACCTCATTGTCATTAAAGTCATTAAGTGCAATTTTCCAATAGTATAAAATGGGTTTTTATTTATTTATTTCTTTTGTAAATCTACTGCTGCTTCCTCATTGTCCATTTATATTATAATCACGGTTTCATTCCATTCTAAAAATGTCAGCTAAACTCACCTAAAACGAGGAATAAGACAGCATATGTATGGTGAGGGGTTAATCATATCATAATTTACTTACTAATTCTAATAATATGTCTAACATAATGTAGACAGCAGATTTGGGAACCGATACTAGCCCGGTAGGACGGGGTGATCTCACCCCACCCAGTTTGGAGAAATTGGGAACTGACGGTACGCCAGCAGGTCAGGACCACCTGGCACGAGACACGAGGAAAACAGGAACCCACCATAGAACGGATACTTATTTTTGCTTATGCTTAACAAAAAAAGGAAACACGTACTTACTGATTAATTAGGAACATGTACTCACTGGCTAACTAGGGTGAATGTCAAGATGTGTTGTAGTCATGCGAAGGGAAAATTACTGAGACGGGGGGTGACACCCCAGAAGGCCTATAAAGGGACAGACCCGAGACTTATGGATTGAGCTTCTTTCTGCACATGCTGAATGTATGTCAGATGGTCGCTCCCGGATTATAATCTGAATAGATAATAAACTGGTGACTTGCAACTACTCCTCGACTGTGCTGTGAATCTCTTCTCATCAACGGACCCGGCGGAGTTCGACTCCAACAATGGCTTCAGGTTTTCTTCACATTCTCTGTATATGCCTGAAGCTGGTCCATTTATGTTTGCATGTCAGTTCAGACCCCTAAAAAAGATCCAGTAAGCAGGATTCAAAAAGCTGACATCATCTGTAATTCTGTCTCTGCCGTTCTGTCTCACGCGGCAGGTATCTCAGGGTGTATCTGTAAATTCCATAGCCATCTGCTGAAGTTCACGTATGACATTTTACCCCACTGCCCTTTATAAAGTACGTAAAATGCAGCGGCCGTGTGCTGCAGCAAAGTTAATTACCTCAGCGGTGTCGTCACTGGTTTGTCTCTGATGATGATTTCAAACAGGTAACAGATCAGTTCTTTGACTGTGCTGTCATGTAAAACTTTTATCTGGCTAAATTTGCTCCTAAGTGATGTATATGTTTTCATTGTGGTGCAACAAACTGTTTAATAATACCCAGTGATTAATTCCTGACCCTAGCAGATTCCCATTTTCCCATTCGCTACCAAGACTGTGTACAATTGAAACAGAGCCAGCACCAAAGCAAATTACTTTCAGAGCACCTGGATTATTTTTTGGAGAACTCATACCTTGATGTCTCACACTCATTCCCCAGAGGGTCTTGTTCACCCTGGTTTTTATTTCATTCCATTCCCCTGGTTTAATTTCTCCACTTACTTGTTAATATTCTACAATACGTACATCGTCTGAAGTCTTTCTGCTATATAATGTGGCATTTCTTTTATGCAGGACATAAAAAGCTTCAGTAATTTATGCAGTAGAAATCTTTAAAATAACTGCTAACCTCATAATTACCTAGTAATCGTTTCCCTGTACGTCCATGGCTGTCCTGTCCTCACTGCCCAGCTAAATGCCTGTACAGTATAGCCCCCAAATTGTAATACATTTTAATTACAATATACAATCCACTTATACTAAACACACTACATATATAAAATATTATACAAAATCTCCACGTGGGTATAACACTGTGTCCTATTTATTTAAAATAATAATAATTTGCTGAGTTTGGAGAGACAACAGCCACTTCTAACATTCTTTAATTTGGATATTTTGTACCAGGTGTGTTTGTAAAAGGAATCACTTTAAATAGAACGTGTTCTTTTAAGCAACATGGTATTTTTCCTTTATTTTCCAAACTTGGCTTGCTAACAAATTTGTAGGACATTCTTTCTCATTTACAGCTTGAATTATGTCTGTGGGCTTTCAGTTGGCCTTCCTGGTGGCTGTTTCATGATATTTTAGCTACTAGTATTTTCAATGTCAGTTTGATTCAGGAAGAGCTCTGGTTCATTTTGAGATGCAGAAATTTCAGTTCAGTAATTGCTTAATAGAATTACTTAGTAATTTCTCTGTGGCTTCCTTGTGAGAATAGGGGGCTGTGGACAAACGCTCTCGAAGAAATGCTCATTGGGTTGCAGGTTAATGCTCATTGAGTTAACGGAGGCCTGAGTGTGACTGCGCTTACAAAGTCCCTTATTTATACTCCTGCTCACACTGTTTTTTACCCTCATCTCCACTTCCAGCCAAGTTCACCCACTGCTTTCTACTGGCACCCGGGTCCTAATAAGGGCAGGAGTACTTGGAGCTGCAATTGTGTTTATAAGGCATCTAATGTATTTAGAACATTTTGATATTTAAATAGGCAGACAGACTTGGTCACGGTTACATTTAAAGGTTGAACACATGCCTTAGAAATAAATGAACAGAAGAATGTTAAACACATTCCAACGGAAAATTAAAATCCTAATATTACACAATGTCTTTTCTTTTTAAATTAAAGCTAATTCAAATGACTGGCTCAAAGCCTTCTCCTCTAAGTCACTGTTTACCAAAAAGTACTGTTATGTTTTATTTTTCTTTAACACTTGTTTTTCTCTGTCTCTAATCTCTTCTTTCTAGTTTTCATTCTATTTTAATTGTGAGGCTCGATCGCTGTTAGGTTGCCGTTGAATGTTTTTTTCTTCTTAGTAATGTAATTAAATGCATGTTCTCATCGACTTTTATATTTGACTCCATTCAAAAGCTATGAAATGTAAGACCCCCATTAAGGCTCATAGTTAGATTTTTGTTAAATATGTAATTAACATAATGTTAAATATATCAGATTTGCTTTAATTTTTTTGCAGTGCTGCTTATGCACTATTGTTGAATTTACTTTCACTGCTCCATTCAGTAATTTAGAGATTTGCCTATTTTACTGTATCATTTTTTTGGACAACAGACAACAGTGATCCCCTAGTTCTTCAAAAATTAATTTGCTGCTGCTCTGCACACCTATACTTTGTATTTAAATGTAAATCTTTATCGTGCATAGTTCTGGCAAGCTCACAGCCTGAAAATCCAGGGATCGGAAAATCAGCAATTGGAGGACTAGACTAATTTTAACCGACGGCCAATAAAGATCAGCGTTTGTATTGGATTGTCCACAGTGAGCTGACTTTGTCCTGTGTCTCTGCTCTCCAGTGCCCCCTATGGGTTCTGTGCTACTTGGGGAAGAGGCTATCTCCCTGGGTTGTCCTCCAACATTAGTCTCAGCGTTGGCTATAGATGAGCAGACCTTGGAACGCCAATCTGCCTCAACTTCTATAAGAAGAGGCCATATTGTATCGGAGCATAGCTTGGGGGTGCTCTTCCAGCGCCCTGCCTCATTAAGGCTCTCGTGCTCAGTAACGAAACTGTATAAGAGTGACTTTTCCCTCAGTGGCCCGCTCCGAGGTAATAAAGGGCACGGCTCCACGTGCGGCTGGCTCTCTCTCTCTCTCTCACTCGCTCTCTCTCATGACCGGATGAACCTGCTCCTCTGAGACTCACTAATTTATGCTTTTATTTATATCGCATCCGAAGCACTAACAATTAGTGAAAAGTACAGGAGCACAGCATTTAGGGTACACGTGTGGCACTCGTCACGGTATTTAGGAAAGCAGTGTCCTTTCAGCTAGACATGCGCATGTGGCCAACATTCCTTGTTTCCAGGGAATAGTTCTGTCTGAAATTCATGCACTGGTCAAGACCAAAAGGCTGTTTATCCAGCTGGTCAGTGCAAGTTACCATACTACAAGACTAGAAAAGTAGTGCAGCTTAATAGAACTTTAGTGAACAATAAATCTGAAAATTTCTTTGTGCTTTAAATGTAGTGGATGTTATTCATGATTTATGATATAGATTTCTGTGATTGCACAATTGATTTTGTCATACCAGGGGTAGAACTAGGCGGTCTCAATGCATAGACACCCCAGTTTTCATCCCATGCCAGTATAATAGAGTGGAAATATGGATTATTTAGAAATTATTTATTATTGATTATTTATTTAGAAATTCAAATTTCTAAGTGGAACCGTAGAAGAGACCCATTGTGGCACGGCCACCCCCATAAGTGGAACTGCTTGCGGGAGTTTTATGTACACAAAAACGTTCTGAGGGCAGATGGAAAAATGATTGGCTCACCAATCAGATTGTAGAGGAGGCGGGGCCAAGCAACTAGGTAGGTGGGAACAAGACATCTGATTGGTTTGACCCATCTCCTCTACAATCCGATTGGTTATCTTGTTGAACCAATCATTTTTCCTTCTGCCCTCAGAACATTTCTCTGTAAGTAAAACTTCCATGAGCTGATGGCCACCCCAATCAAAGTTTTCTGCAGGTATATATTATTATAATAAAGCTTATTGAATTAAACCATAAAAGGTGGAGGGGGGATATGGCAGATATTAAAGATGTACAGTAAATAGTCACAATATACCTCATACTAACAGACAGAGGAGCATCAGTGAGGCATGTTCATATTGCTGTATGAGAGCAGAGGCATGAAAGGCGACAGCGTGTTACCATACAGCTTTCACTCAGCAAGCAGCAGGGAAGGGGCTGGCTACTGCGCAGAGACTAAGAAGTGTCAGCTATTACAGCGTTCATTCTGATTCAGGGCCGGTCAATGCGAAGAGCAGCAAACAGGGGGTTTCAGTCGACGAAGTAGGTGCAGCTTAATGGGTATAAACGTTAGCGTTTAAAGTTAACACTTTACTTAAAGCCATGTTTTTAGTAAATTATAAACACCTTCATAATGCATTATAAACATGGTACAAATATTTATAAAAAGGCTTTACACATTATAGCCATGTTTATTATGCATTATGACTGCCTTACCTCATCTATAATACACTACAGACACCTTCATAATGCAGTACAAAGCATCTTTAATGCTTATACTGACCATCATGATGCATTATAAAAGTAACTATGGTGCATTATAGATGAGCAATTCATAAGACATTCATAATGCATAATGAACATGGATATAATGTGTTATTGATAAATATGTATAGCCATGTTTATAATGCTTTATGAATGCATTATTGTTTGTTAAGAATGTGTTTACAAATTACTAAAAACTTTATCAGAGTTGATATGAAAGTCCCAAGTAACAATCTCTCGTGGATGGGGTATGCAAAATGGAAACTTAACAAATGTAGAAATGGTGAATAAGCCATTTTAACTGTGTTGCAATTATACAAAATTGCAATTATCGTTGTTTGCATTCCATGTGTGACTGTTATTCTTACATTCAGCCTGGCTGGTGCTGTAATTTTGCACCTTTTGAGGTCTTTATGTGGGATGTTTTGTTTATGGAGTGTGTGATGTCCCCAACACTCATCATTACCTAGATGATGAAAGCACATTCAAGTAATGGGCTTTGAAGTCATCCATGTGGATTAAGACAGGAAGGACGTGATGAAAGGAGATTCGCCAGGACTCTCTAGGTTAAACGCACTGATAAGCCAATTTGTGATTACGTGGCGTGTTTTGTTAGTGTAATTTTTCCCGATATAAGAATTTTAAAGTCCACACATGTGTTGCGGATTAAAAAAATAAATAAAAAACGATGACAGGAAAATAGCTCAGCGGTGCTAACGGCCGACCGCAGCTTAGGTGGAAATGTCTCCGGAGCCTGACAGCTTGGGGGTGAGCCGGGAACGGGAAGCCTTCTCGGCAGTGGCGCGTGGGCTGCGTGTGCGGCGTGCGTGCGCAAAAATCTGCCGGTTCAATGAAACAGATCCATTTAACGGTATAATTAGGGCTCCGGCAGAATTGAATTTGCACCGTCGTTCCAGGTCTCCATCTGCATTCTATTCGCAAAGAACATTTTCTAAAGTTTCGACACTCCCCCCCCTGAACATGACCAATCCTTGCTGGGCTTTTTCTCCTACTTCTCCCCCTTCCTTCTCCACGTGTGATTCAGTGAGCTGTAGGCGCGCCACTCAGGATTGGCGCCCCCGGTGGCCACTTCCTCTCCACGCGCGAGCCACACTGCTGAAGGAGCTTTGCTTAGAATTCACTTGGTGTTTACTGACAGCTGTGGGATTATGTGCTAAATAACCTTGATAGCACTGCACTCTGTTACTAATGCATTCCAAAGGTTATTACCTGCCTCAAGGTAATGTTTTTGTTATACTTTTTTGTGTATATTTCATGCATTCTATGCCCTAAAATGCATAAGAGAAGCTATGGATAAATGCAAAATAAATGCAATATGTAGTCATGATTGTGGTAGCAGGTTCCCCCCATTACACACTGTAGCAGCTCAGGCAGGACCAACCAGTTCTCGATTCTTCAGAACCCCGAAAACCAAGCCAGCACCAGAGACCTGATTGTGCTTCTGAAACCCAGAAATGTATGCGGATCCATGTCCCAGAATCGGCAACAAGCGCATATCCCTGCATGGAGACGCATGGTGTGAAGGTCAGATCTGGCCCCTGAGGCGTTAATCGGATGCTCCGAGGCGTCCGTCCGCCTCGCTGGTCAGGAAGCCCATGCAGATAAATCCTGCTGCTCACGTCGCACCATCTTTCTGCAAGTAATGAGGCGGCGGTGCCTTTATTGGAAACAGGAAATGATTTGTTAGACTATAATGGAAATTCCGTTGCTTAAAAACAAAACCCGTTTCATGATCAGTCAGAGCAGTCTAATGACTTCCAGAATGCACATATATTACTCCATTTATGTGTAACAAAAGACTTCAGCCCGTCTCTGTCAGGGCGTTATAATGCCGGAGGCTCAATATGCCATCAACCAGAGCAATTCTGGTCCTGCTCTGTTCTCCAGAAGCTTCTTTTACAGTGTAATTACCTGCTGTTTGATTGGCGATCATCAGAAATGACACCATGGGTGCTTTCCATTGTCTTCCTTCTCCTGCAGTGGGACAGTGTTATTGCTGGTTAATGATGCCTGTCAGTGCACACTGTGCACGTGCTCTGGTCCTAGTAGGTGTGTGTGTGTGTGTGTGTGTGTGTGTGTGTGGGGTTGGGGGGAGTATATGCTTATGTGTGACGTGCAGTCTCATCCTCCGATGTAGAAAAGCGTGTCTTTTACAGCCGTCTGGTCAAACACTCGTTGATGACCAGCGGTTCCCGTCTGACACAACTCACACATATTTGACTGTGACTGCATCTATCACACTTTTGATCATTTTCACCACGGGTGGAGTGGCCAGTGGGGGTGACAGCGGTGTGCAGGACACATACAGAAAAGTGTAAATAGATACACAAAGAGAAAAAGAAAAAAACGGCTTTGAGCCATGGACGATTATAACTGGGCTGGATGGGTTTGGATACATCTACTGGCAGATGAGAAAGGAACCACACTTATGTACTGTGAGACAACGAGGATCAGGAGACCCCCTCCCCCACAGACATGTTTCTGTGTGTGTCCTAGCTGTATGTGTGCATGTATGTGTGTGTATGGCTCTCTATCTAATCCTTATCTTCTTCCTTCCCTACAGTGCCAAGCTCTGCTCCACAAAATGTCTCCTTAGAGGTCGTGAACTCCAGAGTAAGTAGCAAAAGGCTTTTTGTGTGAAAGCTGATTTATATGGTATGAAGTGCTTTCAGCTTTATAAACACCCCCACCGGGTTGCATTTATTTTTAGAGGTCTTTTTTTTATGTTCTGCTGATTCCTAGATGTTCAAGCGGTTGCGGTTGCGGTTGCGGTTTGTTGTTCTTCCCTCGGCCGGAGTGGGGTCCCGCATGTGGCACGGTGTGGTCTTATGTGGTGATTGGCAGTTCAGGTAAAGGGGAGCCATTAGGCCAGAAAGTGTCCAGGAAAAACTGGATTTCGATTCAGATCGAGGAAAGAATTTTAATGGCTTCCTTAGCAGAGGACTTGGAGCTCCAGCTCAGCAGAATCTACTTGCTGAGAGGTAGTCCTGGTTTGGGGCTGTCATGTTTCCAGTCTGATCACTGGCTGGGCCGGAGCTGTTCCAGTTACTCTTCATTCCAAAGCTCTGCCTTTTAGACTGATCCAGCAAGCCAGTGTTTCTGTCGGCAGCAAGCTGGGCTGTCTGTTCTGGCATCTGCGCTGGGCTGGAATGGGGGCTGCTGCGAGGGACGTATTTTGCATGGAGCTGGCAGATTAACTGCATCTCACCAGTCACAAACTGACGTGTTACAGCACAAGGAGCCTCGGGGCGCATCGAGCATGGCTGTGTCACATGCACGCGCGATGACGTTCAACATTACAGGCCGTCCCCAGGTTACCAACGAGATCCGTACCCTAAGTTTGACTTTAAGTCGAATTTGTAGGTAAGTCGGAAAAATAATATTATCATACATAAGAATAATAATGATAAAGTATTAATAAAAGTAACTACATATGGTAATGTGGTGCACCTTAAGCCGATATAACTCAGAAGCCATGCAATGCAATTTTTTAACAAAATAGGTTTTTTGTCAGTCCGTTCATAAGCCCAAGTTGTCTGTAAGTCGTGTGTACTTAACCTGGGGACTGCCTGTATTGCAAAATAAAATAAAATAAAATAAATAAATAACAACAATAATAATGACATATTTTGCGTAGTTGTCCAAGTCTTAATCAGTCAGCTTTTTGCAATTGTCGTTGAACAGTCATTCTTTGTTTGCATTTATTAAGATATTACTTGGATTAAATTCAACGTGAAAACATCCCATGGCTGTTATTGAGGATGTGCTTCATGAGATTTGTAAGGGAAAGTAAAACCCTTGTGTACGGTACTTGTTATATGATGCGATTCCCCCCCAGTAGCAGCAACACCAGTAGAGCTTACTAAGTGACAATGACAGGGGCTCCCACAGCTGAGCCAGGAAGGAGCTGCCCGCTGCCCGCTGCCCGCTGCCCACTGCCTGCGTGATGAGCTGCTTCTGGAGGTTGGGGTGGCATGCTACACGGTCCCTACAAATTGTAAAAAAAAAAAAAAAAAAAGAGAGTGAAAAGAAAACTGCAAGACATTCTCAACAAGAATAGGGACAGAAAACAGCAACAAACCACAACAACAGGGCAAGATGAGCAGCACCGGTGTCACCCCGGGGACAAATCGCCCACCACAACAACATAAACACTGATCGACCAACAAGGTCAGCCGAGGAGCTTCCTCAGGAACAGCAGCGCTGTAGGGGCAGCAGTGTGATGTCTCTTGAATCTTAAAATAGAAAGCTGGAATGCTAATCCTTTCCACAAGTGCCGACTTCCGCGACAATTAGGGTGCACACTTAAGTCATCAGTGCTTCAGACAAATATCTTCAGGGACAATCAGTAATTAATAGTCACCTCTCATAAGTTTACACTATTTCTTTTATAAAATTCTCTTCACATGCCTCACAAAATTACTTTTAGGTACAAATTCCCACCTCACAAGATTTGATTTGCTACCTAATTGAGTATCTGATTCACTCTTCAGCTACACATTAAGTGAACACCATATTGGGTTTTATAACGAAAATATAAAATGACTCTGGTAGTTACATTTTTAAGTTGAGGCCATTTTTATGGTTTTGGTATTTAAATGTCGATGCAAAGACTTATGGGTAATGTAGGTGCTGAGTGGTTTCATCGTGCAAGAATGGGGCTGAGGCTCCGTCATCGCTCAATTATCAACTGTAATTTGGAATTGAGATAGACCTGGCACTGAGTGTCTGGTGGCAAGATTGTACAGATTGAGCGTCCATGCTCCATTTGCAGTTCAGTCACTGTCCTGCTAAGTGCTTGGAAAATGAAAATAGGAAGTTACCCTGTATATGGCGTGTCTTCATACGGCAGCACCTGCTGTGCCTGTTGAAGGGGATCACAGCCCAGTGCAAGTCAGATTTCCAGCGTGAAACTGGAGCGTGCACCAAGGCAATATCCCAGAATGAGATTAGGTCCAAACATTGCACAGTCTCTTAGAGAGTGTTATTTATTTATTTTCACTTTCATTTAACTCAGACCGCGCAGCGCCTGGCGATCTTTCTAACATGCCTAATCAGAGTGAAATAAAAGATAATTGAATGCTAACAGCATAGCCGTCTAGGCAGGGGTGGGATGACAGTGGGGAGGGGGGTGAGGGGGGGTGACAGCACAGGGCTGTTTACTACAGGCACTGCCGCGTCACTCAGAAATGGAGTCGGACCTCTGGGAGAAACATGAGCACCAGGAACATGCAGCAAACACTTCGTTACTTCACTGAAAACCAGCGGGCTTTCTCTGATTAAATTGACTTTCCACATCGGCTCCTTGGGTGTTCAGATCACTGTTCACTTTCACAGCAGCGGCACGTAAAAAGGCAGGGGATCTATTAGACTATTTATATTAGACGAAACGTATCCGGCTGATCACAAGGTTACTTAAATAAATTAAGAAAGATAGCAGTAAATAATAATACATAATGTTATTGCGATGGCAAGAAAAAAACGGACATCTCATTTTTCAGTGTCTCACTGGTGTCGACGTTTTAAGTAATGGCCTCATTTGATTTCTTTCCACAACATTTTTAAAAGGGTTTTTGTTTTTAATTACATTGCTATCTACATATTCAAACTGTTTTCGAAACGTCCCTCAGACAAATTGTTTGTCAACATGTCGGAGGTGATTATGGACATTCAGTAATTCGTGATTATTTTGCCTTTTGATTCTGGCTAAGCTCAGCTTGTTACACCTCCAGCCATGTGCACAGATCCAGCTAAATGCTAATCCACTCCTCCAAAAAAATGCCAGGATTAATTAATCTGATCCAGGGGTCTGTTCCACGCCCTCACATTGCTGCCTCCTGCAGGTGGAATGGTGCTATGTTATCTGTAGTGAGTAAAGACAGCAGTCAACTTTGCTGGAGTGTTTCAGCAGAGTGGAGGGAGTGGCGCTTATAAAGAAACTAGAATGAAGAAAGATTGTGTTGAAAACAGCAAAACGTTTCAAAGAGTTTCCCACATTATGTATTAATAAGGGTGGCTAATCATGTGCAACACAAACCACGTCTTTATATAGATTTTAAACAGCATATCTCAGGTAGGCAGAACATGTTGGCGTGAGTGAGCATCTCAACAATGCTGAGAGGAGCGGATAAATCAGGGCTGACACAGGATGTGGGCGGGAGTGCAGTGTGAATTTTAATTGGCTGATTTGCATGCTAACAGGCTACTCTCCGCAGATGGGATGGCAGCCCTTGCCAGGCGGCTGCCGGTCATTAAACATATGCGAAAGGTGCGGTTATCGAGCTGGACTCCTGACCTAAAGGTCACAGGTAAAATCCCGGACAGGGAATCGGTCTTGTACCCCTGGACGTGAACTTAGCCTATCCTTCGTGAGTAGCTATCCTGCTGTATCAACAAGTAAAGGCATTGTAAAAGATTGAGTGTGCATAGAAAAATCTGAATAAGTCATCAAGCAGTAAGGTGCTCAAAGAGAATTTGCACACTGATAAACCACTGTGGTATTTAACTATTCCCGAAGTTTTTGCTGGAGATGAGGAGAGGAACATGGGTACTCATCTCCAGGTGTGCCCAGCTCCTTCAGGCTGCTCATTTGTAAAGCCGGAGATGTTACTGGGGCCACTCGGGTTAAGCGTGGTGCTCAGGGGTACAGTGGAAATGGTCTTCCTTTGAAATGCAGCCATTTAGGTCACAAGTCCAGCTCTGCTCTATTGCTTTGCTTGTAGCCCTGAGTGATGTGAATTAGTGCACTATAAAAGCAGGATATTCAGCCTCAAAGTGGCTGAGCCGATTAATCAGTCCCCCCCGCGTGGATAACTATATTCCTGTGTAAGATGTGCAGCCCGGATCACATTACCACTTGGGACTGTGGTTGCTAGCTTGTAGCGATGGACTAAAAATATCACGAAGAACTAAATTTGACAGGATTTTTGACCACTGCACTTAAATGGTGGCCTTGGTCCTTGGGAGCAGGGATACCATACATCCAGGGTTCTCTGTCCTCTTTTTGGACCTTAATCCGCCTAGAGTTTTTCAAAAATTGGCGGTTTATTCATACAGTATGACTCAATTGTGTCACAGTGCAGTACCAAGTGAAGCAAAAGGCACCAATTTTCAACATATGGCTGCCACTCATTAACGTTAACTTCCGGCAGCCATTGTTACGCTGACACTTTATTTTTGTTTTCGTGTGAACAGTGAATTGAATCCTTTGCTTGAAGTTTAACTAACTTTAGCTTAGCATTTTGTAACTTTTGTCGAAAAAGACTTATACATGTGTATTGTGTCAGTTGTGTGTAGATTGTAAAACAAAAGTTAACTGTTGGGTTACCATAAGTCCGGGTTTTCTCGGATGAGAATTTTCGTTTTACAGGATGGTTAGGGAAAACACATTAAGTGCTACATGATTGGCCATTGAACTCATTAATATTCTGACCCCTGGACACGCCCTCTTTTTCATCTCACCAAATATGGTAACCCTACTTGGGAGCCTCTAAGTCAGACTGAGGGATGCATACATGGGCATTGATCCGACTCGAGCGCCACAGTAAAGTGCTGCCTCTACTTGCCTGAGGAAATGACAGTAGTGGAATAAGCGATGTGGAAAATGGAGATTTAAACAGAGCATCGGATGCTACCGGAACACCTGGGCACTACATAGGGGTCACTGAGTACAGCTCACTGACCCAGCCTCTGGTGAAATCGCCAGGAAGTAACTAGACTATTCTGCTGACACATGCGATCGTGCAGCGGAGCAGCTGGCCATGGTGAGGTGCAGGAGCTTTGCGGCGACACCGCTCCTGCTCACGGGGAGGAGGACCAGAGGGCAGAGGGGCCACAGCTACAGGGTCATCCATCTGTGTGATGATGTCACACCTCTGCTTGCAGGTCACAGGAGCAGGATTTATTGAACATTAAATGAAGTTGGCCTTGGTTTCAGTGTGATTGATGCTTTTTGTCAAGGCTATAAAGGCAGACAGACTTCTGTTGCTTTTCAGGCTTGTACACAAATCAACTTAAAACACCAGGAAATAAAACTGAATGCTCAGGACGGGGCACCCTGCCGGCTTGCGGGTGGAGATACTCTTTTTCTAGTCCAGCTCCTCCTGCGTTGATAGTGACTCTCCTTGTTCAGGAAGTTACATGTGGTTTGTGAGTGATGCTATATCAAGTAACTTCTCCTTCATATCGAGTTACCGTACCTGCTTCCTTTATCAGTGTTTTTCTGGTTCCAATTTCGTTTCATATGGTATTGTTTATGTTTAATAGTCTGTGTTTAGACCCATAAGCAGCAAACGGCAAATGAAATTTCAAATGAATTTTGCCCGTGAAGACACAGATAAGCCGTCACCCATGACAACATGACTACCAGATGTCAATGGCACACTTCTCGGAGCAGGAAATCAGTGTCGCACCACCGGTGAAATTATTTATGCAAATGAGCGTATATGGTCAGGCACAAGACTGGGGGTGGGGGCGGGGGTGGGTGGTGGGTTGTGATGGATCTGTTGCATTAGCCATTATTCTGAGCAATGAGCAGAACTGCAAAATAACTCTGGAGCAGTTCACAGCCACACACTTGTAATTTGCTAAATATAATTGCGAATTATAAGTCACTCTGCACAACAAGAATCATCAAACGTATCCCGTCAGAATGCACCACAGTATCCATTTCTCATTACCATACTGCTTGCTGTTAATACTTCTCTAGGCACACCTAGGGTCTGTGCCTGGCAGTGGGATTTCCGTGCCTGCTTCAGCAGCTATTGTTGTAATTAATCATTATTTAGCTGGATGAAATGTAGGGGAAATGGTTGCTTTTGAATGTATTGACCTTTGTGTTACTGCCAAAATATGCCCAATAAATCACATTAATGTCCAGGAATTGTGATTTTACAGATCTACTTCAGCCACTCAGTGTTCTAAGACAGTGAGAGAGAGCAGATAAAAGGCATATGGAGATCAGGGTCAATGCTCAGCAGGCAGTCAAATGCTGCAATGCTTAGCAAACCACTGTATTCAGAATGACCAAATTCTTGCAATAATTCTTTTTCTAATATACCCTCCTAGGGTGACGCTGTAACTTTACACCTGGAGGGATATGACTTTGAGTGTGCCTCCTCATATGCGTTTGCATATGCAAATTTCAACTGTGAACTCTTGTTTGGTCAAAAAAAACATGCAGTTAGGTGAACTGGTGTCACTAAATTGCTCATACCCTGTGACTGGGCTCCCTGTGATCTTAGCTCTGGAAAATGAATGAAAGGGAATTTCTGCTGCTTTTTCAGTTCCTCTCTGTGTCCTTGTCGCTTGCTTAGATTTTTTATTTTTTTTTTGCTAAGATAAATTGGATTTATCTTTCCAGAAATGAAACCTGGAGAGGTTTATGTCAATGGAGCATAAACAGAAATATTCTTCAGTTATTTTAATAACTAAAATCTTTAAGCTAGGAATGGATCTGTTGTTTTTGGGTCAATTCCGGTAATTAAATTCCAGTTCTGTTCCATTTTTCTCAGTCTGATCAGTGATATATGTGATGAGCGGAGATCAGGGAGGAGACGGACCCCGAAATGTGGGAGATGACAGGTTTATTTACACAACCGGGAACAAATAAAGCCAGAGGAGATATCCAAAAGAGAAGTCGGGTCACAAGCAAAGGTTCCGTAGCCGGGGAAGTCAGTCCTACACGTGGGGACAGGACGAGGCGACGATGGGTAGGGACGAACGAGGAAGCCAGGTCGAGGGTGCAGGACAGGGCAGGCGAGGCAGGCAGGGCAGAACACTGTAGGCAGGGCTGGTGGGGAAGACACAAGACAGATAAACGCTCAGCAATGTTCCAGACCATGGCAACAATACTTCGCAATACTAGAGAGGTTACTTCCACCTTAAGTAGCAGAGCGATTACTAAGACATTGGTTGCTGCCGTCCCGTCCCACCCGTGTGGGCGTGACAATATCCATCTATCCATCCATCCATTTTCTGTACCCGCTTGTCCTATGCAGGGCGCAGAGGTCCAGAACCTGTAGTTATATCCCAAAATAATTATTTCTTGTCAAAATAAATAAATTTAATTTCAGTATTTCTTTCATCCACATTTGGGTAACCCTCTTAAAGACAATTCACAGGCAACAGTCTTCCTACAATAATTCATTTAATTCAATTTCTCCCTAAAGCAAATCAGCTCCTTTAATTTAATTCCCTCACATTGGCTCGGTGAAAATCTGCCGTTACACATTCTTAATTAAGAATCATTGATTCTATTGAATGTCAGGCTAACAGCTTAGCCAGTCAAATTCTCAAAATTTCCCCCTAAGAACCTGCCATATTTGCACAGGACATCTTTAGTAAATTGCCCTAAAAAAGAGGTCAACCTAGAAATTTAAGTATAAATGATCCTAAAGTCTATGTCAAGTATTAATCATCATGGGGAGGTAACTTGCAATTAAAATGTCTTCACATATTCATACAAATGACATTTGCTTCGTAAAATGGTTTTTGATGGCAGGCTCCCGTTTTTCAGTTGTATTAATTATACGTGTCTTCTGTGGATGGCCGCCTTTAGCAACAGAGCGAAAATGCTTCACCACAGTTTGACTGAATCAAACTGCTTTGTTAATGGCTTCGGATAAGCGGTCACCTCAGTCCCTTATCCATTCATCCATCTTCCAGCTGCTTATGCTGCTCGGGGTCGCAGAGAACCTGGAGCGCGTCCCGGGAATCCCAGGGCACGGGCTGGGGTACGCCCTAGATGGCCATTCTGTTATGACTCGGGAAAATAACTTACGGGGGAATCCATCCATCTTCCAAGCACTTATACGATACAGGGTCAGGGAGAGCCAATCCCAGGAAGCACAGGAGCACTGCGGATGGGATTCCAGTCCATCACAGGGCTCACACATGCACACACTCTCACACCTAACCGCACGTCTTTGGAGTCAATTCAGAATTATACCAAGCAAATAAAAGGTTCATTAAAAATTACACACTGAGTGGATCTGTTGTACAAAATGGTTATTTTAAATTAAGGCTCTGTCATCCATCCATTCATCCATCCATCAATCTACGAACTGCTTATCCTGGATAAGATTGCGGGGGGGGGGGGGGGGACTCTTCCCAGGCAGCATCAGGCACAAGACTAGGGGACACCTTGCGTGGATAACGGTCCGTCGCAGGGTCCGTCGCAGGGCACGCTCACAGTTGTACACTATGGCCAATTTGGAGACACCAGTTAACCTAACTGCATGTCTTTTGATGGTAGGAGGAAGCAAACACAGCACAGGGGGGATGTACAAATGTCCACACACAGAAAACCAGCAGAAGTTAAGCCCCAGTTCCTGGAGGCCATAGTACCACCTGCCGTGACACTGTACTACCTAAGATGTGCTATTACTGAGTCAATTTACCAAAAATTGTCAAAATCCTAATTGTATTCCACTTTGATATTTTGCAATTTTCATTCACTTTGGTGAAGTGTCCCATTAATGTTCAGTTTAAAGCAGATCTGACACAGCTCAGATAGGAAAAAAAGCAATTTAAAAAGATTTAAAGAAAATTTGTCACGTTCAGTCCCACAAGGTACAAGCCATGAGTTTCGCTCAATATTTTCCCATGTTTTAAAATTGATTATTAGGTATAGACAAAGGAAAAACTAAGGACAATAGTTTTTTAATCCCAAAAAAAAAGCCATTTGCAAAATATGTTGTTCAAGTCGGAACACTTTCTCTAAAGCAGTGTTTCCAAATCTGGCCCTTGAGGACTCACAGACAGTCCACATTTTTGCTCCCTCCCAGCTCCCAGGAGGGAGCAAAAATGTGAACTCTGGCAGGGAGCTGGGAGGGAACAAAAACATGGGCCGACTGTGGGTCCCCGTGGGCCGGGTTGGGAAACATGGGTAGCCATAGACTGAGAATATCATTGTGGATTAGTGTTTAGTACTGCGGTCTTACACAGCCATGGTTGGCAGGTTTTAATATTACTCCTGGCTTTGGAATGCTTTCCTTGGTTTGTATGGGTTTCCTCCAGCAATGTAAAGACATGCCGTAGAGTCCAGTTCCCAGCCCTTCCCAGGACAGGCTCCAGGTTTGCTGTGACTCTGTACTAGATAAGTGATTACGATAGATGGAAGGATCACATTGAAGTGGAAATTACTGTAAATTACTGTGGGGGGTGGCACAGTGGTACAGTGGTTAGTACTGTTGCCTTACCTCCCTGGGACTAGGGTTTGAGTCTATGTCGTGGCTCCCTGTGTCTGCCGTTTGCATGTTCTCCCTGTGTTGTGGTGGGCTTTTCTCTGGTTTTCCCCCACAGTTCAAAAATATGTTGATGTGAATTGGAGTTACCAAATTGTATGTGTGCCTGGGTTGTTCCCTTGTGCCCATAGCTTGTGGGATAGGTTCTGCACCCCCTATGAACATTAATAAGACAAGAGAGTACAGGAAATGGATGGATTACTGTAGTGTGCCGATATGGTGCAGTTTGAATGATGTAATGACGTGATGTAAACTTTCAACAAATATCTGATTCAGCGTCAATTAAAATAATAGTCCCAGTCAGTCACCATAGGGACCCGATAGTTTTATTTAGTGTGTGTTTATTGTTGACTAGAGTGTGATTATTTTTTTTTAATGCTTGTCCACTTTTTAGCGTTTTACTTGCTTTTATGATGATCTTGTGTGATTATTTTGTAATTCTTTGTAAAAACTCTGTACTTGTTCAGGTTGGAATACACACTATGTACTTGTGCAGGTTGGAATACACATTCTTTTATTTCTGTGTTTCAGAGCATCAAAATGAACTGGTTGCCACCTCAGGCAGACTCCCAGAACGGCTTCATCACTGGCTACAGCATCCGCCACAGGAAGATAGGTCGCCGTGGTGACCAAGAGACCATCGAGCCCAATAATCTCTGGTACCTGTTTATAGGTATGCCAGCCGTACATAAGCCCCAACATTCTCCTTTTTTTTGGTTTGTGTTTTTGTTGTCTAAGGAGTGACCTTATCTCTTTCCATGAACAGAGCTTGTAAACATTTGCAAATCGTATCTCCGGAATCGAAACACTGAATCAACAGGTGTCATTAGCCCACTCTAATTTATGCTGTGCAAGAGAACAATTTATTTTCAGATGTCGTCAATTAAATTCTTGTCTGCACTGCTTCAGATTGATGGCCGTATGAATGCAGTACAGATCGGTCTAAGCACTCAGTTTACTAGATCTCACTCTCTCCAAATAGCACAGCCCATAGGAGTTCAGTTTCCGACATCACAGGCCTTGGTGCCAGAAGGACCATCATTTATTCTGTGATTGATCCACAGGACTAGATAGGTCCAGCCAGTACAGCTTCCAGGTGTCGGCCATGACAGTCAATGGGTCAGGACCGCCCAGTGAGTGGCACACGGCTGAAACACCGGAAAACGACCTGGATGGTAATAAAACAACATGTGACAGTCACCCATCTCTCTGTGTGGCCTGGCAACCACCTCTTCCTCTGTCTGTCTGTCTCGCCTACAGCTATGCATGGAAGGAGTTCTGTAATTGTAATAGATATACGTCATCTTTTCTATGTAATGGCAATGATCTTATTTCTTGAGTAATATCTAATGGAGGTGTTTTAATACTTTATTTTTTATGATGTTCCACTCCAGTACATGGTCTATAATTTCATGTCTGCCAGGAAAAGTTAAGTTTCTAAATAACACATTTTGCTTTGCCTCAGAGTCCCAGGTTCCAGACCAGCCCAGCTCGTTGCATGTGCGTCCCCTAGCAACCAGCATCATCATGAGCTGGACTCCGCCCCTTAGCCACAGCATCGTGGTTCGGGGTTACATCATTGGCTACGGAGTAGGCAGCCCATACGCTGAGACTGTGCGGGTGGACAGCAAGCAGCGCTATTACTCCATCGACAACCTGGGTAAGCTAACGACCAATAGGCATCCTGCTCCACGAATGGCATGGCTGAGCTAACAGAAGACGGGCATAATGCACCATTCTCTCCCTGGGAATGATTGCATTTAGTATCGTATTTGCGGTTAAGACTCTGCTTGCTGTAGTCTTCCTGGGTTAATTATGTAATCATTTTTAGAAAGACTGCTGGGTATAAGGTCTGTTTGGTGTGTTTCTGCTATTCATACATAAGGAATACAACAGAAAAACACTGTAATGTTAAACAAGAATAAATACAACACTGAGTTTTTTGGAAGAAGAAACCCAGACTCCATAAAAGAATAAAATTGGTCAGCTCAAGCCATTAAATAGAATCTCATACTGAAGGGCATTATTTCATGAGTCTGCCCAGTAACCTTCACACACTTTCAAACCCTCCTCTCTATAATTTTCCAGACTCTAATAAGGTGATGATACACAGGGCAACTTTTTGAGCAATGTTGCCGGGCAACTGCCAACCAGGTGAGACAAAGGGCAGCTCACCTGGATCGGGATGATCGCGCAAAGTTGCCCACTGCCAGTCAAAGTCTCTTAAATGGAAACTTGTTGGCCAATATCAAAGGGGAAGTTTCATAGGTTCATAGCAGCTTTAAAATTTAACCTGAGTTACTTTTTAGAACAACCTCACGTTATACGGAATTAAAACATGATGAACAGACTTAAATTGGAATATTAATGCATTAAATCAGTCATAGAATTAAAATGTAAATTAAAACATGCTAGTGTGTTTTTTCCATTTGCATTTAATTTCTTCCATCTTCTTTTCAAGATTTTAAATTATTCCGTACAAAGGCATGTGGAAAATGAATATCCAATCATAGAACTGACAATGCCCTGCGTCCTGTATAATACAATAATTGCACCTGATGAGATCAGAAGGCCTTGAACGTCTGTCAGGAAGGACACGGATATGTCGCCAATCCACCGTGGGACACACACGTTGACACAATGGACAACTAATAAATGTTAAATCACTTAACTGCATATCTTTGGGCTGCGGGAACCTGGATTGAAACTGCCAGGGCAGTTGTTTGTGAGTAAAATCAATCAAAGCCAGCCTGGCATGCAGGGAACAAAACTCAGTGTTTAGTAACAAAGTGTAATACAAAACAGGATAATTTATGGACGCTGAGACTAAAACTAATGGAAACACGACGTTAAAGTCCCTCGTCCAGGAGTAGGTATGCGTTTCTGTATTACAGAGATTTTTTCCCCGCTCTTCAGTCTGTCTGGACCTTTGTATCAATCTGCATGATCACTTCAATCAAAAGCCAGCTATGAGTTATTAATGGGGCTGCACCTGTTTCCTGCTGTCAGTCCCAACCCTGCTATCTCCCCCATCCCCCCGCGCTCTCCGGTACTGGGTTCATAGTAGTGTACCACAGATGCTGTCTCTCCTCATGACCTGACAATCAAATTTTTTTTTCTTTATTTCTGTTCTCGAGCATTGATTTTGCAAGTGAACTTGATGTACTCGTCTGAGATTGTACTGTAAAAGAGCAGAGTGTGCGTGGTGAATCGCAGCTTGGTTGGAGCTGCGAGAAGTGTCTCTTTTTCATGCTGAGTGTGTTTCCCGATGCAGAGCCCAGCTCCCACTATGTCATCTCACTCAAGTCCTTCAACAACGCAGGGGAAGGCGTCCCCCTCTACGAGAGCGCCGTCACACGGGCTGCCACAGGTATGTGAGGAGCAGCCAATAGGATTACAGCCTGATCACGCTACGGACATGCTGTGAACACATGGCGGTTGCTCACTAATCATGCGGTGATCACGCTGTGATCACATGGCAGCCATGAGGTGATCACGCTGTGATCGCGTGACAGTCACTAACTGCTCGCACTGCGGTCACACTGTGATTGCGTCCGGGTTGCCCGCCAGTCACACTCACCCACGATAACAAACCGATCACACCGTGGTCTCACATCTGTCATAATGTGATTGCACTGTGGTTATGCTTGGGTCACTCACCAGTGAGCACTGCAATACCCACAATGCAGTCACATGGGAACCACGCTTCGATCATGCTCCAGTGCACAGTTGCAGTGCAATTATAATATAGTCGTGCTTCAGTCACCAGTTGCACTGCTGTCACACAGAACATTGCTAGAATCTGGTAGTTTACCCCTCAACACCTTAATCAGGCGAGGGTTTCTTGTGTCGGACGGTATAACAGGCCTGTTGAGATAATGACCAGGATTCTGAGAGCTCGTTAGTGTTTACAGCAGCAAGACAACCTGGGGGTTAAAGAATTGAATGTCAAAATGGACAAGGTAGGAAGACCTGAATGTAGACATTGGCAGGCGTGTTCCTTAATTGGAATTGCAGTCTGGACTGTAAACTGAAAGCCGAAAACCATTGTCTTTGCAAAAGAAAAAAAAAGAAGAATCATCCTCCCGTGTCCTTTTGCTGGTTTGGTTCATCATTTCAGGCGAAAAGCAAGAAGATAAGATAAGATAAGATAAGGCTTCTAAATGAATTGCTAAGAGCAATAAACAATGAAATGATGATGAATAGGAACAGGAATAAAAATGCTCATATACAGTTATCTGGACTGCTATAGTAGATTACATTATAGCACGATTTATGGTTTTCAGTATTAAAATAAAAATAAAAAGTAATTTAAATAGCTAGCCAACTAGTTACATGGCTAGACATGCATGTAAGCTATGATGCATGACCGAGAAAGTGTCAACATGTGTGCAATGTCATTAGATGCAGCCACAGAAATACCTGCTTAACATTTGATGTAGGTCATTGCAATCTGCTGCAAACATTGCTCAAGCAGGCAGCCGAAATGGGCGTGTACCTCCTGACAGTTAATTTACATGTTCTTAATGAAAAAATTGTGCACTTGCAGCCTTCCTTCAGACATTAGTAATAGGACGGAGAGGCACTTAATGAATTTTTTATTCTCATGTATTCTGGGTCCGCAGCCCTCATTCTATTATCGCGTTACTCTGCTCCACGATTCTGACACTCAGAACATGGACTGCAGAAGGGGTCTGTGTCGTATCTGACAGTGAGGAGGTGTGGTCTGCGTGACAAAGCCGCTAACATGAGCAGAGCTGAAGGCAACAGCAAGCATGTGAAAAATCTCCATGAAGAGCTTTGGCTGGTGTATGGTTAAACCCAGAGTATCTGTTACATTCTATAAGATATCAAGTGGCCTCAAAACATATTTGTAGTCAAGTCATTCTACTGTCAAATCAGATTTGTGAAAATAAATTGAACACTAATGTAGGCTGGCTTTGTAGCGCAAACACTTTGAGTTTGATTTTCCAGTTTAGGCACAGCTTTTGGAGATAATATAGCTACTCTGGATAACATGTGACTGAGGATAGTGGACATAGTGGACTTTGTATCAATACAACAGAGGTTACTTCAAGTTACACGGGCATATATCCTCTATTCTGTACATTTTACATGATCAGCCCCAACTCGCAGCAGCTCTGCACAGAGCATTGGCATCATCTTTTCTCCTCTGCCTTCAGAAAACAAGTAGTGGAGGGTGTTACCCAAGGCATGGTGTCATGGTGAGGTTCTTGAAGGATATGGAGACACTGAGGACTTCTTACTTTATCCATGGACAAACAGATGTTCAGGTTCAGTGACTGTATCCTTAGACACACAGACAGTCAGATCTGCTGACTGTGTCCTTAGATACACAGACACTCAGATCTGCTGACTGTGTCCTGAGACACACAGACACTCAGATCTGCTGACTGTGTCCTTAGACACACAGACACTCAGATCTGCTGACTGTGTCCTTAGATACACAGACACTCAGATCTGCTGACTGTGTCCTTAGATACACAGACACTCCGATCTGCTGACTGTGTCCTTAGATACACAGACACTCAGATCTGCTGACTGTGTCCTTAGATACACAGACACTCAGATCTACTGACTGTGTCCTTAGATACACAGACACTCAGATCTGCTGACTGTGTCCTTAGACACAAAGCCACTCATACTGTAGCTGCCGACTGTATCCATGGGTATGCAGGTACAGATGCTGTGAGTCAGAGTAGCGCAACCGTTTGTCAGAATTACACAGCTTTCTCTGAATCCATAAGCCGTACAATCCAACGGCCTGCATTTCTGTGTGTGTACTTTCATTTGATGCTGTTCGGAGGAGCAAAGCTGTGTTTACTAAAACTGCCATAATGCAGAACTAAGTGTATATCTTTATCAGAAGAGAACATTCAGTGGAATTATGCTGTGTTTGTCCAGTAGATAAAATGTCAAATGCATTAGAACTGTTTTCTCTGTTTGTTGGGGGGTAATACGCACTGAACATTAGTTGTGTGCTCAGTTTATAAAAGACTAATAGTAACTTATAACCATAGCAGTGTTTTCTGTGTGTAGTAGAGTAACAGTAGTTTATAGCATTACCTTTGTTTTCTGTTTAACAGTTCAGTGTTAGTGAGTAGCGCAGCTTCTTAGCATTAGCCTTGTTTTATTTATAGTACAATAACGCAGATTTTGAGCATCAGTAGTAGAGCTGGTGTATTTAGCTCTGTTTTGTTCTGTGTGAAGTAGCTTTAGCACTGTCTGCTGTGTGTATGGTAGAGTAACAGGTTTCTCCTTCTTTTCTGTCACCTCCTGTCCTTCATTTCTGTCCTCTCCTTCCCTGAACCTCACTGACATCTCCCATTCTGTGCTTCTCCATGCTTTCCTGCATGCTCGGCTTCTGTCTGGCTCACACTAACCTGTGTGTCTTATTGCGTGCCTGTGCATCTGTCTGTGTCTATGCATGTTTGCTGACGGACGTGTGTGCTCGTTCGTGAACGTGTGTAATCGTGTGCCCGTGCGTACGCGTGGGTCTGTGCACGTTTCTGTGTTTATACATGTCTGCATACGCAAATGTGTCTATGTGTGTGTATGTGCATGTTCACAAATGCTTGTGCATACACGTATACGTGTGTGCATGTGTGTGCGTGTGTGCGTACGTGTGCATGTGCGCGCACACATGTCTGTCTCAGATCCCTCTGACCCGTCGGACGAGGACCTGTTCCACCTGTTTGACCCCTTCCCCACTCCCGTCCCAGAATCCTCCACTCCCATGATCCCCCCGGTAGGTGTGCAGGCTGTGCCACTGACCTCAGACTCAGTGCGCGTCAGCTGGGCCGACAACTCTGTGTCCAAGCACCAGAAGTCCAGCGAGCAGTGCTTCTACACAGTGAAGTGGATGGCCAGCCATTCCACCAGCGGAAAATACAAGGTGCGCATGGGCCAGCCGGGCCTGTTTCTTAAATGACCACGTTCCAGCAGCTTCTATGCATCGCTGACAATGGTAAAGGATAGGTGTGGGTTAGGCCACCGTGGATGGGTAGGGTGTGCAAACTCGAGTGCCAGATAATAGCTTCGATAAATAGAAATTATCAAGCCGGTTAGTATTCCAGATAGCATTGCATACACATTCTGCAGGTGTCAATATGAAACCAATTTTCTGGACTAAAACACACAGTTACACGCTATGGGCATTTCTGAGATGTCAGTTTGCCTAACCACATGTTTCTGGTCTCTGCACATACAGATGGGGTACCATTCATATCCCCACCCCTGGGGATTCCAGGCAATGTTCCCCACTGAGCCGCCATGCTGCTCACTTATTCAACCTACTTATTACAAACTTTCCGCATGGCAAATCCTAAGTTAATGAAGACTTCTTTAATGCCCTTCATGCTAATCCCACCATGCTCATTCTTCATGTTGGCCTTAGCCACTCCATCATGCTTACGCTAATTTAAACCCCATGCTATCCCGAGCTGATTCCTTATGCTAACATGAGGCCGCCCCTCACGTCAACCTTACCGCTCTCTTGTCCAGACCACAGATACGACTGCCCTTAGTCACACTATCTCGGGACTGAAGCCCAACACGATGTACGAGTTTGCTGTCATGGTAACGAAAGGTCGAAAGTCTAGCACATGGAGTATGACTGCACACGCCACCACCTATGAAACAGGTATGTGATCCATGCTTCCGCCCAACGGTTCTGCTTTTTGGCTTTTCCTTGTCTCCAGCTGCTGTATTTATGTGCATAAGCTGTCTGAGGCAGGGTGGCCCCGTAGAATATGGGGAGTTTTCGTGTGTTCCGTCAGGTGGCTTAGACAGCTCAGCTGAGTGGGATAGACAGCAGACCTCTTGCTCCACAATGATGTACTGTCAGCTGGGTGCTTACAGAACTGTGGGCGGAACTGCACGAATGGGCAGTCTACCTCACTCGATGAACCCTGCAGCTTATAGAGTGACAGTGTCTGACACCACATAGACTGGAGGAGGTGTGTGTAGGTCTTCACCACTCCAGAGCTGATGCGGGCATTATGTGTTGTTGTGGAGACCTACGAGCAACGAGATAATTGGCCGTTCTATATTGGGAGGACGATGGCGGAAAAACTTAGAAAAAGGCGGTAAAACTTTTTTAAACGTTAGCACCTTTGGTAGTATTATGTCAGTCAAAGAGGCACAGAATTATACTGTAGCTGCTCTGTTGTGACTGTGATTTGCTGTTGGTTGTCACTCTGCCACGCCCCCTCAGCACCCAGCTCCGCCCCCAAGGACCTGACAGTCATCAGTCGTGAGGGAAAGCCTCGGGGTGTGCTAATCAGCTGGCAGCCTCCCACGGAGGCCAATGGCAAGATCACAGGTGAGATCCTGATTCACGCCTCCACAGACGTCACATGGGCAGGAACAGGAGGCGTTGTGGCCTCCCACAATATAACTAAATAAGGTAGCTGATTCCTGACTTCTACAAGGGTCGCCGTTGGACTCTTGGGAAGGTTTCAGTCAGACTATGACATTCTCAGATTCTTTTCCCATTTTTGTACACTGTCAGAATGTCAGAACATACATTTGGTGTACTGACCATTCCTCTGTTTCCTCACCATGCCCAGTTTCCTGCACCTATGGTCTGAGGTTGCATAAAAACTACGTTCTTTTTTTAAAGCAAAAAATCTGAATGATTTTAAAGATGAAAGATTTTTTCTTTCTTAAAGATTTTAAAGTACACTAAAATGATCTCTTTCCTAAGTGTGTTTTTTTAGTAAAAAATATAAAAGGCAGTGGAATGTAACTAGAGTGTGTGACCATAAGATCTACACGTATGTCCCTCTGGTGTCCGCCTCGCTCAGTAACCCTTAGGACCAGTCAGCTTGGAGTTTACAGTGAAATCTGCATCTTCCCGAGGCAAGAGGTGGCAGCAGAGTGAGCACAGGGGAGACGGCTGACTTGCAGGTGCCTGTATAGCATGATAAATATTGTCAGACTTTATTAGTGGTCTTAAGTAGACTTTAAATGTAACTGATAAGTAATTGGGTTTAATCTAAATTAGCCAGCTAAATAGCATCACGTTTAGTTTATGTGTTTTGCTAATGCAGCCAAGTGTTAAAACTGGTATTATAATAGCTATGTAATTATTATTTAATTGGTAATTACATAAACGGCACCCACATCACTAATCCAATTTTATGTTAGTCACCTGGAGTACTATATTTATTTTCCTTTATTTTCTATATTATGCTGATTGCCACAGTGTATTAGTTGCACGCATGGCGTTGTATGTTTTAGTATTCAGCTCAGGAAGCTCTCCCTTGCATATAAGGATGGCTGAGTTTAATCATGTTTCTTAACAAACTGTATTAATAGCCGGTGATGGTGGTGACTAAGGGCATTGCCTGAGGATCTCACCACTGTTTTTTAGCTAAGGAAATGGAACAAAGCAGGAAAAGCACTGAAGCAATTTCCCAAGTGTTCGCACTCCAAAATATCAGGGTGCTTTTGTGATGAATGTTATTCTAGTTTCTTTACAAAACAAATATATGCTTAGAATAAGTCAGACGTTTGTGCTGATTCAGAATTTTAAATGACAATAAAACAAAATTTATGCTTTATTTACTTCTGTTTTTATATGCCAAAGATTCTAGGCATCTGAATATAAATCATACAAAATGTGAAATACATACTAAAGTTACTCTAGTCACTAGTCACTCTGCCCTTACTTGATTACGGTTAGATATTTACTCCTGTCAATCATCAATGAAGACTTCTTGTTTACTATTTCTGTCAAAGACTATACATGTTTGTCAGTTTATGCTCTTTGAAGACTGCATATTTACTCTGTCGGTTTATGCTCTTTGAGGACTTCTTGTTTACTCTATCTGTTTATGCTCCTTGAAGACTACATGTTTACTCTATCAGTTTATGCTCCTTGAAGACCACATGTTTATCTATTTATGCTCTTTGCAGACTACATGCTTACTCTATCTGTTTATGCTCATTGAAGACTACATGTTTACTCTATCAGTTTATGCTCCTTGAAGACCACATGTTTATCTATTTATGCTCTTTGCAGACTACATGTTTACTCTATCAGTTTATGCTCATTGAAGACTACATGTTTATCTGTTTATGTTCCTTGAAGACTACATGTTTACTCTGTCGGTTTATGCTCTTTGAAAACTACATGTTTATCCATTTATGCTCTTTGAAGACTACATGTTTACTCTTTCTGTTTATTCTCCTTGAAGACTACATGTTTACTCTCTCTATTTATGCTGTTTGTGCTTCCCACCTGGTCATCAGCATTCACCAAGGGTCTTGCAGTAAACGTACACAAACTGCAGTCTTCTGAGCGCTGCCGTGTCTTATCATGAATATTATTTTTAGTAAATTGTCTTATTGGCGGTTTCACAGCTGCAGCCAAGCTGCCCACCTCACTAGAGTAAAATGTTATTGACAGTCAGACGGAGTTTCATCTCTCATTATGCATAATGAAATGCTTCCTTGCTATTAGATTGCTACAGTGCTGATGCCTATTCCCCCCCCCGCCTTGCTGGTATTGCATTTTAAATATAAGCGTAAGGGACTGTGTGAGAATGTCAATGAATTTAGGGGGTGGTCCATTACTGCACCAATCAGAGCCGGCCCCTGGGGGGGGTGGTGATCTAATGATATATAACTTGAGGTTTCACAAAGACAAAATCATAGTTCATCAATGCCTGTAATTTCCCAACTCTACCCCGTCCCCCGGGCCTAACTTGATGTGTCGCCTCGCCCCGTTCAACCAGGCATCAGAATTAATGCTGAGCTTTGTGCAGCTTGTTCAGCACCCCCTGCAGACAGCCCATGTCTCAGGCGCTGCGAGTGCTGAGCGTCAGGCGCTTCTATACATACTTTGACATGTAGCACACATCTGACAGCCAGAAGACAAGGTGTGTTATATCTGACAACCAGGAGGCGGGGTTTGCATCAAAACTGACAGCAGAAATGTGGGCTCTATGTCACATCGGGCAGCTGGGAGGCGGAGTCTGTGCCTAAGTCAGTAAGGAGGCGGGGGCATGTCAGACTGAGAGTCAGGCGCCTGTGTATTATACAGAAAGAACCACTATAATCACAAATATAAGTATTTTTGAAGGAGAGGAAAATGAGAAATAATTGTGATTCTTTGGAAGTGACTATGCAGTAATATTATGGTCACAGAGAATGGGGTGATTGCTGTAGTAAGGAACATTGCATGCTTAGTGGAAAAAAAACCCTTCTAATCTTCCTCAAGTAAAGGGCATTTTGTATGAATTGCTTCAGCAAATATGCAGCATGAATTGAACAGTCTGAAGTAGCGCTTTTGGATAAATAGTGTAATGCGTGCTAAACCCTTTGACATGATGGGAGCGTGTGCATGTTCTCCGGCCCAGGGTACATCCTGTTCTACACGCTGGACAGAAACGCGCCCATCGACGCCTGGCTGATGGAGCCCATCGGCTCGGACCGCCTCACCCACCAGGTGTCCGAGCTGAGCCCGGACACAGTGTATTACTTCCGGATCCAGGCCAAGAACAGCCGTGGCGTGGGCCCCCTGTCCGATCCGGTCCTCTTCCGGACCCCCCGAGGTTTGGATTACTTTTTGACCAAAGCCCCGGCCCCCCGTAACTGCAATCACAAACTATAAAATGCCAAAAGCCTCATATTTCGTTTGGTTACTTATGGTTAAGGTTAGGGCTGGGTAGGGGGGCAGGGGTCTCCAACTCCGGTCCTGGAGAGCTACTATCCAGTAGGTTTTCTGTCCCACTTGGCTTCTGGTGAGCCACACCTGGCCCTGGCATTTACCTGAGAACAGGTGTGGCTCATCAGAAGCTGGGTTTGATAGAAAACCTACTGGATGGTAGCTCTCCAGGACCGGAGTTGGAGACCCCTGGGTTAAGGTCATCAGCTGCATATATTTGTGATCTATAGCTAACCTTTGAGGTTACATATAGAAGTAGTGCTGCAGGTAATATTGATATCCAGAAAATATTGCATGGGCCACTGAGAAATAACTTGAATGCAAATATAAATGTTTTCATTTTTAATATAAGTGCTTCCTTCTTTCTCTCTTATAGTAGAGCATCCAGACAAAATGGCCAATGACCAAGGTAGGTCTCAGCCTGTCCCTTAAACTGCACAGAGGAGGCGCCTAGGCCTGCTGTCAGGTCTTCGCTCCTTCTCTGCTTCGTTACGCCTCCCCAGCCGCTCCCTCCTTCCCATCTCTCCTCGCTGCTGTCTGCCTCTTGTCTCGCCGCTCCCCTGCCGCCTCTATCTGCTCTCTAGCCACTCTTCACATTTTCTCCACAACATACCCCCGAGCGCTCCTCCAGCCTCCAGCACGTTCCTTAGGTAAATGGCAGTATTGGGCCGGGTTTAGATGGCTGATTGTGAGGAATTGGTACGGAAAGCAAGAACGTGTGCGCTGAATGCTAAGGCGCTGGGGGTGGCAGGGGGGGGAGGCACAGCCGCCGCTCTGAAAGCGCTAAAGCGCAGCTCACGCTCATCATCGATTTGCAGTCATTGTCGCGTCGCTTCATGTCATTCTTAGACTAATGAGATTCCGCTGGCCTTTTGTGTTAATTAAGGCCTGAGCCGAGGCAGAAGGCTGGACCTATGTCAGGTTTTAACTGACATGTTATGCAAACGACTCTGAACGAAACCAGCCGTCCTGAGCAGACCAGAGTGCGATAACGAGCCTCACTGCGTTGCATGCGGTTTCCTGCATGATTCTAACCAAAGGGTTTGTTTGTAGTCTATTAACAGTTGTAGACTGTTTATCTTCAGTTATTTTTTCCTGCCTTGTAACATTTTCCTTAAAATAGGGGATACGTGCATTTCAAAAGTCAGAGTATCTTTATTGTCATCAGCTCTATACCGTTCCAATTCTATACCATACCAATGCTTTCCATACCAATTCCTCACAATCAGCCATCTAAACCCGGTCATAGAGTGAGATAAAATATTGTTTGTCATTAGTCAAAAAAAGCAATAAAAACGATAATTTATGTAAAACATATATGACATGTTAGGAATTCTCTGATTCCTCAATTTCTTCATTTGTGTTACTGCAGAGCATGTATTGTAGAGTGTAGGTTTCCTTAAAAATGTCTATTTATGGTCTGTTTTCTGTCACATGCATGTTTGATTGACATCTGCTCAGTTTGCTTCGATATCCTGCTGACGGGAAAAAACAAAAGGTTCAGATAAAATGACATCATCTAAAGAGAATTAAATTCATACACCATTTCAATGTCAAATGTTATCTCTGTCAATCTGAATAAGTACGCTTTTCTAAGGTCAACATTCTGGCAAGTGCCTGCAGTGGTGGTTGGCAAACCGCATCCCATCGCATCGCATTGTCACAACACATTAAATCATTCTCATTAATTCATTTAGCTACGGCTCTTATGAATATTGTCATACAGGGACACCATGACCAGAATACAATGGGTACAAAAAACATGGGAGGTAAAGCAATAGTACAGAATCAGCAGTGGTATAGAGGTGCGGCCTCACCTAGCACTGAGCGGATCTGTTTAAGGAATGCATGGCCAGTCTGCTCACATGCAGATTTTCTGTGCCAGCCGGCACATACAGTAGTGGCGCCCAGCAGCACGACAAAGATACACACATGTCCACACAGTGACATACACACACAGACAACATTAAATGGAGTACACAATGGAAACAACATGACATCTTTTAATGACTGAATGACACTTTCACTTTTATGTTTCCTATTAATAAGATATATTTAATAGGGGAAGATAAGGATATATTGTTCTAGGAAAATATGGATAATTCTTATTAGGAGAAACGTGATTATTGTCTAACTTTCTGTATAGGCAGCTAGTATGACATGGGCCACTGGCTTCACCTGCCTGTGATTACGTTCCTGTTGCACTAAAATCACTGTGGCATTTGGACTGGGCTAAATTCTGTGTATTGCCCCAAGATTTAAATGACTAAAAACATATGCTTGTGTTTTCATGAATGAATGTCAGTCTTACTAAAGCGCAGTTTGTTGTTCTTAAACGGTGGACACATCACATGTCATCTGACTCCAAACGGTCTGACTTTCCTCCGCAGGTCGCCACGGTGACAGCAGCTACTGGCCATCTGACACCCATCTGATTGACAGCAGCAGTCTGAATGGTAAGGATGATGGAAGGCTAACTGGGGACCCAGTCTGGCTTAGGATATTGTTGACAAGGACAAAAACATGAGCCTGGATTAGGGGGTGGGCTATCATCAGGAGATACAGTGGGAATTGGATGATTGAAAAGGTACTTAGGGACCCAGTCCGGTTAAGGTTCATGCATTATTTATTGCATTAATTATTGCATTATTCCTGCATTGATATTATATGAAAGTTGATGAAAAATAACTGCACTGGGCTGAAGGACGTGACCAGTATTCATAATAATAGTTGGTTCTTGTGGTTTCTTCATGTCAAGTGTGAGTCTCATTTTAATAGATCGATGACAGTTGGGGCCACAATACTGTCACAAGTATATTTTCTAAGCATGCTAACTGGTTATGCGGCTTGGTGTTGTCTAACTTGCCTTGTTAGGCCTGAGAGCCAGTGGGAGGTAGCTCATGTTACCATAGCAATTGATCACCAACCTTGTGCCAACAGAAGCCCCAGATGGGTCTGATAGGGCTAATTACATTGCTAGGGATGAACCAGGCCAGCTGGGTGGGTTTGAGGGGGACTGAGGATGCCGGGCGCTTGAGTCACGGCCCCATATAGTACATAGGTCTTATATTATGAGGCTTTGTGATTTCAGTTAACTTTCCATTATAGAACCATAGAAGGGCATACAAAGCCATATGAATAACGTCCATGCGTCCATTGCCATCTATAGTGCGACACGCAGTTAATGTTTTGGCCCAGCTTCATAACGGGGAACTCCGGCACCAGAGTCTGCCATAATCTCGACACCATTCAGGGTCACCCCCTGCGATTGGCTAAGTGCTGTGTCACTGTACAGTGTAGACAAGCTAGAGAGGCTGTTTTGCACAAATTTGTTTTTAGAATTTGCTCTTGTGGCATCAGTTTTCAGTAAATTCTATAAATGGGAAATACAAAGTTATTAAATAAACATGTGCAATGAATTACCCCTGTTTCAGGAGAGAATTCTCAACGGGGATCTTGAATTGTCAACCCAAAGTAAAAATCGTTTTGTGTTTGCGGTTTACAGCTCTTAATAAGCCTGTGTCTCCATTGGTGGCTGGGCTACTTAATTTGTTAGAGATCCAGTTTCTGAAGCTGAAGTCCAAAGAACAGGGCTGTTTGGCTACTTTTAATTTAGTTCATTCTTAATCCAACAGGTGTTTCAGCGTTTTTTTCACGTTACGGCTCTTAATTGTTGTTTTTATCTAAAACTACTCAAATGCTACAGCTGTGTAATAGTAACTGTCCAGCTAGTAGTCTTTGTATTTCAATTCAATGATTTTTATTCAGTGTCTTTTCTTTTACTTTATGTCATCACCTTACAGGCAGTGTGCTGGTCCTAGTTTAGCCTAGTTTGCCTGTGTTCATCTTCATTTGGCCTAGTTTTGTTTGGCTTAAGTAATAGAAACACATTTGCATAAGGTTTTTTTTCCACATTCAGTCACAATTTTGTGTTTGTGTTAATTTAATAGGCTTTGTCCCAGTTTTGTTTGTTTTGTTCATATTGTATGTTGTTTTTTCCCCATCGCCAAGCCAAACCTATTACACATTTTGAGCCAGTAGAGCAGATAGAGAAAGAACTTCAGATCATTTCCTCTTATACTAGTAAGTCACAATGACGCTCACAATGATACTAATGTCAGAATAATACTACTATACTCACTGCCTGTGTTAATCTCAACCTCCAAACAAAACTGTAATCAGAGCTAGACATGGTATCACCTCTCAGTCCATTATTTCCATTTAAATTCTGATTTTTTTTTCCCCCAAGTAAAACCCCAGGAATGTTATATCAGATTTTTCCTGGGCATCGTTTATTACTTTTTTTTTGTAGGGTGATAATACAGCAACTTAATTAACCTAAGATCTGAAAGCCTGATCGCTGTCCACATGCCAGAGTGTGTAGATTAATCTTCTCGCCCTCCAATCATTCATCAGACGTAATAGGGTTGTGGGCCGTGTTGGTGTTGAATGACTGGATGGATGGCATGTCAGCGAGTGGAGCTGAACTGGCTGCTGAAAGCCCCACATACATGCACATCTACATGCATACATACAAATGTGCATAAACACACGTGCTGAGCGAGCATACATTGATGCAGCACAAATGAGCAAGACTCATAAAAAATTGCTAAAGGATCAATAAGAAACCAAGAATACAAATATGAGGACATCCTGAATCCATCCAGGTAACCTCGAGTTGTCTTAATGGTCATTAGGTCAATCAGGCCCAGCTGGGTTTCATTGTCTGTGGCACCTGGAGGCACGCCGAGGGTGATTAATCACCATGGTAACGTACAACACATGCAGATATTGTGCTTGTCTTGACTATAGTTACAATACAGCCTCAGTATAACATAGAAATGCGGAGGTAGATCAGCAGTATGACGAGCTTCCGGTCTATGCTATGTTTATTCACTATGCAGGTACAATCAGGTGTGTGGGTTTGGCCGTAATCAGTACTGAAATGCAAGGGAAGTGCACATGGATGCTATTCGTGTTCACCTTATTTCTAGTGCATGAAGAACATTTGTTATATCTGGAAATTCAGATGCTTGTTTTTTCTTCATTATAGGCAAATATATGGAAAATGATTGCGTATCTATTTTTAACTTACCTTCTAGTCAGGGATCATTCATCAAGGAGCTGAACACTAAACAATGATGACACACAGCTAGAGTTCATTAAACTCCTTATTTATCAATAAACCTGCAGATTGATTGTAACTGTGTAGAATCTGAATGTGGGTTGTAGAGTCCTGTAGTACTGTTTTCTAAATGCAAAAGAAAGAGTTGAGCTGGTTATTCATGCCCATCTTATTGTCAGATGGAGAGTGATGGAATGTCACCCTTTAGATCTTCCTTCTGTTGATGATTGGTTGCCATGGTAGCACTCATCAGGACACAAGGAATGTTTGAAATGCCAATTTTAAGTGCAGAAAATGCACGTCTCCGACAACTGACGGTGTTTTTCATTTGACTGAAATAAGTCCATCATTTTTGGCCAGTAGTGGGAGTGATGTCCATTTTAATGCCAGTTCCTCTCAGGTTATACTGATCCTTGGCTGATATATTAATTAAAGTTGGAGTTGCCAACCTTTTGATAACCGTGGGCTGGTTTATGTCGTACAAAAATTTCACGGACTGGTAAAATGGGCAACAGGGATGCACAATGTGTATGGAAATATAGGACAAATGTTGTATTTTCATGGATTACTGCAGGAAACAGCATTTTATTTTTCACCGTGAAGCAATCCCATACATGACAGATAGCAACTCCACGATCAGGGGACTGAGATCCCCTTACCAGGGCTCTTCAAAACTGGACATCGATTCCAAATCCAGGCCTTGTTTTCAGTTCTCCCAAGTAGTTAGTTTAATAATCTCTGATTCTGATTGGCCACAGGTAAACGAAGACAGGAAAACTGGCAGTGCGCCGACCTAAAGGAGCATGATTTGAACAGCCCTGCCCTGAACTGAGTTATTATTCTGTTGGGAAACTTTCTCGTCTTTCTCCAGACTCCCCCATTGGACACATGCATCCGCCCCAGAAAAATGGCAGCTTGCTGGTGGTGGTGGTGGTGTCGGTGGGTGCAGTGGCCGTGGTTGTCGTCATCATTGTGGCTTTCATTTGCACTCGACGCTCTTCTGCCCAGCAAAGAAAGTAAGTCATCCTCACAAGTAATGTTTTGCTCCACATTGAAAACAAACAGGAACTTAACCAAGTTGATTAGAGTACCTGTCATTTTGGCTATTGTGGTTTTTATTGCTGGGGAGGCATTGGGATGCAGTGGTTAGCACTGTTGCCTCACTCCTCTGGGACCTGGGTTCGAGTCCCCACCATGACTCCTTATGGGTGGAGTTGGCATGTTCTCCCCATGTCATCGTGGGCTTTTCTCCAGGTACTTCAGTTTCCCTCCACACTCCAAAAACATACTGAGGCTAATTGGAGTTGCAGAATTGCTTGTGTGAATGTGCCTAGTGTCGGGTTGGCACCCCATCCTGGGTTATTCCCTGCCTCGTACCCGTAGCCTCTGGGATAGGTTACAGACCCACCACAACCCAGAATTGGACAAGCAGTTTTTATTACTGCCATAGTGTTTACTTGCCTTCCTATTATGATACACCCTGTTTTTCAAGATTATTTCTTTGGATTCATCATTTTCTTTACGTTTTTGTACCCAGTTGCTTGCTGGATGTACGTCCTCTATGCACAGGTCATATCCTGCCGTATAGCCCACAGTTTCTGTACTCTCAGCTACTCCCCAATATTCATGCCATCCTGGCACATTCCCCTCATGGACACAGAGCCACGCCTCTGTGGATTATCTTCGGGCAAATGGTCACATGTGACAGAAGGAGAAGAAATCGCCTACTCAATGTGTTCTGTTCATGCTGTGAATTATCTATTGGATGTGCAGAACAAAGTATTGTCAACAATGGCCTAACTCCAAATGAGCAAAAATCCGACAGTTATAGACAAGATTTATTTTTATCTTTCAGTTGTCAGGCTGGATATTTTTGCCCAGTTGCTCCAGTGTCATGTTCTTAGTATTATTTTCTTTGAAAGGGTTTTTTTTTTTTAATATATATATATATATATTTATTGATATAACTAATTGAAATTCTTCTTTGGCTGAGTACTTTTTCGGTTTATTAATTCAGAGCTAAGCTGAAATAAAATTCTAAAATGAACCAGTTGGTACAAACACTACAGTGTCGCCCAGCAACAAGTTATGGTGGGATTACAACCTACTCCTACCCCAGAATAATTTCTGTAGGGATGTGTAGGTGGTCAGAGACTTAAACTTGGGTATAGGCAGGCTCCAAGCATACAGTTGTAATAACTGAATAATAACTGCAATTGAAATGAAGAAATGTGTACCCATTCCGGCTGTGCATTCTAGCCAAGAGCAGGACTCTGGAAGTACCTTTCCTCTCTGCAGGAAGCGGGCATCCCACGGTGTGGGGAAGAGGAAAGGCAGCCAGAGGGACTTACGCCCCCCTGACCTCTGGATCCATCACGAGGAGATGGAGCTAAAGAGCATGGAGAAGCCCTCAGGTCCCGCCCCCTCAGCCTGTGATTCGCCGATGCAAAGTCGCCAGGAAATCCCACCTGTCAGCCACAGCCTATCAGAGAGCCAGATGGGAAGCAAGAGTAGCCACTCAGGTGGGTCCCCATCAACAACGACCGTTAATGAACAATTTTATATTGTGTACAAACATATACTTTTATATTTTCACACTCGGAATAATGTTGTTGGTCCACTGAGCATTGGCCTGGTAGCGAAAGCTGTCCTCTTCATGCAGGAGCAGATGGAGATGAAGCTTCGAGCAGCATGGCCACTTTAGAGCGCCCCCTGGCAACCCGGAGGGCTACCCGCACCAAGCTGATGATGCCCATGGAGTCCCAGCCCAGCAACCCCAGTGCGTACCAGCCCAGATTTTACTTACGTTTTACACAAGGGATTTTGACAGCCTTCTGGGGATTTGAACTGGCCACCTTCTGTTTGCAATTTCATTACACAAGCGGTGGTCTCTTTCTGTTGCGTACATGCTTACTGCATCAGGTACAGTTTAATTTCCCTGGGACTTTTTTTTCGTAGTGTATGAGTCCACTTACTTGCTGATGGAACTTGTATAACAAGATATAATTAGTTAATAGTATCTTCTGCTGCTGGGAATGGAAAAACACTTAAGTGAAAATGTGCCTTTAAATGAATTACATTTCCAGTTCCATCGTCTGTCCTGATATTGAAAAGGTACCACAGAAGTGGAAGTATTTCTAATTGTAAGAGCAATCCATATATAGTCCTAATTTTAACCAAGAAAAATAAGGTGCTCTTACAGCCCCGTGACCTTGAGCAGTTGAAGCAGTTAGAAGATGGATGGATGTTTTTACACTGAAAAGTACCCCTTGCTTTGCATATAGGACAAAGTCACGGCTTTGGACAGAGTACTGTGAAGGTGACAACAGTGACATATTTCTGAAAGGAACCATGTTTTATTGCTGCGTGACAGCACAGTGTTAATGTAGCAAAATGAAATGGACAAAGATGGTCTATTATTTATTATCGATCCTTTTAGGGACCTATTCACTCCTTTCACTTAGATGCTGATATGCAGCATTACTGCTGTAATATGATATTTATGGTCAGAGTGTATATATATAACTGGTGCAAATTATGAAACAGACCTAACAAGACCGTATAAAATTTCCTGTAGAAACCAGGAATAAAGGTCATGGTTTATGAGTATAAATGTTTATTTGCACTTTATATTTATGACTATGAAAAATAGACTGAGTATTTAATCGCTGTGCTGCTGAAGAGCTGAATATGGCTGAAAATCCACGTTGGTTTGTGGTACTAAATCATATGAGTAACGATCGGATAATTTCCTCATATCTGTTTGGTGTGGTAACATATTATGTGGAAGGAATCGAGGCAACAAAATGTCAAAATGAATCATTTCTTTGTATGACGTGGTGCTAAAATGAAGCTCCATACTCCGCACATGAACTGATCTTACTCCCCACTCAAAGAAAATGGAGGAAATTTTCTGACAACCTCCTTGTAGTTTAAGGAAGGAATTACCTCCCTTCCAAATGGACCTTTACTGCAATTCCTGGTAATTCTCTCAATACCCACCCTGATTTCCCCGCAGTAATGTCTACATTATGTCATCTCAGTACGGTGAAGGTGCTGTGATATATTTGGAGAAAAAAACACTTAGAAAATTCGTTATTGTTACTTTTAAAGAGAACTGGAAGTAAGTCTGCATGCTCCTGAACAGCAACAACACGTTTCAGATTAAGGTCAGCCCATTTTATCTGGTACAGGGTCACTGTGACCTGTCAGATGGGGTAGGAGAACATGCTAGATGGCAGTCCACAGCTGGGCACATACTCATAGAGACACCAATTTTCCTGACCACATGACATTGGACTGTGGGAGAATTAAGTTGAGGACGCAAAGGCAGGAGGTGGGATTCACACACCCAGACCTGCAAGTGTGAGGTCATTGTGCCATTTGACTTCTGATGTTTACCAGTTCAGTTTTTTTCTGACATTAGTCATTGCCTGTTGATTGTTGCATAAACAAATAGGGGAGATGAAGTAACGAAACCCAGGGGGTGTTCAATACCAATCCAGAATCAGAAGACTCAACAATCTGCAGGAAAATATTGTAATATTTTATCAGTAACACAAAGCAAAGTAATAACTCTGTACTGTACAGTAAGTGTCAAAGATTCACATTCTTTGGTAAATGAAACTGAAAGACCTAACATGTTAATTTCTATAAATATGGCAGTTAAATATGGCAAAGTCTGAAATATCAAGCAGTAAGTTAAACAATTTTCTCTTTTCATGTTGTACCTCTAGGGAAAATGACCTTAATCTAAGGTCTAGAGCTTATTTGAGAGACAATTAAGGGGGCAAAAGGGGGATTTATGTGAGCATTTACTTAAGTATTTCAGTTGTAAAACATCCTGTTTGCTTCATTATGCATAATATACTGCGTATTTTGAACTGAAACACATTCTCTACTGCTAATTGCACTGTGTAGTGCCATTAATAACTCTTTTTGAAAATCAATTTAATTCAGAAATTAAGGTCATTATATAAAGTAATTATATTACTTTTTAAAATGCAGTCGATTCAATAACCCACTGGCAATTATTACATTATATCATTAGTATAGGTACAGATATGTACTGTAGTTACCAATTAAAAATATTTTCCTCTCCACTAAAAAAAGAATTTGAATATAAAAATGGCGCTTTAGGTACAACTTGTTTACAAGTAAGTTATTTTTAAAATTCATTTTATGTAAAAATATGTTGTCATTCATCTCATATTCAGGTTAACCGAAAGGGAAATTTGAGATGCAGGTTTTATTTGTTCAGTTTTTTAATACTACCACATTTGGATATTCCAATATACTTTAAAAAAATACTTTCTACTACTCTGCTGGAGAAGTGAACAGGCTAAAATGGACTCCCACCTTGCATGCTAATCACCGGTCCTGTCTATGTTTTTCATATGCCTGACAGAACTGATGTCTGGCCGTTTGATAGCTTCATTGTCAGGTTTATTCTCAGCATTTTTTTTTTGTTGACTCCAAATGTATAAATGTCCACATCATAAACCGCAAAAATCCCGTCTCACGTTCATGGTTCTCTAGAACCAGCTCACGGTATCCCACCTCCAAATGTCTTCCTGTTCGAGATACCTGGATGAAGGTCTCAGGTGCTTCACCCCGGCAGACACATAAATACCCTCCAGCAGATACCTCGCCAAGGAGAAAGCAGGAGCCATTATGCATCATTATATTTATATCAAAGGTTGGGAGGGTGGAGGTCTGTCACATGAGCAGGAAAGGAGCTCGGGACAGAAGGGTCGAGCAAAGCAAGGCTTTTAGTTAAGAAAAAAAAACAACAAACAAACGCCAGATGGCCTCTTTAAGTGAAGGGAACTAAAAAAAAAAAAATGAAAAAGCAGTGAAAACCGGAAAACAACACATACAAGCAAAATGAAATAACAGGAAACATAACAAAAGGCCTCTTACAGGTGAGACTCTCCAGACATGTTATGAGTCCACTTTATTCTGATAAGGGGGGGCTGGCCATCATTAATCAGAGGTATATTAGCAATTGTGCCGACAGTGGGAGGCAGGCCTGGAAAACCACAGTCCTTCTGGTGGGTTCTGCCTTCATCCAGCACGTAATCTGCTTGCATGCTAAGGGGGCGGACTTCAAGGAAGTGTAGAGTACTACTTCAAGGAAGTGTAGAGTACTACTTCCTGCTGGCTGCAAATAGCCAGATGTGCTACACGATGCTCATTAAATGTAAAAGGCTGAAACCATGTCATAGGAGTTATTTTTCTCCCGTTTTTTTCGTTATTGCACATTTATGTGACAGAATCTGTAACCAGTGTGGCCCAACTCTACAGCTTGAAAAAAAGTAAAACCTGTTAACCAAGTTAAAACAGTTAGGGGCTCATCTTGAGGCCTGGGGGTGTCACTAGAGCTGCAGTATTTTGCTAAATGTTAAGGCATTCGAACTGTGTTCAGCGTCTACTTCGTATTGATTTGTCCTCACCCTTAATTTGCAGCCATTTTCCTGTCTTCGCAATAATTCTGCAGCTGAACACAAAGTGATTCAACTCTCCAGTATGCAGTGATTTTACAGCCAATGTTATAGTGAATCTTCTGTCCAGCATGCAATAATTTTATTGTGCAGTTTAGTTATACCAATGTCCAGCATAGTAATTTTACAGCCTAGAATACAGTGATTCTCTTGTCCAGTATGTTGTTATTTTGTTGTCCAGTGTATAGTGACTGCATTGTCCAACTTAATAATTTTGCAGCTAAGAATATAGTGATTCTCCTGTCCAGTATGCAGTGATTTTACTATCCAGTGTACAGTTATTCTGATATCCAGCATAGTAATTTTACAGCCCAGGATACAGTGATTCTCCTGTCCAGCAGACAGTGATTCTACTATTTACTGGTCTACTGGCATGTGTACTATCCAGCCTATAGTAACTCTGCTGTCCACATATTAATGTTACATAAATACATATTTTCTGTCATTTGACATTCTCACAGTGAACACCAAAACTAAGCTTCCTTTAAAAATAGCATCCCTTTTCACCAGAAGCACTACTTTGTCTGCTCTCAGACAAGGAAATTACATTCTGCTGGAGGCCTAAAAATGACTAAAGTATGGCGTCAGCTTGATAGTTTTTTTTTTTCTTTCCAGAGCAGATGTTAGTTTCGGGGTGGGGGGGGGATTTGTTATCCATTTAATATAAACACAGCCACTTTTAATATCCAAGCTGTCGGAATGTTTGCAGCAAAGAACAAAAAACCCTAAATGCTACAATGTAGTGACAACTTAATAAAACTTTAAGCAGCATTTTATGTACTGATATACAAGAAATGTGTGCGTGTGCGTGTGTGTGTGGTCCAGGTATACCTTACCTTGTGGGGATCAAATGTCCCCACAATGTGATGAATACCTGTGGTTTTTTTTTACCTTATGCGGACCAGTTTCCTGGTCCCCATAAGGGAAAACTCTATTTTATAAAAATCTGTGACTGCAATGAAAAGACAAAAAATGCAAAAACTACTTGTGGTAAAGGTTAGAGCTGGGTAGGGGTTAAGGTCATCAGTTGCATATATTTGTGATCTATAGCTAATCTTTGAGGTTACTTTTATATGTAGTGTTGCAGGTAACATTGATATCCAGAAAGTTTTTGTATGAGCCACTGAGAAATGTGTGTGATTATATTTATATTTCATTGTGGGGACCTGTTATTTTGATATTTCTGTGTGTGTGTGTGTGTGTGTGTTTGGCAGATATGTAGATTTTTGTATATTTACAGGGGCATGTGACTGTGTTTTGAGACAGTTTTGCACAGCATTCTAGTAGTGACTTTAATTTCATCCTAATTTCATCAAGATTGTTTTTATTATTTATTATTTTTAAACATCAAAGCCAAATACAAAATGGATCACAGGAAGATGAGAGGCAACAGAAACAGCTGAGAATGCCGTCTGAAGAGTTAAACTGAAACTCATAATGACCCTTTTGGAGAGTCATAGTCAGAAAATGAGGAGAGATAAGTTGTTAAAATATCCCTGAATTCCTATAATAAATCTTTAACGGGAGTTGAAAAGAAAACGGTGCTGTAATATTTATAGCCTGCTTCGGAGCATAACGCATTTGCCCGCTGTAGAATTAGCTCCAAGGTTTTAAAAGTTACAACTGTCAAAGGATTTGAGAAGCACATTGTTGGACTTGTTGAATACAGGTGCAAATATGAAATATGAACGCAAGTGGCCATGCAGGTGCAGTGGGCTGTTCACACACAGAGGGCCATCCCCAGAAACCCACGGCACTACGTTAACCATTTCTTAATGGCTCTTACTGAACACTGCACCCAGCTCAGTCTGTGTGGAATTTACACTTACATTAATTTATTTAGCCGATGCTTTTGTCCAAAGAAAGATACAAAGGGAAAGGTATTACATCACAACATGTTGAGGAACCTGCATAGTGAGCTTCTATTTAGAGACCGGTAACATGTCAGACAGCAGCAGAGGAAGAGCGATAGTGTACCGTGCCGATGTGTTAGGCGGGCAAAGAAGACGTCTAAGGCTAATTATCTGGTTAGTAAGTGTATATATGTTCAGAAAAAAAGCACAATTTAACATTAAAATGTATGCAAATTACCAGTAATGTGATAAAAAAATTTAATTTCTTCTGTTCTCCAAAAAAGTTCCTGATATTTTGTTGGATGCACAGCTTCAGTTCCCAAACCTCTCTTCAGGGGCACCCCAGCCATGGCATCTGCTACATTTCATATGCAGCTCAATTGTTCGTTAACTTAATTCATTAAATAACTCAATGAGTTATTGTTAAGCCAAACAGTGCATGCTAATGGTCAAATCATAAAAAATACATTAGTGTACTGGATGGTTGCTGCAGACACTGGGGTGACTTTAGGAGAGGTCTTGGAATGGATAAGGTCTAGCACACTTTGATAGACATTATATTATAATTTTACACCAACATGAAGATCATTTAAACATAACATTCTTTGACTGCCTAAGACCTTTGCACAGTCCTTACACTGTAAAACATGATGAGATCCTAACAGAAGAGCCTTTTAAATCAAAACACTATGATCCTGCTGGGAAATAGCCCTATAAGAGCATGTAGAGGAGCCAGAAGAGCAAAGCCAAGGGCTGCTTGATGACACAGTACAGCACTGTCTCAGGCACTCAAAGAAAATTATGTTTAAATGTTCTTCATGTTAGTGTAAAACTGTTGCTTTGTCTATTCAAAGTATGTTGTTTTTCAAAACCTCCTCTAAATTCACTCCAGTATTTGCAGGAACCGCCCAATACACGCGTATATATTGACTCTGCCACTTGTTTGGCTAAGTAATGCCCCATCAAATAATTTCACTAATTAAGTTAATTAATGGTAGTTAAATTTTATAAATACATGGAATGGCTGGGGTGCCACTGAGCAAAGGTTTCGGAACCAAAGTGATGTTCCTCTAGCCAGGCAGAAAGATATCATGATATAGGCCGTAAGATTTTTTTTTAATTGTGTTATGGTTAATTTGTGTATGTTCTAATGTTAAATAATGCAAATACACACTACACACTTACTACCCAGTTAAATAGTCTTAAATATTTTCTTCGACTGCATAATACTTTTGAGGTGTTTCCAGGAATGATGTGTCTTGAGTAGTGTTGGGCATTTCAGGTTCAGAAACTACAAATCCAGACCAGGATTTTGTCTCTACCAACCAGCTGAGTACTCTGTGACTGTGGCTCTTTATGCTCAACTGGTTGGTAGAAGCTAAATCTTGGTCTGGATTTGTGGTTTCTGTACCGGAAATGCCCAACACAGGTCTTGAGGTGTTGCGTGATGGTTGAGAGCGAGGGACTGGACAGATGTGGATAGGTAGCTTATTCTGCCTTGAATAGGTGCAACATTATTGCATTTCGGCTGATTTAATACCAGCTGTGCTGCTGCATTTTGAGTCATCCACAGTGGAATCATGGCATATGCTATAGATGGTAATCTAGTCGTGATATGACACATGCTTGGGCAAGGAGCTGAGCTGCATATTCTGATAGATAAGGACAGATATTGTTGATGTATCACTAAAGATGCAGTGTGGTCAGTACTGGAGTATGCACGTTCTCCCTGTCTTCTGCAGTTTGAAGACATGGAAGGTTAGGCAAATAGGCAAATCGACGTCTTTAAATTCACTACAGTGTGTGATTGTGCACGTGTGTGAGAGTGTTGAGTGCCATGACCTCGCATCACTTCCAGGACATACCCTGCCTTGTGCCTTGGATGGATTGATGGATGGATGCATGGATGGATGGATTGAAGGAGCAGCTTATAAGCCCACTGTTAATAGGCATGGTGTTGTAGGATATACAGAAAATGTATGAGCTCTGTCTATCGATCCATCTTCTAATCACATCAGGATGTCCATCTTTAGGCTTCTGAAGTCCTGCGCTCTACCAGCTTGAGCAATCAAAAGGGCAGATGTATGAATTTAAGAACCTATTTTCTTCCCAGCATGGTCCAAGATGCATAAAGTTATGTAGCAGTGTAGGGGATACTAAGATTGATAAATTAAAGTTGAATCCTTTTTTAAAATTAATGCTGCAAGTAGGGAGGGCAAAGAGAGATTTTACTTTTAACTTTTTTTATTACACTAAAGTTATGATTGCCAAGACCCTGAAATGGACAAGTGGTTACAGGAATTGGATGGATGGATGGATACATTTATGACATGCTTCATTGTGTCCATATTATTTTATGTACCAGCTTAATTTTTGTAGATGGACAAAAATGATTAAGTCAATGTATATTCAATGGCCGTTTTATGAGGTACAAGAGTTCAGAGGAGCCATTCTGCATATCAGAGTACAGTGCTGTTATTTTTCCACTTGTGGTCTTCCTGTTAGCGATAAAAAGTCTGCCCATTCTCCTCTGACCACTGTCATTAACAAGGCGTTTTTCTGTGACGAATACCATTGACAGGATGTATTTTTTTCATGATATCAAACTGTAGTGTATGGCTGGCTCTGAGATTCTGGAACACCATGTCAGGCATCAACAGCCATACTCCATTCAAAATTGCTTAGATCGCACATCTTAGCCATTATAATGCTTAGGTAGACAGACTCTCTCTGTGCAGTCTACATGCTACATGTCTTGAATTACAGCCACATGATTCACTGTATGAAGGAGCAGACTGTTTGCGTTAACAAACACATGTATCATATAAACTTGCCTTTGAGTGAAAATCCAGCTGATTAGAAGGAAATAGCTTTCCAAAATCATATTGGCAGGTAAATGAGAACATTATGCATAAGATATGGGTAAATTAATGAATGATAAATTGGAGAAAAGTTAATTGGATCGTGGCAGTATATTTGTTGTTTATTTCTGCCAAGTGTTTCTTCACTGTTTTTATTCAGCAAAATCTCAAGCAACATTTGGTGGTGGTTTCATATTGACTGGCCAAATGGCTCTGAGGAGGGAGATTTTTTTGATTGACCCCCGTGTAGCTTCCAGTAATTTGGCTGAAGTTCTATTATATCCAATATGGCAGATCTAACATGTTTGCAATATGAAAAGATGTACAAGGACCACATGGTGAAACAGAAACCGTTTTGGAGCTCTACAGACAACTGCATTTTATTTGAATTTCTGAAAAACAACAACATTTCTGATTTGATTTGATATAGTTCCTCTGTTACCCATGTGGAAATCAGGATGTATCCCCTGAAATCCTTGACGTGCATGGTTAATTATGAAAAGTTGGCAGTAAATTTTTTTTTCCCAATACATTGCTCTCTTCACCAGGCTCTCTTGTCTCCTCCCTAACATGGCTTTATCAAGCCACGACTGTTATTCGTTCGTCTTACCTCTCTTAATCCTTGAGTTAATCACTCACAGTTGCCACTTGTTAGCTCCCTTATTAGTCTCATATATACATGCTTCCCAGTGCTCTGTTTCCCAGTCTAGTCTAGTCATTGATGTTGAACCTTCCTGTTGTCTGTGCCTTTCCTAATTTCTGGTCCTCCTGTTTTGATCCCTTTGTTTTGATCAGTTTGTTCCCACACTCTGTTGCACCGCCTGCCCTCGAGTCCTTTGTCCCTCAACTCGTGACACTGAGGGCTTTTTCCTGAAATATTTTACTTCAGATGGAGGTTGGCTGCTCTTTGAATATAGTAACCTTGCAGTGTGATTATTTCGTTGAGCAGCATCACCTGAGAGAAGCTGCAAGCTTGAAAACAATACAGTTTTAGATCATTTACAAAGTCCCAAGTTAAATGGATTTTATTTTCAGGTTTTCGTTTTAGTCTTAAGTGGATTTATTTGTATATCACTGAAAATAACAATACCATAATAATTTCTTATTTAACAATTCTATTTAATTATTTACAACTATTCTATAACAAAGAAATATTAGACTAGCAGTGCCCCGGTGGTCACATGGATTATGGGTTTGATTCCTGCCTGGAGACTATTTAAGTGTGTAGGCTTTGCATGCTCTTCCAGTATTTGCATGGAGCAGTTGGGGTTAATAGCCTTGCTCAAGTGTCCAACTGTGACATGATTAGTCTGCCAGTGACGGGCTTCAAACCCACACCCTTTGGACAGGTACACATATCCCTAACCTTTAAAGGCGGCATAAATAATATTTCCGCAGTTACCCAGGAAGTAGCAGAGTGAAATGCAAATTTTTAGAAAATTCTTATGTGATTTCTTTAAGACGGTGGGCAGGCTGCAGTCAGGTGTCGAAGCCCCATAATCAAATGAGATTAAAGGCTTTCTGATTTAATCCCTTTGCCCTCAAAGGGAAGCTTTGGGTTGGAGACCACTTCTGGCTGCAGCCAGCTCTAAGACTTGAATTTGTCTGAAATTCTGCAAAAATATTCTCCCCTTTCTTCTTGCCCCACCCCACACCACACCACCCCTCTTTATCCAGAGTACATTCTTCCCCTGACCTCTGATATCGCGTGGATCTGTTTGCACGGCTGTTAATAGTAAATCCTACAGTGATATTAGAATAAGCACGAGGCATCCATTAAGAGAGAAGTGTTTATTAATGATCCCGCAATATTAATAAATCTATTTGATGTACTAGTATTGGCTTGTATGGAGAATATCACATTATATGCTCTAAAAAGCCACGTAAAGATTAAATTGACAGTCTCTGCTCATATATTCACCATTACAGGCTTAAGCCTCAAATGCTCAAATGAATAGCATTATGAGGCAGGAGGTCATGTTTGATCTGACACCAATTTCCCCTTTAATGTGTGTGAATATGTGATTATGTTATCTGTTTGTTCATGCCTTTTTAAGCCTTTTTTACACATTTGTAAAGTTTTGCATTAATACTATATGGATTGTGTGTGTGTTTTTTTTAACTGGTCCCCATATCAGAAAACTCTATTTTATAAAAAAAAATCTGTGACTGCAATTAAAAAACTGAAAATGCAAAAAGTCTTGTATTTGGTTTGGTTACTTGTGGTTATGGTTAGGGCTGGGTAGGGGTTAAGGCTGTCATAGTTAGCGTTAGCATTTTTCCCATTGAAATGAATGAGCGGTCCCCATAAGGATATGTTTACCCTACATGTGCGTGTATGTGTGTGTGTGTGTGTGTGTGTGCGTGTGTATCTGTTAAGCAGTCTGTGATTAATCCCCTGTCCTTGTTGTCACCCCCGCAGCTGTTGTCAGCGCCATCCCAGTGCCAGCTCTGGAGAGTGCCCAGTACCCCGGGGTCTTGCCATCACCTTCCTGTGGCTACCCTCACCCACCGCTGTCCCTGCGACCAATGCCCTTCCCCTCTCTCACCGTGGAGCGAGGCTACACGCCAGGTACCCCTCCCCCCCCCGTCAATGGATCAGACACTGAAAAATGCCTGGAACACTGAGTACAGAAGGTTTGAGGACTGCAGAAGGAATTCATAAGTTCTATTTCTGTATAGAATTTGGCCAAAATTGTGGTGTAAGTGGAAATAATAGTAAGACATGCTCAGGTTCTTCAGAAAATGACCTGGTTGGTTTGAATGAACTGTTTGTTCTCGTAATGCAGCTTACTTGTATTACCTTCCCTCTGGTGCTGTCCACCATTGTAGTCAACATAATTTGTCTGAATATTTTACCTGTACAAGACAGAAAGTGCCTGTGGAGGCCTAAGGAAAGGTCAATCTCAGAGGGAGCTGTCTAGCATCGGCAAGTAATCGGAAATCACCTATACAGCATTTTAGTGAAGTGCCATTCTTCCTCTTTGAGTAGAACTTTACTGTAAATCAAGTATTAGCAGACACTTAAATCCAAATGTCACGTTTGTTTATGCATTTATATACAGCAAGTGTATATTTGTTTAGAAAAAAATACAGTCTAACAGTAGAACTCAACAAGCACTAACATGAAGTTCTTCTGTTATCCAAAAGGAGAAATCCTGTCAATGCATCAATGTATGCTAATGGTCAAGTAAAAAAAGTGCATTGGTGTACTGGATGCTTGGTGCATTTTAGGAGAGGTTTTAAAATGGCTAAGCTGACACGCTTTGCCAGATATATAGCAATTTAACACCAACAGCAATATCATTTAAGCATAATTTCCTTTGGCTGCCTAAGTGTTTTGCACAGTAGGTGGGTATTTAGTAAAGCTGTTTTGGGTAAGTATGTCGAACAATGTTATAACGGCAGTCCCACTTGGGACGTAACCCTGTGGGCAGCGTTCCAGTCATGGAGCCCATTCTTTAACCAGCACGCCACCTGCTGGCCCTACATCACAAGAGCAGCACTTGCTAGCAGAGGAGCAATAGGCAGTTTTGGGTGGGTACACAGGCTCTCTGCGGACCCACACGCCGCCGGCCCGCGTCACTGTTAGCATCCCGGTCACGTCGGGCTCCGCGTCCTGATGGCCGCGGCGTCTCACTCAGCACCCGATTAGCCATGAGTCGAGCGTGGCTGCGGCTCGGCGGGGAACACCTCCAAGGAGCTCGTCTGCATCGATTCAGTGTCATAAACGGACCAGCTAATTAGGCCTTGTTTATTAAATATAACCCAAATTGCATGTCAGCCATTTTGTCTATCGTCCTCTGTCTGTATTAATCTCCTTACCTGCTCTGATAAGTGCTCATAAATAGCCCTGATCCCAGTCTACAGCTGGCCTCTCATTAACAGACGCCCTAACTCACGGATTCTGGGAGTCAGGCCTTGTTGGCTCTTATTTCCCCTGAGGAGGTTTCATATACCTAACATTTTCCCAGATGATTGTCTGTTATTATCTTTTGTGCAAAATACAAATACATTCTTTTTTTAATAACTTGTAAAACCAGACTTAGGTGTCTAAGGTGGTGTATGAGAATAAAGCTTGAACGAGTGTGGTATGTCTGAGTCTTAGGTTATAAGCTGAGAGTGCAATGGGAGTCAGAGTATGTAAGGAGTCTGTGCCCTAACAGCCTCAGCCTATCAACGCCAGTGTCCATTTCGCTTCCCCTTCCAGCGATGGCAGCCGAGGGCCCTGCCCCCCCCACCCCGCACGTCCAGCTCACCCAGCAGCCGACGGTCATCACCAACTCGCCCCCCGAGCGGGGGGCCGGAGAGGAGAACGCCAGCCGCAGCATTCCCACTGCCTGCGTGCGACCCACCCACCCGCTGCGCAGTTTCGCTGGCACGCCCCTCATGCCCCCTGCCAGTGAGTACAAACCCATATGCATCAATCATTATGTCAACCAATCAGATGCTGACAGAAGGCTAAACACTGTTGCCTCTTGGCTGTAGGGTTGGGGGTTTAAATCCCACCTCTGCTCTCTGTATCTTTATGTGGGGTTTGCAGGTCATCTCTGTGTTTCATGGGTCTCCTCCGCATACGCTGCTTTCTTCCAGCACCTCTAAATGGTCTATGATATGTTGTTTCCTTGCAATGAACCAGCAGCCCTGTCCAGGGCTCGGAATTGCTAACTGTCAGCAATTATTATTTCAGGTACCAGTTTAAGTAGGAGTAACTGCTGTAGAATTAACTCTGCCAACAATGATTGCGTCCAAATATCTCCAGATAAACACAGCAGTAGGATGTCTAAGCAGAAGTACTTCTGCTAAGACACCCTACTGCTGTTTTCAGAAAGATTTATGAGCTCTGGTGAAATTAAAAGTATCTTAAGTAGACCTCTCCTGGGCTTACCTCAAGCAAAAGCAGCAGCTTTTTAAATGAACAATTCTATATAGCTGTAGACGGCTGGAATATTAAGGGCAGTAGACTGTAAACACAAAAGATTTCTCATTTTGAGCTGACAATCCTAGGTTCCACTCAACATGTATCCACCAACCCAAAGAGAGATAAATGATTGGATTTGTGTGTACCTGAGATTATTTCAAATTTTCTATATTTACCCAAAACCATATTAACCCCCCCCCCCCCCCCCGATAAATACAATGTATGAATAGTTCTCTATAAGTTTCTCTACGGCTGCATGACAACACTACTATAAGCAATCATAGAAGGTACCCTCCAGGCATAGAGCGGGACCGATGGCTTTATGGTTCATTGTGGCTCAGTGCAGCAACAGTGATAAGTGAAAAACACCAAGAAGCATTTAGGCACAGCGGTGGAAATGCAGCTTATAATACAGTTTTAAAGGACGGGTCCCCTGCACTACATGCATGTTACAGTTTTAATGTAATAGCCGTGTGCTATACCTACCTGTCTCTGGTGGCACTTTAAATCCACGTACAATATGCGTGTGTCACAGGTTTACGAAACATGTAAAATACCATGGTCAGAAATGAGATCCATACACACACTCACAGTGCTTGGTCAAAACACATACATCCACAATGCCAGGACATGGAGACCAGCACTTGTGGCCAAAATACAACTGGTGCAGAGCCAGTTACTTTTGGTTCAGAGCGAGATCACACAGACCTCACACAACATCACAATTAAACCGTCCATCCATCTATCCATCTATCCATTCATCCATCCAACTTCCAACCATTTATTCTGGTCAGGGTCAAGGAGGAAGGGGGGTGGTGTACATTACAGACTGTAGCAGCCAGATAGGTGAAATGAGATCCCTGTACAATACATGACTATAATAGCTTTACAGTGATATTAGTGTACAATACCTTCTTATCAGATATTTGAAGAGTCATTTGAAATATGTGTATAGCAAGTTTAAAGTGGCTTCAATGTCTAGTTCTTGATTAATTTCATGATTACAGTATGATCCTTGTATAACACGTCTGCCATGGATTCCATGTAAAATCCCTGCACAATGTGTGTCGGTGGTTGAAAGTTCGTAATCCTGGTATTAATCTTACGTCCTGCTGATGCCAATCACACGGCCATTGAAAAAGAGACAAGGCCCAAGCTCGTTGAGCTGGAAGTGTGTGCTTATCCGGGATGCTCTTCTTTATTGATCTTCTCAGTGAAGCACAGCTGCAGAAATTTATCTGACAGTCCAGTACATCAGAAAGCCGGGCTGGACCGGCTCAAGCAGCCGCTAAAAATAGGCCGCACATTAATCATCGCGCTGAATAGTTTGGTGGCCTGACAGAAGGTCTGTACAGTGGCTGTTAAACTGGTTCAACCCCATCGGACATGTTCACGTTTTTCTGTGGAATTAAAGTCAAATTCACTAGGATTTCCTCTGATTGATCAGCACAAAGTACAGTGCAATATCAAAGTGGGGAAAAAATCTAAAAAAAAAATAGAAATGACAAAGCAGAGATGAATTCATTGTTCACTTGTATCACAAGAGACGTAAAGCTTGATCAAAGCACCTTTGGCAGTTGAACCAGCGTTACATGTAGGGACACTGGGATCTTCATGCATCCTGTGATGCCGATTTGCTGGAGCTCTGCTGCGTTTGATAAAGGGCGGTGACTTTCTCGACTGGCCACAGATTCCGCCGGACTCCAGGCTAATCCAACACACTGGCTTCTCATTTCATCTTTTAATCCATTCCTATGTGACTTTTGCGGTATTCTTTTGGCCAATGGAAGAGGGACCTTCTCCAAAGCCATTCCGTTGCAGACCTGAGGCATTTGTACCTCATACTATTTGTTTTGCTTTCAAACTCGACCAATTTTTCAGCCCCGGAAGCGCAGAAGCATCCTTTTCACATTGTACTGCTTCCCCTGAGATACAAGGTAGGAGCAGTGTTATGAGAATAACGTACAGCATTAGCCTTGCAGTAAACACTTAGCATTGAGGCCAAAGGATCCATTTTGGTCAAAAGATAAAACGTTGTCTCACTTGGCCTCCAAGTCTCCCTCGAACCTTCTGGATTCTCTGTTTTTTTAGTAACTGCCTTTCCCATCCGTCCCATAAAACCTGGATTCATGAACTAACCTGGTTATTGTTGCACCATGGACAGTGCCTCATCCACGAGCGTCTCAGTGACCTCTCGCACAAGTGCCGTCCTTGTACTGCTCCTCCTATACAGTTTAAGACGACGACGATTTCTACGCCGATCCGTGGCTGTGTCGTGTCCTTTCCCCCGTTATGGTTTTTTTTAAACTCACTGTCTGATTGTGAGACTCTTCCCAGACACTAATCATTCAAACTGAAACCATGTGATGTGCCTGAAGTGGCCACAGGTGAAACCCCATTTAAATAATTATGTGTCTGAAGACAGCCGTACCACATTATTTATGGTGAGCCACAGCTAAGGGGTAAAATAATCAGTACTTGCAGTTAATAATTTCTAGTTTTTATTGGCAATTAGTTTAAGAAAAAAAAACATTTTAAAAATGTTAGATATTATAAAGAAAAGACAATGAATTCCATTTTGATTTCGTGTCGCTGGATAATAAAACGGGAAGAAATTCGAAGGGTATGAGTGGATTTTATGGCCGTGAGCCAACGCCTGGGCCAGCCTGGGGGAGGTGCAGTCATGACCCTCCCATTGTGTCGTGGGGGGGGGAGGTTCCTGTTCATCACACTCCTGCCTCATCACACCAGCTCATGCTGCCCCACCCCCACCCCACTCAGTGGCTTTATTGAACTCACCTCCTTGTGGCCGAGGAACCGTTTTTAATCTCTCCCCAATCAATAAGCCAATGGGATAACAGATCTAAAAACCAGTTTATTGTGTTGAGAAATGGTTTGATGTTTCCCCTCCTAACAACCGTTAGACCCATTTGTCCCGTGGGGGTGCTCACCTTTCCCCCCTTTCTTTGCTGGGCAAGTCTGCTTTCATTTTTGTACATTGATTTATTTTCGGCCCAATTACATCGACTTGATAGCGGAAATCTTTTTTTTTCTTCTGCATATTCGGGCAAGTTATTTGGGATGTTGAGAGGCGTTTCTCTGCGGAGCAAAAGAGTTAAACTCCTGGAGCAGAGTTCTCCAGACACGCCACTGGGCAAGTGTGACGGTGACACCCAGGCACCATTTTGAACAGGTGGGCAGAGTCACCGTTCATTTTCACCTGTTTATTATATCGCCTTGCTGCAGTAAGGATTTCTCGTGGCTCAGGAGTCAGAAGATTTATTAAAAAACAAAAAAAAAAAGAAAAGAAAAAAAACTTGGGATCTTGCTCTCTGACAGCAGTATCCATAAATATATGGCAGTGTCCCAGGCTTATGGGACATTAACTGGTTAAATGTTCCTGAAAGGTAGACTTCCAGCCCTGTACTGGGTTAATTAAATGGCCTGACACTGCAAGAATATCAAGTAATATGAAGTAAAGCTTGATTTCAGGAACATTTTCCGTTTCTTTATCCATGTATGGCTCAGCACCAATCCTCTCAGGCAGTCAGAAGGACAGGCTTATCAGCCTGGTCTAGCATGCCGCTTGTTGACTCGCTCGCTCGCTCGCTCACTCACGCTCGTGCACTCGCTCGCGCCCCTCGCCGTCACCGTGACTCAGTAAATGAACAACACGCCTAGAAGCCCCCACTGCCTGTCCTCGGCCAGGAAATACCACCCCCCCCCCCGGTCGATGATGCCATCATTCGAGCCGGCTTGGCAGACCCGCTCTTTCCTGACAGGATCAGCCTCATCCCAACAAAAGGTGTGATCCCTGCGGGGGAACTCGGTGCCAAAGACGGAGATATGGAACAATAAGCCGTGGCGATTCATTTGTGGACAGCGGAAGAGAAACCTGCGCACTGAACGATTAAATTTGGCTGGTACTGAAATAGCGGCAAACAGGAAATAAACATTATGTTGAATGGTGAAACACACTACAAAGGTGTAACAGGTACATTTTCATAATTTATCCCTTGGCCAATGCTCGGTGTCTACAGAGCGCCGAAGCAGAAAGTGATAATACTCAGTCTGTCGCCTCGTCACAAAACACTTCATTTTATCTACAATTGATTCATGCTTTGAGCGGATGCGTCTCCCTCTGATAAGACTTTTCCCCAAGAAGAAACTAAATAGCGAGCTTCGAGGCACCGTGCCGACGCTTTCTCCACATCTATATTTGTATACAGTACGTGTGTTTATGACACTCACATAATTACTCTGGCGTAGGAATGAGGAAACAGGAGTTGGTATGGCATTATTAGTGTAAGTAAACAGATCGTTTGGCCAACACTGTGTGAAAAAGTATGTCATTTTATTATTTTTTTAATCTAACCATTAAATTTGCAGTCTTTCACGTGTGATTTGTACCAGATTTAGCCATAAAACACAGTATTTTCACTACAAAATAGTGATTAAGGCTTGCATTCATGGGAAGCTTCTGGAGGTCTCGTACAGTGGATCCTGTAAGGTACGGCCTACCAAATTAAAACAAAAAAAAACATTTATTTTCCTCAACATTTTGCTAAGTTTAACAAAAATATTTATTAAATTAAATGCTCTTTGGTTATTGTATTACTGTGGATGATAACTGGCCATAGTCCATTGTTTACCGCTGCTGTTTAATATTGATCAGCTTAGGGGATTACTCACATAATCTGCTTTGTATAAATTTTGCTAGTTTCAACAGGCATTTAGATTAAGTCGAATCCCATCTACTGCATATTTCATATACTTTCACATGCTGCAGGTTCCAGTCTAGAAGCACATAGTTGTTCAAAATCTACTTCAAACTGTAGAAATTTGATTCAATAATCATTGCAAGTTAAATAGCCTTGAAAATAGTTTACATATCCCATTCTACAGAAAGTTTTAAATGGGGAAGTTATTTTTTTTAACAGGTGCAGGTAGCACAGGCTATAAATATGCATGCGTGTGTCTCCATGCATGCAAAGAAGACCCATGTTTAAAGATAGAACAGTACTGTTAATCTGAGAGCATTATTTAAATCGGCGTGCTTTCATTTCGTTTTATGGTTTTAAAATCAAAAGAGAAAGAACCTTCATGTAAAATAATTTGTATTAATCCGTAATCATTTAGCAGAATAAAGATGGTAAATTACACTGATTAATCCCAATTCTGCGGCAGAAGAAAGCTCTCTTTTCCCATTCACTCTCATAGGTAGTGTAAGAGCGATCCTGACTGTGAGCAAAATAACCAGCCTTTAGTCCACAAAGGGCTTCTACCTGCTACACGCAGAAACATGATCAGAGGCTTATTTGAAAACTGGTAGACCAATTACTGCCCTTCTGTGAATGGAAAAGGCAGCATAGATGCTATTTTACGCATCTGTTATTCCAGACCACATACTGTGCCTCATTATACTCTACATAACCTGAGAAACACAGATTAGGATGATTCTTTCCACAGGGGTGAAGCGGAACAGTTCCGTTTAAATATTTTGTGCTTTTTTTAGCATTTACGGTTTATTGTTTTTTGATGGATTTTAATTGTCTGTAAGTGTGCACATGAGTGCCCTGCGATGGATCCAGGGTGTGCCCCCAGCTTTGTGATAGCCTCTTGCACCCCCCCCCCCCCCCCCCCCCCCCCACGACTCTGATGTGACCTGGATGAGTCTGCAGGAGGAAACTGGATTATCCAGAAGAAAGTGACACAGGGAGAACATGCAAACTCTATAGACAGTGTGGGGGCAATAATGATAATGAAAATGAATCAGAGATTAACTGGTGTTTAGTTCTGCCTTGCTGTAGGGAAAAGGTACACTTTCACACTTAAATGTTGGATTGTGTATCTTGGAATTAAGGAGAAAATAAAAATGTGAACAAGGAATGGTAGTTAAGGAGCTAGGCCTGTTCCTCTGTAAGGTTAATTGATACATGCAGTAATGCTTGCAGTTGCCAGTCTAGATACTATATCATGACTGCATTTTCATGAGCTTGCAGTTGCCAATCTACGTACTATATATCATAACTGCATTCAGATGGACTTGCAGTTGCCAATCTGTGTACTACATCATGACTGTGTTTACATGTCCTTTCAGTTCCCAGTCTGTGTACTACATCATGACTGTGTTTGCATGTGTTTGCAGGTGCCAGTCTGCCCAAAGCACAGGTGAAGACGGCATCTCTGGGGCAGGCTGGAAAAGCAAGGTCCCCCCTTCTGCCTGTGTCTGTGCCCACCGCTCCGGAGGTGGTCGAGGAGGGGCAGAAACCACCAGAGGACCCGGCCAGTGTAAGTGGACCTAGTCTCCATGGCAACCGCCCAGGCCACATACCAGAGCAAGACCCGGCAGCAGGGGGTGCTGGTTTAGCCTGTGTACCGTGGAAGAGCAAATGTTAGTATTAAGCAGGGTAATGAGGCACAATGGGAGCCCCGGTTGTCTTCTGGGACACCTAATTAATCTTCTGAATCAGAGCAGAGCGTGCTTAGTGCCAGGGTGCGTTCCTCAGGATCTCTCAACGCTGTCGTCACTTCTGACTCCCTGCGAGGTACCAACGGCAAGGAGGTGCCACTGAGCAGGAGGAGGGACGTTCATATGCAGGGTGTGAGTCTCAGAGGAGCGGGAAGCTGGGTTTTCTCATGGAAGTTTCTGGTACTGAGTCTGCTTTGTATGATAAGCACTTGGGTTTAATTACGGCAGGTCCACAGGATTTAATACTGAGAAGTGCAGTCCAAAACTGTCACTTCAAAACATCGCATCTCATCAAGTTTGTAAATGAGACAAAATGCAATTCATAAGCATTTAATATCCAAAAGGGGACCTCCCTTGATAGCCTCCTAATTATAGCGCTTGCTGGGGTGTGATGAGTCGCTTTGGCGGGTTATAAAGCCGGAGCTACGAAACGTATGACATTGATGAAGTCCGCCGCACATTAGCGCATCAATACCGGTGATGTGTGGCACAGCGCGCCGCGAGTGTTTGGAGAGATGCATTAGGCAGCGCTCAGGCACCGAGATAATGGGAAAAACTGGGAGGCAGTGTGGAGATGCAAAGGTCAGGTTGCTCCTATCCATCTCTCATATCTCTATAATTGATCTGGCCTTTTCCCATCAGGCAGGAACTCAGGGAGTCTCCCCGAGTAAATAAGCTACCTCCATCAACGGGCTCAGAGTCATCTTTATGTCAGGTGTGGGTCCCCCTGCCCCCCCCCCAGTGCATGTGTGGCCGACCCTCTCTCTGCACCTGTGTCCTTTTGGATGCTGGTGTGCCCTTTGATGGCGGGTGTGTCTCTAGGTCATCCTCCCTCCCATACCTGATGTCAGTACTCCAAGCCCTATGCCCGCCATCTGTCTGATCGTGCCCCCTCCCCATTAAATGTGGTGGTCTGATTAGCAGAACCTTATTTCTGTACAGTAATATCGTGGGACTGTTTATCTGTATACTGTAGCGTGTCTGACAGAAATACTTCCTAACTGTAAGAAATATTTATATCTGTCAGGCGTCGTATAAGGGTACGTCAAACAATGAACGATTGCTGAATATTAGCTGTCCGTATGGCCATTATGTGTGACATGCTGTAATGGGATTAAGTGCTGATTTTAACCCTGGAAAGGTCACCCAACTGACTGAGTGCAGTGGGTAAGTCACGTGGCCAGTCCGTCATCTGGTCAAGTGGTCACCCGCTCAGTTAATCACTCTGTCAGTTAGTCATGGTCCATTTGATCATCGATCGCCGCTGCTGTAGGCAGTCGGGATGCTGGTAGCTATGGCGGAAAACCGACAAATAAAGTCTCTTGCCCTTTCCCTCTCAAAACAACTGATTGGTGACTGCTGATGCAGATCGCTGGGAAGAGAAATGCAGAATTGATTTTTTTTTTTTTTTTTTTAGAAGAATGTGGATGTAAATTTCGGTTGATCTCTGTGTGTCGATTCCATTTTAAATTCACATTTCTACTAGGTTTGATTTTTTTTTCCTTTTTCGTTTTTAATAAAATTCTAGCTTTTCTGTTCGTCTCTGTGCTGAGTTGTGTAAATGCCTACGTTCGAAATGGTCCCGGACTTTGATGCTCATCACTGTGCATTGCTTCCTCCAGGTGTACGAGCAAGACGACTTGAGCGAGCAAATGGCAAGCCTGGAAGGACTGATGAAGCAGCTGAACGCCATCACCGGCTCTGCTTTCTAACCTGGGCCGGCCGGGCAGGGCTCTGGGTCAGGGCCACCCATGACCCTCGTCACCCCTGTGACTCTGTGACCCTTGAGTATATGGGGGACATTGGCCCTGTGTCACTATCCCAGGAACAGTTCTGAAGGTGCCTGGACCCAACCCAAGCAACCGTGTCAACTGGACTTCCTTCCACCTCAACACTATTTATTTGCGTCATCCCGTGGAGCACAGGGCTGTCAGGCACCTCAGGCTGCTGTCCACACTGCTGCTCTCAATGCTTCTTGGAGCCCCCCGACTGGAGCGCTGACTTATCACCTCCCATAGAAGGTCAACCCATCATTCCTGGTCACATCTGCTAAACAGTTCTGAAACAAACCCTCTTCTCCCCCAGCCTAAAAAAAACATGGCTGTAACCCCCGAGGGGCCACGGGCTGGTTCTGTCTGTCTGGGTCTGATCTGGCTTTCATTCCCTTCAAGCAGTGACATCGTCTCGGCCCGAACGGGTCTCATTCAGCAGAGCCTGAGGGAAGGACCAGATGTAGGACAACCATTGCTGGATTTTGCTTGGAGAAAAAAAGCGTTTTGATTTGCAGTGTCCAGGCAGTAACAGAGATGTTTGCAGACCTTTTCAGGGGGGCAGGCTGAAGCATAGCTCAGTGTGGGCCTTTGGTCTGATGTGTGTCATTCCCTGCGAGGATCCCTCATGTAAGGTGACACCCTGTCTGCTGCGTCTGGCTGATGGTGAACCTGCAGCAGCACAGCTGAAATGAACAGTGGCCAAAATAGACCATTATTTTCTTTTATTGTTGTGACATACATGATGACCTCCTCACATTAGAGTAACAGTATTTCCAATAGGTTCTCGCTGCAGGTGCACAAGATATATATATATAAGCAATTATTTTGTTTTCTTGTGGAAAAAAAAACATGAAAAAACGGTGACCCTCAACCTTTACATTCAAGCAACATTACAGTATTGTCTCCTGTACTGCATGGAGATGCCAGAAGGTTCTCTGTTAGATCTATCCCGGTCCACTGGGCTTTAATCCATGTAGGAAGACACATCCAATCTTTGTAGATGACTTGTTCCCTCATTGGCATTCCATCACCATTATTGTGCGAAACAATTATAGGAAAATTACATAGGGGGCTTTTTCAGCGTATTACCCTACACTGTTAACGGTTATCTGGTACTCTGAAGTGTGCCGTGTTCGGCAGCGGTGCATTTTTGCGGTGGCATGGAGATGATAAATGTTTACGCCAAAGTTGTGCCATAACAATTGCTTCTGTTATCATGGACCCTGCGTTTTGTACAGAGCTGAGCAGTGCCTGGATGTATGACGGGTACCTGCAGTACTGGGCCTTTTCATAATTTAATTGATGTGTGTCGCATTTTAATACATAAATTCTTCCCTTGGAGTGGCGATACAGTGTTAGCAGGCATTTTCCCCCCAATGTACATTTTAATTAAAACGTACGTTTGTTTCACATTTCCATAAATTCATTATTCAATGCCCTTATTTTAAGATCAAATTTTGTTTGCTAATCAGATCATAGCTGCTAATCAAATAATCCAATTTGACTTCTACCCTTTTACAAGAAATCGGTGTTTACGGAAGGCGTTTCATCTAGCGTGTCTTTCTGTGAGGGTCTAACAGCTTAATCCTTCATGGAATTAGAACCTTCCAGAAACTCACAGGTTTCCTTAAACACTGTGCCATGTGTCCTTGTGGTTCCACTAGGATGGCCCGAGTCCACTGAAAGGGCCGTGAAGTCAGGAGAAAACTTACAATACAATAACATTCGGCAATGCTTTACATTAACTTCACCTTCATAATGCCTTTATAATGCATTTGTAGAACATTCAGAGCACCTTCATAATGCATTCATAGAACATTCATAAGTAGCATGTAAATAAACTTCAACATCCTACCATAACAGCTTTAATTTGCATTAATAACAAATATTATACACGATTATAATGTTTGTTATTAATGAATATAACAGCTGGCACATCTGTTCATTGGAAGTATTATGAATGCAGACCTTGAGGACTTGTTAAGGTATCCTTACGTGCTGCTTATGAATGTTATGCAAATGCATTTTGAAAGTCCAATGTCTGTCCTATGAGTGCATAGTAAATGCATCATGAAGGTCCAGTTAATATAAAACATTACCTTGTCCATTTGGGCTTCACACCCGTGTAGAGCTGATACTCAAGTCTCTGCTATATCTCTACTTGTTATGACTGTCCATCACTGTTGGACACAGGCAAATATAGATCAGATTACTCTCATGCTCTGCCCCCTTCCTGTTGTACTGTCACGTTACTAAAACCCACATCAACTTCGGTTCTAGAAACGATCAGATTAACGATCAGCTGGGAAGCAAGAGAAATCAACTTAGAGGAAAAATAGAGGTTGTTCAGAATTATTTTAGAATGACTTTCAAATGACTTTATGGGATTTTAGTATTGTGGTGCAATTAAGGTAGTAATATTCTGCACATAATTGCTCACTATTTTGTTATGTATACTTGGCTAGCTAGCCATCATGGTAGGCTATGGAGTACCATCTAAACGGTGACATCATCACCCAAAATGATGGGTATTCATAATCATGGCCGTTGATGGGAGGTAGGAATTGCAATGCCCAGGAACACGTAGTGTTTTCTGAAGTCTAAACTATACCCAAAGCCCTTCAGGACTGCTGGAATGCTAACAATGATGTCTGTCCTGTGTGTCCATAACAACATGTGCCGGAAGTATGCAGATGATTGGTTAAGTAAACAGGAGATACACATTTGCCTGGCCATCACTGTTATGAAAAAGAAACACAGAGTAGCAAACACTGCCTTTTTCTTTTAAGGTTGTAGGCCTGGAAACGATGCATCAGGTTGGAAGCACACAGCCCCACTTAAGTCATTCATGTTGCTTTCACGCTTTTAGTCTTGCAAAATATTCTTGCTGTATATTTCATTTCAGCCCAGGAAAGGTGAGCTTCACCCATTTCGTAATATCCGCCAGACCAAAGTGAGTGGCTTGTATGACTTCTACAAAGTCGTGTTTTCCTGTCTATACCAACACTGCATACAGATGCACTTCGTATTAATGTGACGGATTGCTGGTGTGCACGAGACGGCGCATCTCACTGCCAGCAGGGGGAGTCAGACAAGAAGATCAGCTTCTTAAGGGATGCTGATCATCAATGGAGCATCACCACTAGTGCTTATTATTAACTTATAAGTGCAATGCTGTATCCCTGTGCTTATTGTATACTGTATTTTGCATACTGTATCAAAAGTTAAACAACCTCAAAACTATATATTTCAAACAAACGTACATAACAAACACGTGCCATTTATCAAAGAACATTCAAATGAAGATAAAACTGTGGATAAAGTCAGTTTGAGCCCATATTCCAACTCTCGCTGCTGAGCATGTGCACATGGTGAGAGCCAACCAGAGCCCAGCAGAGGAGTACCTAGTGACATCACAGAGCATCACTCCGATTGGTGGGCAGGACTCACCAGCAGCCAATAAGATCAGATTATTGACAAAACCTCTGGATACCCTCTTCATAATCCCAACAAAAGCCTGTCTGGGCTTTGATGCGACAGAACAACATTTCAGAAACCAGCAGTGTGGGGAAAGAGCTAAGGAAACATTTTGAACATATGAAATTATTCTTAAATTGTCAAGTTCTAGCATTGTTGAGAAAATTAGATTAGTCCTTACAATATTTAAGTGTACATTTTGTGTTCTTCTGAGGAGGAGTGAAAAAGAGAAATACTGTAAAAAGGTTAAAAAAAGGAAAAAAAAAAAGCACTGGCTGTTTCTACACAATCTTGTATACAACTGCTGGTTTTGTAATGCCCTGTAGAACAGCCCAGCCCTGTTCCTTTTTATGTGAGTTTGATTTCCATGGTGCATCTTTTTGATAAATAAAGTTTTTGATACAAAATGGTGCTGTGTGGTAATATATATGCTGCACATGGTTCTTCATGGGGAATCTCAGTCATCTCTCAAGGGTATAGCATCCTGTTGGCTGGGTCATCACCGCTGATGAATGCAGATTAATTCAGACATTTCCATATCAACCTCTCTCCTGTGAGAGAAGTAATTTAAATTTATGTTAAATGTCATCAACAGGCCACTGTATGCTGGACCACAAAAACAACACTTAAATATTTATTTACTAGTTAATGTCTGATTTAATTAAATAATGTACTTCTTCTGAATTAGGTCTCGTTTTGAGGTGGAGTAAGTGAAGATTGTTAAAAACAATTACTTTGTAACTTATGTCCTGGGACCATGGTAAAATGCAGAAGAACTGATTTTGACAGAAAAAAAATCCAACACTGCCAGTAATAAATTAGTTCTATTAATGCCAAGTTGCTTAATAGTGCAGGTATATAAGGAATAAATGCATCTTTTTGAGAACAACAGCTGCCCTGTGCTTTGAGTCTAATAAGAGTTGAGATAATCTGATCTTCAACACACAGGAATGGCCAACTGGCAATCGAAATCCACTAATGTAAGTGCCATGAGAACAGCTAATAATGTCATGTGTTCTGCTACGACATTAGTGACCAACTAATGGATTGGGCAATAGTACCAAATACGAACCTGGTTCTATAGCTATGGAGATAAAAAAAAATCTATTCTATTCTATTCTATTGTTTCAGCATGCATTTTAGTTATGGATGATTAGGGATTATTGCCTTAGAGTTATCCTTACTCCTGTAATCTTAATACTATGGGACTTTTTATGCACAGTCAGTACAGGCCAACCAATGATGTCATACTGACTTTGAACCTACAACCTTCTGCCATTTTTTTTAACCAAAGTCAATAAAATCATACTGTGCCTAGTTTGATTTGGCTTGAAGCATTAAATTAAGGGCTGTGCTCTTTGCTGTACTCCTAACTATACCTTTCAGCATCTAATGGGTGTCCAAGGCATTTTTCTCAACCAGCTTGAGAGTTTTAACTAATGATTGAAGAGCAGCCAATTCCTAAAGCCGGGTCTGGCAGTTTTATTGACTGGAGGCTTTCGGTGTAATAGCCTTCACGGCTTCCTGTCTCCTCGTCTCCATTACAGTCACCCTCGATATTATGCAGTGGTCTGCCTTCCTCGTTCTTGCTGAGCGCCGTCTAATGGAAGGCGCTGGAAATGGTGGCGATGAAGGGCTTCATGCACACCGCTCTGCCGAAGACGCCTGATTAATTCGAACGGGATCTCGACACACCAGCTGATGACTTGGGTAAGATGAGCTCCGGCATACCAAGGGCTGACAGACCCTAACTTTAACTCTTCGCCTGCACTGGTAGTGAGATATTTGACTCGACTCGCGAGGCTTTCCGTCTGCAGTGATAACTAACCACACTTTCACTGCAGCTTGACATTTGTGACATATGAGCAGCTGGAAGGCTTTTATCTATAAAGACTAAAGAAATATTAGCTGGCTTATGCACCTTCGGAAGCACCGAATCACAAGGAAAATGCATTCGAGTGTCCAGATAACATTAGTTCAGAAACCAGTATGAAACTCCCAGCACCAGCAGTGTCCTCATTAATTACGAAATGCATTAGTGCATGCAGCACTGACAGGTTCCCTGCCTGAATGTAACGTATCGACGTTTTACCATACAAGGTGCAAAGCCGATAGTCATCTGGTGAAAAACAGGGGTCTTATTGGATATTAGGAGACAGGTTGTAACCCGCATGCAAAGCACGTTTGACTGTCATAATCATCATATGAGCTCAAAACGCAAGCGGCTTAAACCCGAAAAGGCAGAACTCAAAATCTCCTTCCATTATATTTGCATATTTTTGTGGGATTTCCATTTTTCAAACCTACAGTATCATAGGAAACACAGGACAGGAGGCATGGGGTGTCAATCCAACACGGAACACAAACTACCACACGCTTACGCACCTATAACACATTTTTTTTAAATAACTTCAAAATAATTATATTGTGATGAGTCATTCACTATGTAAATACCCCACCACCATGAATGAATATACATGTGTACAGAGGATTTAAACATTTATACTTTGTGTTAGCCTATATGAATGCAAACGTCATTCAGCACACAGTGGATTTTGAGTCATTTCTAAAAACCTAATCTTACCTCTTTTTCTAATTATGTTTATTGTGATTAAATAATGACTGAACCTATTTATCCTGATTTTAATTCCTCTAAATGTGCAATGCTCAGATTGCATACCATTAGATTTAATATCACTCATATTATTAGCATCAGGAATTTACATCCCAGTGAATACTAAAGGAAAGAAGCGTATCTGTTTTCCCACTGCTGGGCCTTATCCAGTCAAAGGCACCAGTGTGATTAATCAGATTTGGCGTGATTCCCAGAATGACGGTTTACAGCCTACAGAAGCTATAAGGCAATTTCATCCGATTTGTTACAGCGGTGAGTGTCTGACTACTCCACCCAAGTGTGAAGAATTAAAGATACATTTTCAAATAGAAATGAGATACGCCTTTCGCTAATTAAAGCGACGGTTTTAATTCACAATGGCAAATCTAATTTCCGACCACCCACAATCCCTCTGATGAATGCAGAAGGCCATCACCGGATGTCAGCAGACTGTGGAAGTGTGCCTACGGGCTGAATTTGTTATGACTATCACATACTGCAACCCACGAGGTCACATGTGAGGAAGCATTAACCATGGTTACACTGTAATCAGTATTATGCTTAATTACTATTATTATTCTACTATGGAGCATCATAGTACGCGGTGGGCTGAATTGTCTGAGGTTACCATCTGGCCGTATTCGAGGTTGTTTGTTCTTTGGTTCATATTGATTTAATCTGGTTTTACTAGTTTCCTCCCACAATCCAACAACCTGCATTTTCAGCTGAATTGTTGCTTTCAACTGGCTCTTAGTGAAAGTATGTGTGCCGTGACCCTTGATGGATCAACAAGTTCTTCCCTGCTATTCATCCACGGTTTGTATATCATGACCCTAACTGGATATGTAATTAGCAATAAAAAAAAAAAACGGTAATTTTCTGGTGGTTCAGGGGTCAGCACTGTTGCCTCCCACCTCTTGGATCAGGGTTCGAGTCTCTGCTACGGCTCCATGTGTGTGGAGTTTGCATGTTATCTCTGTTTCATCATGAGCTTTCCTCCATGTTCTCTGGTTCCCCCCCACGGTCCAAAAACATGCTGAGGTGAGCCAGAGCTGCCAAATTGTTTGTGTCACCCTGTGACGGGTTTGTGCCCCATTCTGGGTTGTTTCCTGCCTTGTGTCTATAGGCTCCAGTCCCCCATGACTCTGCTTAGGACAGATGGGTACAGAGGATGGATTCTGATTATTTGCATTATTTAATGCAGTGTTTCCCAATCCATTCCTCACGGGACCCCGGACAATCTACGTTTTTTGCTTCCTCTCAACTCGCAGCCAATCAGGAACACCGAATACCTGCTACAGGTCCGCCGGGAGCTGAGAGGAAGCAAAAACGTGAACTGTCCGGCGTTCCCCGAGGAGTGGGTTGGGAAACACTTACACTCTAATGCACTTACAGTTTACAACAGAGTTAATGGCAGGTGGTTCTGCAGGCAGGAACAAAACAAAAAACAATATTCCAGAGTCAAAAGAACTTACCAACACAAAAGGACGGAATAAATAAATAAATTTAAAGAAAACTTAAAACACAGCAAGCAAAACAGAGGCCTGCTCAATCTCCATGGTAACACAGGCAATGACCCCCAAATGTAGGCCTGTACTGTTGCTCTACCTCCCGTTAGCTGCAATTAAGCCAAACCTGCAAACCAAGCCGCCTTCGGCTGACCAGGGCTCCCCTCTGCACGGGAGCAATTCATGTTAAGTACCTCGCTCAAGGGTAGTATAAATGGCCCCCTTCAGTGATTTAATGCAGCAGCCTCTGGATTCATGTATAACCACCTCACAGCCCCCTGCTCAGCTCTGAATCACCAGCTTCATTGTGTGCGAACCCCACGCAGAAGGTATCTCCCACGTCTTTGTTTCTTTCCTCACAGAAGAGTAGGCACGAGCTGTGTACTGTATATGAATCAGCAGCAAAACTTTACGATTTATTAAATGCCAATGCTTTCACTGACTGGAAAAAAAAAACCATGAGAGAACTTGTGTTTTTCAGCAGACACTTTTACCCAAAGCCACATACAGGGTCAGACAGTCTTAGGAGCAATTGGGAGTTGAAGGCCTCGCTCAAGGGCCCAACAGCGGAATCACTCAGCTCACTCCAGAATTTCGATTGGTGACCTTCCAATCACAGACGCAGCATCCTAACCCACAGAGCTATTCGCCGTCTCCGGAGAAGGAAAGAAACGGCAAATGTTTTGCTATATCTCTAGCGGTCTCTCATTATGGGATTATGTAAGGTTTTTATGTGCACTGAGACAAAAATTAAAAGGCCTATTTGGTATGATAATAGCTTAGTAGGGGCAGGTTAAGGTTGTTAAACTATAAGAATCTTTTCTCCTTTTTCACCCAAATTGGTAATTAATCCCAGTGCATTCCTAACGATCACGCGCGTCATCTGGAGCGTCCGCTGCCCCCTAGCCCCTGCCGCACGTGTTGCGGGCTGCCATCACGTAGCTCTTCATGCAGTTAACTGGACTCCACCTGTGGCTTAAGACGATTTTCCAGTGGTGGGTGAAACTGCAGGACTGTGGGTGGAGGGACGAGAGCCCCCAAAAAGTGAATAAGTGCGTGTTCGTTCCCCAGGCCTCTTCCACACAGATGGCTGCAGAATGTAGGACAACTGAGCCACCAATCAGGATCCATCCCCCTGCCCCCCAAGGCTTTTAATAATAAACCACACACAGAACATGTGTTGATATGCAAAAGTGGCAACTCTGATAAATCCCAACTCAGAAAGGTGTCAAAATTAGATCGGCATTTCTTGACTGGAGTGAGCAGAGGTGTTTAGCTCTGCCACAGCAATTCGCAATGTGATGCAAATCATACTGACATGTCTTTGTTTACTTCAGGATTTTTTATTAATGTTTTTTTTTAACAAAACACTTATAGAAGTTGATATCCCTTGTAGGTGTAGCACTGCATTTCATTGAGGCTAGCAGGGCATCTTAAGAATTTTTGCTATTTTGCTGGCTAACCACTGAAAAGCAGGCTGCTGTTTTTGTGAGCTAATATAGCTCTCTATGCCATTCATGCCCCCGTTAGGATTAAAGGCGTCCTGGAGGATGCCTCCCACCCTCTCGCAGTCTCTCTGCCCCCCTTCCATCTGGCAGAAGGTACCAAAGCGACTGAGCTGGTCCTGCCAGGCTCTCTGACAGCTACTTCCACATGGCCGTCCAGATTTAGTGCTCTTGGCTGCCCACCTTCCCACAGATCTGAACGTCACACTAACTCTGCCGACCACCAGCACAGTCACTTTGTCACCATTTGCACGGTTAATGCTCTGTTACCAGGACTCATTAATCTTTGATATTTACTTATCTATTATTTACATCTACATACCTCTCTGCTTCTTCATTCATTGCCGTTCTAAACATTCCATCATTGTTTACTTTTACATTTTGTGTCAGTGTGACCCCCCCCAGCCCCAACACTTATCCCATCTATCATGCATTTTATGTATACATGTAGCGCCGTGGCCCAGGGATCGTTAATTTCGTGTCACCATATGCTTTGTACTGAATATGGCCCATGTGAAAATAAAGCCTCCCTTGACTTGACTGAATCCTGCCCGCACCTGAAGCCCATACGAACATTGCCGGGCTCTCTGGCTCTGCGGAGAGGATTGTTGTGTCTTATAAACATGGAGATTTTCCTCAGCAAATATTTGGCACACCTGTATATGCCCTAAATTAGCATAGTGGATGTTGGGGATACGAAGTGTTGTAAGTGTGACCACACGTTTTTTTTTTTTCTCTTGAAATTCTTTGTCTGCAAGTTTTCTTTACTTTTTTAAGTAGGTGATTATGACAACATCACAAAAAGACGGGATAAGTGGACAAATAATTTGATAAAACGTTTACATGGTATGTTTTTGTGTCTTCCTGCCAAGTCAACAGACCTCCCTAATTAAAGTTATTTCACACATGGAAAAACACTGGTGTTTTCATCACAAAAACATATTTTTGATGAATGGTTGTGTTTAAATAGCCTGCTTTACACATTTCAGATGTGTATTGGGGCAGCACAAAATGTAATTGTCTTTTGTAACAGAAGTCATAGCAATGTTCTTATATATGTTTGGTTTCCTGATGCACATTGAGGTAGGATGAGGTCAGTTAAGCATAAATCAGTCAAAGGAGTCCCTGTAGTGTAACAAGAACCTTAGAGAAGGTCTTGAAGTACATATTCAACACATCCTTGCTGAAGTGTTTTCTTCTTTTAAAACACGAAATATCACGAAAATTTTCTTTGCACATATCAAGGGCTATATGTACAGATTCCCAATCCCTCTGGAGCCAGAATTCTCTGTTTTCACATAATATCACGGAAAGTAAACAGAAAAAAATTCTGTATTTCATATTGTCAATTTATTAATTTCTACTTTATAAAGAAGAAAAATCTTACATGCTTTCTGTAATGTGATTACCTTCTCTAATAAAAAGGACTGCCAAGCAACATAATCTAATGCCAATTTGTCCACCCAGCCCTGAGCCCTTTCCAAACCTCTATGTAATATTCTCTCCACATCACTACGACCCAATTTTCAGAAGTATACTTAAAGTAAATGGGTGGCACAGAGGCCTCATAGCACTGGGACTGGGGGCTTTAGTCCTGCCCCCGCTATGTCATTGGGGCTAACATGTGCACCTCATGTTGTGCTTGTCCCCTCAGGGCACTCAGCTTTTAAACCGCAGCATGAAAATACAGCTATGCCAATCAGCGTCTCTAAATTGCCCCCAGTGCATGTGATGGGGGGGCAAAAGTGTGTGCCCTGTGACAGGCTGGCACTTTGTCCATGGTGGTCTCTGCATTGTGCCCTGTGCTGCCAAAGACAGGGTCATTGTAAGCCTGTGCTGGATGGATGGATGGATGGATGGATGGATGGATGTGCACAGGGCTGGACTGGCCATTTGGCTGGTGACCACCCCAAACTACCACATAAAGTATATGCCTATATAGTCAATATAAATAATACTGCATTTGGCATCCACACATACTCACAATAAAATCCGTAAATACATTTAACAAAGTAAATGAATGTCATGATTTATAAATTTTTCAAATTCTAACTCATATTCCAGATTTCTCCCACAATCCAAAGACCTGCAGTTGGATCAGTGTCTCTCACCCATAGAGTGTGTTCCCTGTGATGGACAGGTATCCTATCCAGGCTGTTTGCCTGCCGTACTGTAGCTCTGCCGTGATCCCCAAACCCACTAGAATCCCATACTAGATCAGCGGGTATAAGATGGATGGATGGATGCCTTCCTGGATGTAGTACCTATACTAACCAAGGTGTAAGTATGGGAAGTGTTGGATTTATCTCGTAATAGATGTATATATTTATTTTACAAGAAATGGCTTTTCTTGTCTTGCCCTTTTTTTAAGTTTCAGATTCTTTCAACTGACACTAGAAGTTGTATCTTCAAATTGTATAGTTTCTTATTTTTCATCTTTTGACGAAATGTTTTGACAAAAACAGGGGAAACATTGTGTCCCAGTAGACCTCCAACTCGTTTTAGGAGAAGATTAGATTTGTTTATTAAACAAAACAAAAAAAAAATCAGACAAGCCTTTTGAGGTCCTTTTCATTTTGAGGAAGTAGTTTTGCTTGAGCTGTTGGCTCCCCGGGGTTGAAGCAAAGCCAATCCTGCTGCTGGCAGATGTGTTGCCACGCCTGCCACGCAGGTCAGTATCGAATTCCGCTCCATCCAGTCATCCCACATGCATTCTGAAAGTAAATTATTTTTTATTGGGAGAAGCATTCTACTGGCGTCTATGGTTTAAAAGATTTAAGAATGAGCTACAGTGAGGAAAAACAAGGTATTTTTTTGTAAATTTGCTAGACATGAGTAAGGAGCACAAGACAAGATACATACAGAGATATGGATGCCCTGACTTCCTCTATATTGCTATTCATTCTGACATTTTCTTTCTCTTTATAAATATCACAAATTCCAGCACTGCAAAGTAGTTTAAAGAGGATAAACGGAATAGCAAGGCTGTAATAAAACCTGACAGAAGAAATTAACAGCATTTTTTTTTACCATATTCAGGTTTGCACCATAGCACCTATGTGACGCGGATCCTCTGGCCATCTTGCAGGTTGAGCACTTTTGCTCCCGTCTGTCATTCTCTCTAATTATCTCGCAGCAAACCTTCAAATCGGTTCTTTCTGCGAAGTGTAGGCTTTCACTTTTCTCAGTCCGTAGAGGTCTCCTTCTTACATCCTCCTTCAAAGAGCCCGTGTTCGCGCTGTATAAAAGGATGCTTTACTCATGCTAAGTAAAACTTTAAATGTCGACTACAGAAACACCACTGCGTTTCTAGTCCATCGGACCATTGTGTTTCGTATATCAAGGCCAAGAAACGCAACTGTGGACTCACAGGTGATAGCTTACTCTGTCGCCCCAAGACAATAGCTGTGTACCATGAGGAGTTCTTATCTTCTCCAGCTCAGTATTTTTTAGCACTTTTTCAAAACCCACTGTTTCAATATGATCTACGAAAGAATGGAGCTGCTTTTTTTTTGTAGACCTCTAGGGGGCCCTACATCTGAGTCATTGTACCCGAGTTTCTGCCAAGAAAGGCAGTTAAAGAAAACAACTTACCAAAAACTAAATTTCTGTAGGTGTACATTGCTGATAAAGCTATAAGTCGCGGGCCGTATTCATAAAGCACACTTGATGATATACAGCCAGAGAATGGCTGGGGGATGGATGCTGCTGATGATGAAGTTATCTAGTGACGGCAAAGGAGCTCGGAGCAGAGAAAATGAATAGGGAACTGAAGCAGGCAGCAGGTCCCTGCATTGGATACGCTCACTGGCCCTCAGTTTTAGACGAAGAAAAATGAGCCCCATAAGAAGTCAGTAATTGAACACTCCAAATTCAATGTGCATTTCCACTTTAGATTAGAAACATCTGAAGGCTTTGAAGCCCCAGACAGGAGAAGACCACCACTAACACACATCGGTGCAAATCCACTTAGGGCTTCAGGGGTCAGGGCAAGTATTTTATATTCAACTTTAAACATTCTAATTAATGTTAAAACTCTAGGATGTTCGTTCTGTGCAGAGTTCAGGGAAGGGTTTGAACAGGCAGACAACAGAAAGTGACGATATTATTGAAGATATGAAGAGCAGAGAAGGACTGTAACTTTGACTGTATATCACAGCTTAAAGGCTGCACTCTTTACTCTTAAATCTCTGTATCACCCCTGTTTTACTTATTTAACTGAAAACTAATAAAAATGGAAACTACAATCTGATTTTCAATGAAATTCAGGAAATCCACTAGGGAATGGTGTGTAAATAATTAGATTTGAATAATACTATAATCAAAGTCAAAACCTGCACACTTACAGTAAGTACTGTTTGCTATCACTTTAGACAGCCAGGACAGGTAAATTACGTTGAACTTACAGATAACAGTAACTTAGCATACTTAAACCCAGCTTACTAACAAGTCACAGTAATGACAATTTTATAAGCTTATTTAAATAATGAAATGGATAATTTCAGACATCATATCCGGCTGACAGAGATTACCTCTGAAAGGAGTATGGATCACAACAACTGACATTAGTACTGTCTCAGCAACTTTTGTCTGGTTAACAGGAATTGGAAGAGGTGATCTATCCGTTCATTTTCTAACCCCTTACCCTGATCAGAGCCGCAGAAGGGCATGGACCATATCCCAGACAGCACGGGGCAGGGGAGGTATACCCCAAATTCAATTCCAGTCCGCCACAGGACACAGGCACACACTCAAGCACGTAATTATACTCTCTGGACACCTTCGAGACACTGATTAGCCTATGTCAGGGGTCTCCAACTCCGGTCCTGGAGAGCTACTATCCAGTAGGTTTTCTATCCTACCTGGCTTCTGATGAGCCACACCTGTTCTCAGGTAAATACCAGGAGCAGCTGTGGCTCATCAGAAGCCAAGTGGGATAGAAAACCGACTGGATAGTAGCTCTCCTGGACCGGAGTTGGAGACCCCTGGCCTATGTGTTTGTCCTTAGACTGAGGGAGAAACCCTGCTTGACACTAGGAGAACATGTTCTACCCATATGAGAGGAACTACAGGGTTCATATAAGACATGTGCAATCATATTTTGATTGCACATGACAATGCAGGATGTACACTTGACATTTAAGGCACTCAAAGGAAAAGCCTATAAGAAAATAGGAAACTTTCACATTAATTTTACATTTTACCCTACATGATAACATATGGCTTTAGTAGGAAATAGATGTTTATTGCTTGCTGTTTCTTAATAAAAAAAATATGTTGTTCTTATGTTATTCTAATGAAAAACGTGTGATCACTCCACATTCAGTTGGTTTAATTAGACATGAGAAAATTCATGTTATGTCCTCAGAACACAAAGTGAATGTATCAAGCGATAAAGGATGTTGCCTTTTCAAAATACTCATTCTAGCTGTGTGGAACCTCTGTCCATGGTTCAGCTGAGTTCATGCAAAGAATTATGCATAGAAACTAATACTGACAAAATATTAATTTAATATGTATTTTACATGAATAAAGGACATGTACGACTAATGACACATATATTTATATGGATTGTACATAAACGTAGGACTTAAATGTTTGACGGTACAGTAATTTTATATGTCAATAAAGGACATATATGTCTAATGACACAGTAAGTTAATATGCGCCTGTGGCCTGCTGGATAGGGTCTGGACCCCCCCCATGACCCTGAATAGGACAAGCAGGTACAGAAAATGTATGTATGCATGTATGGATGGATGGATTCTATATTTATTTTGAAATATGTCATATGAAGAGCTCATATGTTTTAGGTAAAACGAATCATATATTATTTTTTCAGAACTTTTCCATATGGGCAAATTACTTATCGAAATTTAAATGATCATGGAAGTCATGGAAAAATCTTTAAATCAGAAATAACAGGCTTTATCACTCTTGAAGGTAAGGAAACCGCTGTTAGCTCTTAACCCTTTACATTTTCTGCTGCTATATGCTTCCACAAATTACCTGCTTCGTAAATGTCGGCACAACTCTAAAGGAATACAAAAAAGAAATAGAAAAGTGGATGGAGCTGAGCTCAAACCGGAGCGTTGTGAGCTGTCGCACTTGTACTTATAGGAATCATAAATCACGTCCTATTGCACCTCAAGGCATACAAAAATGCTGCAGTGAGGATTGTAAAAACTAAAAATATGATCATAGCGCAACCAGTCCTCACGTCCCTCCATTAGCTTCCATTTAAGCTTGTCGACTCCGTCTTAATTATAAGGCAGTGAAACGTCTGGCTTCCACTTATCTGAGTGAACTCGGTGGATTATATGAGCCATAATGCTCTCGCTAGTCTCCTTATGCCGCCACTGGTGCTGGTGGGATAAATAAACAATCGCGGCCAGCGCAGCCTTCTGCTCTACGGCCTTTAAATGATGAAACGGCCTGCCAGCCAGGATAAAGGATGGCCCCTCAGTGTCACTCTCTACACCGGAGACACGCTCTTTTATTCTACCCTATGCTACTTAAAGCTGCTACGGTCATTTTCTGTCTTCATGTCCCTGTCATTTCCCCTTTCTCCACACTTGCCCCGCATGTTTCTTCTCTCCGCCCACTCTGTCTGGGGCAGACACCCCCCCCCCCCCCCCCCCCGGAGCGAGCGCTGCAGGCTTCTGAAGTAGCTCAGGCTCAGTGCAGGAGAAGCATCGTCATAGCAGGCTGACCCAGCGGACATGACTGGCTGACCTAGCAAAACGCAGGCTGAAAGCTCGCCACTCCTCAGGGGGGACGGGAAGGCCGGCTTCGGTCCTCGCTTTGTTTTTTATTTCCTATCTTTTTTTTTCTTCCTCGACTCTCCCGTCTTCTGGCATTTTTACACCAACCCTTTAAACTGTACCATGTTAATTGCCTTTGTGTCTGTGTGCGATGTTATTACCAATTACTGTTGTGTCACAGCAGCTTGTAATGCTGTTGTTAGATTCTACTTTAAGTACCTTGAGACGGCCAAGTTAGGTAGTGGGAAGCATAAAGATAATTTAGATGGAACTGTGCAATGTCTCTAAAGGGCAGCTTATATGAGGAGAGGCAAAAACGCTGAACACCGTGGCAGTCCACACCTGAGCACTGAATAATTGGCAAAGACACAAGCCTGGAAATGGTGTAACGCCCTGTTCCTGTGAGATACTAATGCCTAAACACATTATGGCATGCAGATGCTTAAATTTGTGCGTTAAGCTAAGTTGTTGTGGCAGACTCAAATACATAGAGGCAGTGCTTGGCAGAGAGCTGCCTTTTTAAGAGGCTGTGGCCTCTGGACCTGCCTTTGGAGTCTCTTGGGCCGTGACGCCCACTATGATGGTGACAACAAAGGCTCTGTACCCGACTAAAGGAGAGCAGAATTCTCTTTGGGCCTTTAGTGTAATATAGGATTCACATACTTGATTCACGTTTGATGGGCTGATTTTGAAACTGAAATGAACTAGCCTTAGCATTTGCCCTTATTCTCGTCGAAGGGCTCATTCTAGGTGCTTCCGGATCTGTACAGCTTTCAGGAGGAGGGACGGAAAGAAAGCAAAAGAAGGAGCGTAAATAATAAAAGTTTTTTTTCAGGTCATGAATTCAAATGTGTTTTACTATCGTGACAATTATAATATTTTCTACAAAGCACTTAAACACTGACTCTAAAAGCAGTTTCCCTGAAATACTTCAGGCAGAAAAGCGTTTGCCGTTTTATATTTTTAATAAGGTGAAGAGGAAAAGCCGGCTCTCAATTGTATACGTCCTGCTGGCTACAAGCATGTTTGACACAGGCTGTTTGACATCTACCCCAGGCTGACCTTCAGAGCCCCCTAGGCAGGCAAAGGCAGGTGGATCACAGCCGTACCTAGTAGGGGCTATAGCCCTGTGTGGCAAGCTTCTGTCCATAGTGGGAGATAATGGAGCCAATCAGTGCTACTTTCATTCATGGTTCCTAATAGACCTTGGCTGGATGACAGAGCTTTAATGCCTTAGTTAATGTTCCTGAAAGCAGCAGAGCATGCAGAAGAACGAGGACATCGGAGTCATTGCACTCCGACTGCATTTTACTGCGTCCCTTGGTTAAATCGTTATAGCCTTCCCTCATTTCTGGATCTTTGGCTCCCCCTTGTGGTATACAACGTGCTTCTACAAAAGATTACAATACAGATTAAATGATGGAACGGGGATTTCGTCCATTGTGTACCCCAGTACTGTGCTCTGTGCTGCTAGAAATAAGCTCCAGCCCCCCCTCCATGACACTGACCAGGATTACTGGTTGGAAGATGGATGGATAAAATGATAACTGTTTTAAGCTTCTATAAAAAGAAATAATTGCAGGATATTATTCAGATATAACCAAAGCAATAGAGTGTAACGTATTATTAGGCAAAGATAGAAATTCATACCCCATCCCCAGGGAAGGGATTAAGAAGCCCCGTTCTGGACAATGAATACTATTACAATTGTGATGTGTGTGTGTTTCAATTAAAATATAAACAAAGATATTAATGTGGAGAAAGAAGACATAGAGTTTTTATAATAATGTTACTGCAAGAGAAAATAGCTTAATGCAGTCTTGGCTGTATGCTTTGTGCAGGTATTATATGTACTTGGGGGGAGATGGCAGCATTACAGCTAAAAGCATCATAGCTGCCTTGTAAGCAGAAGTCGTCCCTGTTTCTGGCACTTTCAGCAAAGAAAGATCCCCCTTTATTCTATTTTCAAGGGGGGAGATGAGTGACTGATGGAGGTAGAGCTGGTGCAGATGTAGATAGCAGAAGTAATGGAGATGGTGCTGATGTGACACCAGTGGAGATGCTGGTGATGGATTTTAGGTGGTGGAGATGCGACGTGCACCGCAGCCTGGCAAAGTCTGCATTAGTGCTTCAAAAGAGTACCACAGTCCTTGTTGATTCAGGGGCGGAGTCACAGTACAGCCATTGCAGATTTCTGAGCAGAGACACCTATAGCATGGCTATAATGAAGCCCTATGTGAGAATCCGATTACAGACCTGAGTGATCTGCTCAGCTTCAGGCCTGAACCAAGGTGATGAACGAGCTCCTTCTCTCCTCCGATTGTTGCAGCACTTCTGCTCCCGTGTTTCTGGATTTAAGTGCCATTTCTGACATCATAGATCACAATGTCCTCATAAATAGGCAGGATAGATCAGGGTAGGGAATCTTGTTGGTGTCAGCAGACAGGTTTTCTCCTGGTCCAGGTGTTATCAGTCAACTAAACTCAGATAAGACAGAAATTATGTTAGTCAACTCTAATTCAATTTATATGATTTAAGGTGAAGCTAAATAGCTTGTTGTTACAAACAAGAAGCACATTTGGATCTCATCTTAGAAATATACTGTATATAGTGTCTTTAATTTGCAGAATATAGTCAAAGATCAAGTAAAAAAAAAAAACAATCTCTGCATGATGTAGAAAGAAGCTGGCCCATTAAATCATTATACTATGGTTGCTGTATCACCCTTTTTAGCTCTCAGGCTGGTTAAGTAGTATAATATAATAATTCTTAGTATAATGTGTATATACATATAGCTTTGGGTGCCAAATAATGGAAAGCTGGATATAAAATGTTTATGATCACCATTAAAGCTTTCAACACACTTGCATTTGTGTCTCTGTGATCTAATTCTCGCCAACTGCCTTGCTCAAAAGACACTCTTTATCATGTCGTACCGAAAATTACAAGCACAATTCAGCAAGTCTACAGGAAAATGCTACCACTAAATATTCAGCAAATCAAAAGGTGCTGAGCAGATAATGGATTCTGAACACCCGGCTGTTTGTAAGCCGAGCTGTCATCCTCCTGTCTTAGGTGTCCCTTATATATATTGCCGGGCTTATATTTTCATTATGTCTGTTAAGCTTGAGGCATCGTGATTGTTTCTTCCTGCACTAAGATCTCTTTGCTTCTATCTAATCAAAGTATCTATCCACGAAACATTGCTAACAATTCTCATGCCATTTTTGCACATCCTATCTCATGCCATCTATCTCAGCTTGCAGATGAACAGAGGAGCTCGGACTCCTGGTGGAGATCAGGGCCTATAGGAGGAGGTCTGTTGGGCGTCTGCATGGGCAGCTGCCTTGCCTTTCTGCTCCCTGTAGCCAGATTACCTGACAGTGATTGTTTGGCCTACAGTCGCTGTCAGCCATGATCAAGAGACTTTCATGTTCCTTATAATTGTGTCTGTGATTTGTGATTCCGACATCGACAGGCAGTATTTTGCAGCAGTATTGCTCGATTGCTTTCTTCACTGGGGTTGGGGAATTATTACGTTTCCCCATATTGGCAAATTTGGTTTTCAGCTTTTTTGATTCCTTCTGGAAAATCTACTGTAAAGTGTTGAAACAAAAGTTTTTTTTTAAAGCATACAGGTCCACTGTACCAGATTAAAACGAAGCATGCAGCCATCTGTATTCATATGAATATATAAAAATTAGCAATTTAAAAAAAAACAAGTGTCAATAATATACCAGCTGAACTCCAAAACCCAAAAAAGAAGCAACTTCATAAGAACTAATACAACAGCCTCTCTTAAATGCGCTTAATGTCACCTGAGTTTTACATCCAGTTTTGGCCTACTCGATGTGCAGCACTTTAAGCGAATGCTGTTTATCTCAGTAGACAAAGCAGCCAGTGGGAGGGTTGAGAATATTGGTTTAAATAGGGTATTCAGGCTTCTCAAAAGGCAATTTACTATCTGCCCGATTTCGTGGATCCGCACAAATGAGATCGTTCACTCTTTCACAGCACATTTGCCAGCTCTCCGTATCTTTGTAATGGTGTCTGAAGGTCGTGTTTTAAAATTAGGCTTACCCTTTAGGGCGAGCTGGAGGCAGTCATACATACAGCCATGGAAAGAGGAAGTGAATGCAGATCTATCAGCTGTGGCAATGGGTCCCTTATACCAACCATTGCAAAACAGCTGACATGTGCTCAGGGTTGCCAACGTCGGTCAGCTGGATGGAGTGAGATTTTCCGTTTGAGACAAGTCTGCACTCACATGCACACGCATATATGTATGTCACAGTTTTATTACCTTGTAAATAGTCCACAGGGTTTGCAAACTACCGCTTTTGATGTAGCTAATTTTAGGTTTATAATGGAATAATATAGATTTGCCTTGGGGTTTCTCGCGTGAGCGTCCAAGATTGTAGATTTCTATGTTTCTCTTCAATTCAGAACAGGTCAGCCTCAATGTTAGGATAGGGCTGTGGTCACATGAAAGGTGAAAGCAAAGGAAAGTAACTTAGTTTAGCTCCTTGTACTTTCCGTTTCCACAGCATCCCAGCTATATGTGGGGTTTTCAGGCAAATTACCGAAATACGTCGCACTGGTGTTAACATATTTCACAAATTGTTATACCAATCAGTTTTCAGTATCTAAAACCAGCATAAACACCCAGTCCTATTTCTGAACATTCAATAAAAGTAAAAATCCTCGTTGTTTTCTTAGATTATATTAATAAGGCAGAATGTATGATTTGGTAAATATTTAACTTCAGTAGGTATGAAACGTGTAAGCAGCGGCTCTGAATTAAACCGGAGTTTCCGTGTGATCTCCTTCGCTGTAGATGGCGCCAGGTCTTTTGGAAATTTGTTTTGTTGCGGAAACCAGCCACTACTGCAGAATAACAGGAAGCGGCGCCCTTTCGGTGGCTTCTGTCTGCAGCGAGATATGCATTATTTTGCACAGTAATTAAGACGATGGCGCTGGGTGATAATGAAGGCGAGCCGCCGTTGTCTGACGATGACATCGACTGGACCGATGAGAGCGCGGACATCGCGGCAAGCCAGCCGGCCGACTGCCGGGACGCAGGTACACGGGGCTCCCCGGAGCGAGCAGAAACACCAGAAATTAATAACTGTACTGTTTATTTGTTTGTTAATGAGTGAAAATATTAGCTTCGTCTACATTTTACACTAAAATATAATCTTGCAGGATTGCATGTCGTAAAATCGGTTTTGTAGATTTGTTTTCACGCATGGCTAAACATAAACAAAGATATAAACTAAGCAAAGTGGCATAGTTGCTCGGACACTGAAACCTAGGAGGACCACTAGGTTTATCAGGTCTCCTCGACATGCAGAATGAAATCAGTGCACCCAGAATATATAAAAACCCCCATATAGCCGTATATACTGTATGCATGATACTAGGAAAAAAGATCGAGGTATTATCCTCAGAACTGAAATGGATTTGAAGGGTCTGGTTAAATGACACAGAAGCACCATGCAGGGTTACCAGCATCTAGCGTGACACTCACGCTTTCAGACTCTCAGGCTCACACAAGAAATCTCCCAGCAAATTTATATTATTCCATTATAAACCTAAAATTAGCTACATCAAAACCGTTGGGGTCGGTTGCAAAACCCACAGAGTATTTACAAGGTAATAAAACTCTTATATAGATGTAAATGTGTGTGCAGACTTGTTCCGAATTGGAAATCTCTCGCCAGCCAGCTGACCAGAGTTGCCTGTATGCATATATGTGACCTGTTATGGCTGTGTGGTGGTGTGTTTGGTCCTTTCCTCCAGAAGGCCAGCCACAGAAGGTCATCCTGCACTTTGACCTGGACTGTTTCTATGCCCAGGTGGAAATGATCCGCAACCCAGCCCTGTGGAACCTGCCTTTAGGTCAATGACAGCTTCTTTATTGGCTAAATTAAGGACCCTTGATATGTTTAATCGCATCAGTTCCTGAAATAAAAGCTCTTTATCTTCTAATGAAATGCGATTTGGATTTATTCCAGCTATATAGGAAATATAATCTGCACCTTCTCAGCTGCATTAGCTGCGCTTAATTTCCTCTAAGGTGGCTTTATTGGTCGTCCCCAGTAGCTAATCTGGTTATTAGGATGTTCTATGAAAGCTTTTTTAATGAACTGTAACGAGTTATCAGCCACTTTATGTACATCTAATGGAGTTCTGTAGATTTTTTTTTTTTTAATATTCAGGTGTCTCGTAAGGAAATTAGCAAATAAAAATGTTTGTTTCACTGTAAATGTTTTGCATTTAGCTGTTCACCAGAAGTATTTCATTGTCACGTGCAACTACTTGGCCAGGGAGCTTGGGGTGACCAAGCGGATGATGGCGACGGAAGCCAGGTCTAAATGCCCCGAGCTGGTCCTTCTCAATGGAGAAGACCTGACCCCTTATAGGGAGATATCCTATAAAGTCACAGGTAACACTGTCTGTCTGCAGGCTTTCTACTCTTACAGGCCCTGTGCAGGTGCTGATTGGTTGCCTACTGGCACCATGAACCCTAGTCACCCAACATGTATCGTGTGAGACATGGTCCAAACTGGGAAGATTGATGGATGGATGGACGGACAGACAAATGGACAGAGATTTGCTTTGTGTTTCCAGAACTGTTGGAGAGTTTTTGCCCCCTGGTGGAGAGACTGGGCCTTGATGAGAATTTTGTGGACGTCACAGAACTGGTGGAAAAGAAGTTAAAGAAAGTGCCTCTGCCCTCTGACGTTTCAGTCAATGGCCATATTTACAACCAGCAGGGTCAGTCAATGTTTTTTGTGGGCATGTGTGTCTATGTGCATGCATGCATAAAGGACTCTTGCTCAGAAATACAGCCACTTCATGCCTATTCATTGACCAAAGTCAATTTGCTCTTCTGCTTGTCACATGCACCGTGCTGCCACTAGGTGGTGCTCATGATAAAGGTATTTATTCAAAGTAGCTTTTATGTACAGCTGGGGAAAAAGGGGTTAATGTGTTTTTTCAGGCCTGCCATAAATTTCTGTAAGCTGTGCATGTTTTTCTTACCAGGAGACAACTCGCAACAAGAAGTGTAGAAGGAATTGGTTGGAATTCGTAGAAATGAGAAGGGTTTTTTTTGCGGGGGTTGTTCATCTTTGTGGGATAAAAATGAGGCTGATGCTCTTTGAAGTCGGAAGAATGAGGGAGCTTGTTGGATCTGGAGTTGGAATGTTTGAGATGAATTTTTAAATATCTGGTACACCAAGGTTTTGGGGGTGTAGTTTTTTTTTTGCACCCTTCTTGACCGGATCACTAGATAATTCATGACACAAGATTGATTAACATTTAAATAAAATGAGTTAAAAAAAAAAACAACAAACAGAGCGATATGTTGGAAAAAGCCAGCAGATGACAAAAGATGAGAGGAATTAAATTATCACTTGTTTAGGTTCATTGTTTAACAATCGGACGTGTTGTGGTCTATCCAGCCCTAGATACCACGGCCCCCGACCACCACCGGCTAGCATTGGGGTCCCACATCGCCGCCGAGTTTCGGGCCGCCGTCCACACCCAGCTGGGCCTCACGGGCTGCGCTGGCATCGCCCCCAGCAAGGTTCTGGCCAAGCTGGTTTCCGGCACCTTCCGACCCAATCAGCAGACAACGCTGCTGCCAGAAAGCTCCGCCCAGCTGATGCGTGGCCTGATCCACGTTCGCGCCATACCGAGTAAGCTCCGCCCAGTCCCGGCGCTGTGGTACTGGCGGGGCGGGGGACTCATCTTCAGTGTGTTACCATGCCCCCCCGCAGGTGTGGGCCGCAGCACCGCTATGCGCCTGCAGGCTCTCGGCATTCACAGCGTGGTTGACCTGCAACGGTGCCCCCTGCCCACGCTAGAGAAGGAGCTGGGTGGGATTTGTGCTCGCCGCATTCATTGCCTGAGTCTGGGCATTGATCCCCTGCCCGTCACGCCCAGAGGACCCCCACAGGTATCGCCGCCCTGCTGGACAAACACTTGTATGCGACAGATGTCATGGGCACTGAGGTCCAAAAGATCAACAGGCAGATTACCAATAATTCCCTTCTCATCATGAATAAAGCTCCTCATTGTCACTAAGTCTGCTCTTGCTCATAAGAAAAGCCTTCTTATTATTAGTAAATCCTGTTTATCTTTAGTGCTGTCTTTAAAATGAAATTACCCTCCCTGGCAGTGAGCAGCCTGTCTTGCGAAGTTCGGTTAATATGCAGTCATCCTACATAGTGTGCACGGCTGCTTAGTGGGGACACAAGCTTGTAATCTGCAATCTTAAAGTGTATAATTGACACATATCTTTAACTTGGTGCACAACAGGATTTCATGCTGACTATTGCAGTAAAATTACTTAAGAACAATGGGCTACTTATTTGGAAAATCAGACTTTTTTTTATGTGAGTGAGAATATTTGTGGCATCAAACCTCATTAATCCTTAAGGGGAATTCTTCTGTCTGAATCTGTCTGTCTATTTGCATGTGTTGGCTTGAATAGTGATGTGATTTGGAGGGATGTGGAGATGTGGCCTGTTCGGTTGTAATAGAGATCTTACCATAGCAGGTAGAATTAGGGAGCTCTCTTTGGTTATCCACATTCCCCAGCATCCTGACTGTAAGACTGCCTGCCTTGTGCTGCTATTTAAAGCAATGAGAACAAACAAAAAGAGACTGCAGGAGAATAACCCAGCTAAGTAGGAGCAGCAGTGATCTGAGGCCATCGCACTGGATCCGTGCAGTGTGTCGCAGTTAGGGCTTCCCCACTGGCTTGGAGATTCTCTCACAGCCTGGTTTCCCCCCCTGCATTTCAGTCTCTCAGTGATGAGGATTCATTCAAAAAAGTGTCTACAGAAGTGGAGGTGATGCAGAAGGTCAAAGAGCTCGTAAGCAGTCTGCTACACAGGTGGGCGACTTGGTGGAGGGGGCGGGGCCTTCTGAGGTCCATCATCGCTGTGGGGCTGCGGTTCTGATGCTGTCACCATCAGGTTGCACAGGGATGGCAGGGTTCCGCGCACCATGCGTCTGACCATCAAGCGTTTCTCGGAATCCAGCCAGCCGGTGAGCAGGGAGAGCCGTCAGTGCCCTTTGCCCACCACCCTGGGGCAAAAGATCCGCTCAGGTGCCAGTCGCCTCTGCCTTTGACTCCTCCTGACATATGAGCTGGTAACAGCCTGCATAAGAAGCCTGTTGGTTATTAGCAAAATGGCTCCATGGTAATTTGCTTCTTACCTCTATAAGTATGATAGGCATTTGATCTTTTGTTCACGTTTCCGAAACTCTTCTGTGAAAACAGGCAGCTGGGATGCGGTGACACCCCTGGTGTCCTTGGCCATGAAGCTCTTCTTCAGATTGGTGGACAGACACATGCCGTTCCATATCACCCTGATCAGCGTGTGCTTCACCAACCTGCAGTTGTGCTGTTTGGGCACTAGGGGCTCCATAGTGTCATTCTTCTCACAGGGGTCCCCCGTCAAGCCAAAGGAGGCACCATCTGCAGAGGTGAGGAGAGCCGGGCTTCAACCAAACTACAACCTAAATCTATGCTGATCTCTTTATGTCTGATAATATATACTGCGTCTAAACGTGATCTGTTTGGTAGTATGGTACTTTTATGTAATGCCTTGATGATAAGTTAATGGCCAAAATTAGACTACATAAGTGGCTGTTTTACTCAACATGAATGCAAAGTATACGTGTATTTCAGTTAATGGAAAAACATGTTTTACTCATTTAATTCATGTGTTCACTGCAACACTGCAACACCAAACATGTTAGTATTTTCTGCCACTTTCTACAGCTCCTCATCTTTCTCATGGTGTATGTTGAGAATTTCTGTATATAATATTAATATGACATCTGGGTGTTTTAAGCATAATGTTTATAAAAACAATAATAGGAATCTGATGCATTAGGTCTTTTATTATTATCATGTTCCAGTCCTCAGGTCCTACCTGCCAGCAGGGGGCGCTTGATACAAGCGGCAATCAGGACGTGCAAGAGGCGTCTCTGGTCGCCAGTGCACCACTGCAGCAGAGGTCGGCTCCCTCTCCTCCTCCAGGAGTCGACCCCAGCGTGTTCTGGGAACTTCCTGAGGAAATCCAGAGGGAGCTGAGATCTAGTGCAGCTTCAGCTCCTGTTCCAGATTGCCCTGGTTCCACTGCGAGTTCTGCCCCAAGACTGGGACTGGGCCAACATGCTTCCAGGGAGGCCTCTTCTCCAGCCGTACTCCGGCCACCCAGCTTGGCTCTACGCACGCTTGCAAACCAGACCCAAAGCCTGAATCCCTCGCTGAACTCACCCGTCCATGAGGTGCCCTCTCACGTGGACCCCCAGGTGTTTGTTGAGCTCCCCACAGAACTGCAGGGGGAGCTGCTGGCCGAGTGGAAGCGAGAGACGCGAACCCCACCCTCAACCCCACCCTCGCAGACTCTGCCCTCCCCTAAGCGAGGCTGGAGCAGGCCATCCAAGGGAAAGAAACTGAATCCATCCAACCGCACCCAGGTGAACAACCTGTTGAGGTACTTCAAGCCATGCTGAGACATCTGCATGAGCCATATGGCCTGTGTGCACTGATGGGTGACACACTGATGGATGACACACGCATATTAATATAACAGAGTGGCAGGCTTTTCCAAGCTGTGACATGCGGAACAGGATGGCGTATGGAGCGTGTGACACCATAGATGACCCCTACCTTGAAGCCGAGGGTGTCACTACTATTTTAAGCATGAGTGCATCCTTCTGGTAAAGGAATTTTATTGATTATACAGGCGTATGAGTGCAATTCCAGCCAAAGGGGTTGGGTGGCGCTGTCGTGTTTGTGTGAGGTCATCTGACATTCTCAGACAGGAAGTGATCTTGAACCAAAGTCTTAAGTACAATCACAGTACGACGGTTTTGAATAAGTATTTTGTGTAAGTATGATGTGTGTTTTTTTTTATTTAAAAAGAAGGTAAAAGAAAATAAAAGGTTGTTGTAACTGTTACATTGTAAAGAATGTTACATTGTGTGTCCTGGGGATCAGTCTCCTTGAGAGTTTATTACTCAGTGTTAAAGCACTTAGGTATGCTTTGTTTGTGGTTTATTTTATCTGAGTAATGCATTATTACTGGAAAAATTCTAATAAATTTCTTGCCATACAGACCGTAAATGTGTCATAAAGGATGTGACATCAAGGCTGGTGGTTTCGTCACGCCACTTACAAAGTGAGAGCATTAATCACAGTGATGAACCATGACCAATGACAGGGGAGTCAAATATTTAGTTTCGATTAACTTTGGAGACGAAATGTAAATGGTTGCTGCTTTTAAGAATATCCTTGTATTTAGCCTGGCAGTGTTACTTTGTGTATGTATCATTCACTTTTATCCAAGGAGTCGTGTGGTTGGGTAAGCCAGCCTCTAGAGCTCAAGGGTCCAATGGTGAAATCACTCTGCCCAGCATGAGATTTGAACCGACAACTTTCCGATCACAAGCACAACATCATAACCTGTTGTACTGTTATCACATAGTCACAACTGGTTATATATTATACACAGCATTTAGTCCACCAAAAAAACATGAATTGCAACATGCCTGGCTTCGCACAAAATGATAGCAGAGCAGTGTCAACAGAAGCTGTTTAATCAAAACATTTTGGATCATCCCGAAGTCAAACTCCGTAAAAGTTTTCTGGATTACAAACCTGCTGTATTTCTTACAGTATTTAATTTTCCATTCATTATTACACATTATTCCTATTTTGCATGACAAATGTCCATGGTATTAAGAGTACAACGTTCATGTATTAGCACCTGTTTGGTTATGGCCCAGTACTCTCCATAGTCTTGGCCTTCAGCCCAGCCCGAGCGCTGTTGACCAGGTCGATGATGTTGTTGGGAAGAGCAGCTTCCACCACAGTCCGAGGCAACATCCCCCCTAAGTCAGGCTGGATGTAGACCTCCAACTGGGACCGAGAGGGAGTCCTGGCAACACCCACACACACATTAACGCATCCACTCGCCATGGTCAAGCCACGCAAGAAGACGCTCACATGAACTGCTTAGTATTGTGTGATCTGTTTGACCAACATGTATTAGTTAAACATTTGTACTACAGATGTCAGTTATACTATTTCTTATAATAAATTAGCCCTGAAGTGTTTACACAAGTTGTTACCACCTGCTACTCTTTATGGCTACTTAAGATAACTGACCTTGTATAACTTTCCATAGAGGCTTATGTATTCTTTGATTTCATACACACAGCTTAGGTAACGCTCTGAACCTTCAGACTTTAGATTTTTTTGATGCACTTTTCTCACTAGATTGCATTATGGATTACACTTGATGCCAATCTGAAGTGCACTTTAGAAACTAAAATCTGACTGAAATCGTCTTAATGTAGCCCTTCTGGCTTGTTCTTTACACAGAAAGGGGCATACAGTACATACCCCATTAGTGGAGAGCACACATATCCACATGCATTGTTGTGTCCTCTGATGTGAGGTGAACATGGTGGGCATTGGGGATAATCAACACTCACAGCTACGTGAGAAATCCAGAGAAGGAAGTAGTTAACACAGGAAACGCTGGCCAAGGTAACATGGTTAGCGACGTGCATCCCAGTTACTCACAGTTAGTAGTGACTATTCCTCCATTGTACCGTTTTACCTTCACAAGGTCAACAAAATCTCTGGATGAAATGAGACCCATGCCGTAACTGTGGGTGACAGTGTGACAAATAAAAGTCTCCTGTCGAAAAAGCAAATGCTCCAATTTTAAATGTGTCCTTATTAAAAGCAGTCCTGTCATATGTAAGGAAGTGCATCTCTATCTGGGTGAACACTACACTTTTAATATGTCGTTCAGCACTGGTACTCTTTAGACTTCGTTCATAGCTGATTTTCTTTTTTCTTCCTGAAAAGCAAGGCTGACACCCAAATGATCTAGACTTCAAACAGTCCATGAAATTGTTATGGGTCTCACCTGGCCAATATGCTCAAGAATGGAATAAGACTGTAGCGACTTGTCCCATTTCATTCTATGCTCTGGAAGATACATGAAAGGAATGATATTTTCAGGGGTGTCCTCAATGGTTGCCTGACCACGGTACCTTTGCAAAGATCCAAAGAACAAGGTGTACGTTTCAGACCCAAGGCATTAAATATACAGAACTGTCTATATCTGATGTAAGATGTCTATGTCCACCTTCAAACTATCTTTGGGCAATCCATGGAGTATAAATCAGGTAAGGTGTTATATTATAATATCTGTAGCAATATATAGATAGTTCAGTATCCGTTCAGGACTTACAGTTTCCCTTGATACTCATTGGATGGTTTCCAAGATATTATAATATCTCCCTATAAGCAAAGAGCAGCATTACATTTCTGAGACGGTAGGGGGGCCCATTCATGTAAGAACATGCAAAGCTGAAAATCGGCTACATTTTACAAATTCGGATCTGCTTCTCAATAAAAGTAATTATACACGTTTTTAAAATTTGGAGATGCAGTCACCATCTAGATTGACAGTAATGGTTCTATCATTGATTCTTACTGAAGTTTTCGCCAAAGTCCATCCTGATTCATCTTGATGATATGACCACAGCTTTTGCGAAACTTCCTCTGCCACGAAGTCCATTCTGTAATAAAATTAACGTTTTCAGTACTTTGTTAAAGATTACTACAGTAAATTGTTTTCGACTAGCTGTACGAAAAGTTTAGCTGCATCTTGATTGCATTATTTGGCATATAATTAAAACTAGGTACTCACGTAATCGTAGACAAAAGGGTTATAACAAAATATTATAATAACAATATGAGAAACTATATACACCGCAATGCACAATATGACTTAATCTGCTGCAGTCTCTGCATAAATTGTACACACACAGAAAACGGTCTGCGATTTATAGGACTGCAAGTTAACCAAATAGTATTAACAATTACGTTCAGTAAAATAGCGATTATGACACTGGTCTTTCCGGACAACTGAACTTTGGACATTATAGGCTAGTTATGCAATTACACTTACGGCAAATGATTTGCAGAATGTAATAAAATACGTGTTTAATATGTATTCCTTTCTTCCGGTCTCATTAATAGATTTTGTATATTAAAGGTGCTTTGCAGAACATTTTACTAGATAAAAGGCCCGTACCGTTGGTATTAATACACTATATTAATGCTCACTGTACTGTACATTACAGTAATGCTGATGGTCTTCCGTGCCAGTGACGTCATCTGCCGCTGAGCATGCTGGTAAACGCGAGGACGCCAATTATGTCAAGTTTTGATCTCGTTTAAAATATATACCGTAATACTTTTCATGTAAAGTGTTTTAGTTTACTGTGAATATAGTTAGTGCTTTTTTCTGATATGCAAAATATAGATTAATAATGATTAAGCAACTTGAATCCCAGGCAGTACTTTAGAAGAGAGAATCAATTTAAAATGGGTTCATTTTAAGCATTGTTAATATGACCAAACGTTTTGTCCTATCCCTGAGTATCCCGAGAGATTTCCTACATCAGATGATGGATAATCTTCCATCGGCAGGAGGGCTTAAGTCTATGAGTGGCAGGCAGTTTTTAATCACTGTCTCACAGCACCGCTCCCCTGGAGATCAGGGGGAGGGGCAGGGGAGCTGGCAGACCCTGGTGTTTTAGCTGATAGGAGCAGAACAAAGTTATCTCACTCCGTAATGCAGAGCCCCCCGTTAATAATCTTGTTAATACGTCATTTTCCCCATGGTAATAGCGCAGGCAATTTAGAATGTGGCAGTTTATTCCTGAATAGTCTTGATCTTCAACATAATGTTCGATTATATTATTTAGCTGGCATCTATAGGTTATTTGGCTCATATTTTAAATAATTTAGACAGCGTAATATTTTTGCTTAAGATAACCAGGTTACGGGTTTTCTTATACATCAGTCTCGCGTTTTCCTAATTTTAAGTCCAATTGTACGTTCTGTTATCCCATGTTGCCGTGTTGAGTTAGGTTGAAGAAGCAATGAAATTAAATGCGAAATGTAAGGAATAACCACTTATTCTAACAGCAAAGTTGTGCTGTGGCTCTCTGTAACAAGAAGTGCACGGTATATTAGAACTGGGAGATGTTATGTTCTCAAGAAAATAGTGAAATTCAATACTTGGTATGCACTGGTTACCATCACATTGAGGAACAAATGATGAAAGTAATGCATTTTAGAAAAAGATGGTTGGATTCTCTTAAGTTGTCTCAACTAATGGACTATATATAGCCCTTATCAGTCTTGTTAGCATGACACTGCAATTTATGCGAGCTGTTCGTGATGGCAGAATGAAGAGTGGGGTCTCACAGCAGCTGGGGAAAGTTAAATATGTCAACAACTAAAACTGACAGCCATTTCTTTCAAACCAACCACTGCCAAGTCGACCCAAGGAAGGGACAATTTTGCATCTGGTTATTTTCCTCGCTGACCTGGTTATCAAGGCTGGTCAAGACCGCAGGGCTTTAAGCAGGAAGCCTGAATGAAATGCAAGTGAAAGAGAAGAACATCTGAGTGACAGGACATGAGGAAGGACAGAATGTTCTGGAGCACAGCAGCGCTGAGCATGGTGTTCCTTATCCATTTTGGCTTTACCATCTCCACAGGTGAGCACTCCTGGAAGACTAAGTGCAGGGAAAAACACCAGCGCCGATCTATCATATGGCATAGGCTTTACTAAAGAGAATGAGGACCATAAGCTGAGAAGTCCCATGGCAGGCTATCTTATAAGAGATTAAAACAGAAAAATAAGCCATTGCATTTTAAACCTAAATAGAATGTCTTTTTTACTGATATTAATATGCTAGCTAATGTCTAATGTATATACTGGTCACATGGTTTTGGTAAATCAGCTTTTGCATGTGACAGTGGGGACACAAGGTGTGGACGTGTGTGCCACATGTCACGTCAACGCCACGTGTGAAGAGAAGGCTGACGGCCACAAAGTCTGCAACTGCATGTATGGCTTTGTGGGAAACGGGAGAACCCACTGTCAAGGTCAGTTTCTTTACTTTAATTTGAAGGCAGAATGATTGCGAATCCCCTGGTTTGAGTGGAAGTTGATATAGATTTGTAGGTTTTCATCTTAAAATGGCTTCCTGTTGAAGATGTTATAACAGTTGCTTTCTGTCAGATAAAGATGAGTGCCAGATTGGAGCCAATAAAATTTGTGGGAATCACACGGCCTGCCACAACACCTATGGCAGTTTCTACTGTACCTGTCTGACTGGCTATCACCCCTCCAACAACATGGCCACCTTCATTCCGAATGACGGCACCTTCTGTGATGGTATGCTATTGATCATTTAGAATAACTTCCGTTAAATGTGATATTCATCTTTAAGTTTTATGTGCTTAATCTTCTAATAAATGGAGGTCAGTGGTTTATTCTACAATATCGAAACCTATTGAAACAGTAAAGAAAAACATCTGTCTGTTTTTGTCTGTTTATACGATTGGACAAGAATCATCAGTACTATCGTACAATTTACCTGAAGCTATAAATGCAGATAATGAACAGCTTGCTTAGTTGCAAATGTTCTTTCTGCACTACAAGTTTATACTAATGCCAATTCTAGTGCACCAGATTCTGCATATTACCTTCAAAATTGTTATGAAATCACAATATATAGCCCTATTCAATACTCTTTTGTAATGCTTATCTATAAAAAAAAGTGAAATTACGATTTAGAATATGTTGAATTACACTAATATTTCAAAATTATAATGTTACGATTGACTTAATTGTTTATAAAAATGATTCAGATTTTCAAGTCTGATTGTTTTACAGCCTTGATCCACAGTGGATTTAGTTTTTTTTTGACGATGCTCAACAGAAAAAAAAATATCTATGTCAAAGTCAAAACAAATCGTTATGTGATTGAAATTGATTATAAATATAGAATACAAAATAAGTGATTATGTAAGTATTAACCCCCATTACTATGACACACCTAAATCACCACTAGTGTAGCCAATTGGTTTTAGAAATGTTTTTGGTTAAGGTGTTACAGATAAGGTGTGATCATAATATAAATACTGCTGTAGCTGGAAGGTATAAACACAGCTATAAATATTCATAAAAAGGTATTATATCCATGTTTATTATGCATTATGAATGCCTTATGAAGCTCTCATCTATAATGCATTATGAAGGTATCTATAGTGCATTATAGATGAGAGCTTCATTGGAGCTTATGAAGTATTATAATCAGCACTAATGCATTATAGATTGCCACTTCAAGTAAAGTGTTACCGAAATTTTCACTGCACATGGAAGAGCTGTAGATCTGCCTAGAGTGAAGGTCTCCATGACACATACTGTATGGCACCTCTGAAGGAGTTACAAGGATCTGTATCTGAGATATGAGCGTCTCTGCACCTGGCAACTGTTGTCTGAGTGTTTTACCAGTCACAGCTTTATGTGGGAGTGGCAAAGAAAAATGCACTTTCAAGGAAAAAAAAAAAAGTAATGTGACATCTCATGCAGAGTTTGCTAATAGTACATGTGTGGAGACTGTGAAATCAAATGGAAGAAGGTTCTGTGGTCTGATGAGACTAAAATGATGAGCCTTTTTGGCCATCATTTGGTGTAAACGTCATGTCAAACGTCTCATGTTGCTGAAAACCCCCCACTGCCAACGTGAAGCGAGCAGGGGGCAGCATCATACTGTGGGGAAGAGTCTCTGCCGCTTTTCATGTGAGGTTTTGCGAAGGAAGCGGGTGAAATGAGTGCAGCAGATAACCTGTAGGGGAACCTGCTGCGGTCCGTAAAAGAAGAACTGGGAGAAGGTTTTCTAGTGAGGAAATGGCCCCAAACATGGAGCCAAAGCGACACAGAGATAAAAGCAACAAAGTTAATGTCCCGCAGTGGCCAAGTCAGAGTCCAAATCTCAACCCAACTGAGAATGTGTGGCCGGAATTGAAAATGGCTCCATGCAACTTGACAGAGTTTGAGCAGTTTTGTAAAGAAGAATTAGAGGGAATCTACAGTGTCGAGATCTTCAAAGCTCATAGAGGTCTATACACACAATTCTCAAAGGGGGTGAAAATTTATGCAGTCAATTATTTAGTGTTTTATATTTGTAATTCATTTTATTGGCTTTCAAAGAATCTTAAAGAATCTTTTTCTGTTGATGAGTGTCACAAAGCTTAATTAAACCACTGTGCTGTTATTCACTAACCAATGTTATTCAATGCTGAATAACAATAAAAACATAACCCTAACCCTAACCCTTCCTGTACCGTATTTTCCGCACTATAAGGCGCACTAAAAAGCCATTGATTTTCTTTAAAAATAACAGTGCGCCTTATAATCCAGTGCGCTTTAAACGTGGATTAATTTCTGTTGTGCATACTGAACTCGAAGCGATTTGAATGTTTTAGTATTGAAAAGTGAGTGTATGTAGTGCTTCACGTGTTATAAATTAACAATTTCAAGAGTTATTATGAATACGCTGACTTTTGATTTAGCGGTATAGGACCGTATTATAAGTGTTCAATTTTGAGTTATTGTTAATAGGCTGACTTTTGATTTAGCGGAATAAGACTCTTGTTTATTTACGTGTTAAAGAGTAGTGAAGATGCTCATAAACGTTTGAACAATGTTGACAGTCATTGTGAACACGTGATGTAAAATACATTTTCGTTGACTGGCTTATCTGACTCTTTTTTTTTGCTTAAAGCGCCTTAAAGTCCGGTGCGCCTTGTATGTGGAAAAAGTTTGAAAATAGACCACTGATTGACGGTGCGCCTTATAATGCAGTGCGCGTTATAGTGCGGAAAATACGGTAATTGTTGCCCAAAAGGCCGGTCATCCTGCAGAGTGTTGCTCACACACAAGACATTATGTTACCTCATAAGTGCCCAGTAGCCTGTGTTGCAGCGCTGTAGCATTTTTCCCACAAATGAGGAGAGGACATGGTGAATATCCCTTTAAAGAGGCCATAGGGTATGGATGCTCTTCTGGGTGCCCAGATTGATGGCTATTGCTTCTTTATTGCAGATGTTGATGAGTGTTGGGTGCAGGGGATTTGTGGAGAGGGTGCACAGTGCAGCAATATTCAGGGTAGTTTTAACTGCCGATGCCAAGTTGGATACCAACTCGAGAATGGACAGGAACCCTTCCGGCCCAGCCAAGACAAATCATACTGCACAGGTACTATCATTTTATAATTATACTGCTAATAGAGGTTTTGTGTGGTTCTGGGGGTTAGGATTTTGGGTAACGCTTGACATTAAGTGCACCTTCATAATGCATTCATAATACATTCATAGAACATTCATAAGCAGCATGCAAGTATCAGTACCTTAACATCCTAACATCCCTTAACAGCTTTAACATGCATCAATAACAAACATTACATGATTATACAATTATAATGTTTGTTATTAATGCATATTATGTTAGGATGTAAAGGTAAACATACATGATGTATATGAATGTTTTGTGAATACTTAATAAATACATTATGAAGGTGCACTGAACATTTTATGAATACAATTAAAAAGCATTATGAAGGTGCAGTTAATGTAAAGTGTTACCGGATTTTGTGCTTGTGATTGGAACGTCAATGCTTCAAATCCTGTAGCCATCAGAATGATGTCACTGTCGGGCCCTTAAGGCCCATAAAACTCCAGCTGCTCAAGGACTGCTGGATGCTGGCCAACTTTGACTTGCTTTCACCTGTATATGTGTCTGTGTGTTTCACGGAGGGCAAGATGGGGGAGGGTGAAAAGAGAAACTCCCCATGGAGATGCACAAAGTATCACTATTCTAAAACAGGAACTTTGTATGCTTTTTTTTCGGCATATAATCAAAATTAAGGAAGTGCTACTGGTCTGGAACCCTGTTCTGTGTTTCGCTTACAGCAGTCGACTGTGGGCCACCTCAGAGTGCTGCCCACACTGTCCGGCTCTCATTCACGGGAACAAGCTACCTTAGCCAGGCTGTGTTCGGCTGTTCGGAAGGATTCCGCTGGAAAAGCGGGAACACAACAGCAGTTTGTGGAGCTGAGAGAGTGTGGGAAGGCCCCAGCCTGGTGTGTGAAGGTGAAACACGTTTTTTTCCCATGGCTGAGTTTCGCTGAAGTACTTTATTCATGTGCGCAGGGGAAGATGTGTGTTGCGACATGATGAAGGCAATGGACATATCAAAACAGAGAACATAAAACATGAAACTATTTACAGCGTATAATATAAAAACCAACAGTCAAGGTATACAGCAGAATCCACAAAACCACCCATTTTCACACTGACCAACTGACCTTTCATGTGGTTTTGCAGTGGACTGCAGTACAACTAAGACTATTGTGCTGTCTTTGAATTGTTAGTCATGGGAAAGGCTATGTAGCAGTGAACCATTAAATAGCATTGATGTTTCACAAAGGAATAAGAGGGAAGGGAAGTATCTAATCTAATGAGAATGTGGGTTTGCCAGATGGTAAAGTGTTTCAATTGTCTGCCGTTGCCTACTGCTCCCTTTATATGGCTAATAAAAGGAATCTAGGGTCATCATTTTGTCAGAATACACACATACACACAGACAAAGACAATACCAGACAGTACCAAATTCTGGCACGCCTACCCATATAAAGGTTTGTTTGTACTATTCTCTACATTGTAGAATAATTATAAAGACATCAATCTATAAAATAACATATGGAATTATGTACTGACCAAAAATGTATTACACATAAAAATTTATTTGTTTTGGGTGGGAGCAGCTCTGTGGCTTGGGACTCGGTAGGTTGCCGGTTCAAATCCCTGGGTCGGCAGAGTGACTCCACCACTGGGCCTTTGAGCAAGGCCCTTAACCCCAATTGCTCCAGGGACTGGCTGACTGTACTGTCTCCTCTATGCCAGCTTCATGAGGTGGCCTCCTGGAAAGGAAGGTCTCATATATGCTGAGCACTCATTGGCTGCTTTTCCTTCACTGTCTTGGTCAAACTCCTCCAAAACTATGGCACTATGGCCTCATACATTCAGGGTTTTCGCTCGTGTTGACCATGAGATCCCTCTGGGTGCCCCGCCTTCCTCCCAGAATCCTCACTGTGTGCATGTGTGCCCTGTGATAGACTGGCATGCTGCCCAGGAAGCCCCCTTCCTTGTGCCCAGCACTTCTTAGAATAGGCTCTATGCTTCCTGTAATCCCTCACAGGAAAAGTAGTTCAGAAAAACACATGGATGAAGCATCTTTTCACATTCTGATGAACAGCATTCAGCACTGTGTCATGGAAGTAGAACATATGCATGTATGCAGATATTGTGCGTGTAAGAAAAGAAAACTGGGCAAGACATGAATTATGCTTAATTGTTGTCAGTTTAACGCCACGGAAAACAAAACCGCAAATTACACCAAACCCCTTTGAAATAAATGTACGCCTTGCTCTTGCTGATATTGCTTGCCGTTTAACCAGGTTAATAAATCTGGAAATAATGGATTTCTCATCAAAACAAAAACCAAAAGAGTAGATAGGGTGGCCGGTAGGGAGCTCTGCTATAGAGATTCATGGTTCTTGTTTGCCTGTTTGAAGCTTTGAAGACAGGATCTCTATTCTAGGTCCAGCAGAAAATTACGGAAATGTTTTTATGCAGCTTTGTTTGATTAAACTAATTAGGCATCACACAGCTGGAATGATGGCTGTGGTATCTGAGAGTCCATGTAAAAATCTAGTTAAAAGACTTAATCCCGGGAAGGCAGTGTCTGCCACTGCACCACTAGGGGGCACGGGAGCACATGTCAGTGCAGTGTGCAGGTAATGGCAAAACTTCTTGTTCTTCATCAAGCACCTCTTTCTTTCACTGTCTTTCATTAGCTCCCTAGATGGCTGGGTATCCTAAAGGGTAGATATCACTCTTACAGCTTAACACTCATCAGACTGAAGGTCTATGATTTATTGTAGGGGTTAGATATAACTATTCTATCACTATTTTAACAGGGGAATATTTATGATGCAGTGTACGAAATTTATCCATCCATCTTCAGATTCTGGAAAGAATCGCAGGTCACACAGGTCTAATACACTAAGGGCAATTTAAGAGATGCAAATCCAGCTAAACTGCATATCTTTGGATGCTGGGTGGAAACAGTTTCCTCCCTTGTGGGTGGAAACTCCAGTGGAGGCAGCTGAAGGCGAGAGAGCCGCGCAGGGGAACACAAAAGATGCACTGAACAGATCTCGGAGGACAAAAGAGTGCAGCAGGTGTGGAAAGAGCTAAGGAGGATCACAGGCCATGGTGAGACAGTTAGCTTGGGTGTAACTGGGAATCAGCAGAGAGCAGGCAAGTCAATCCAGTCTTTTAATAGGTTTGACATATGGGTGATCAGCCCAGCTGGAGGGTCTCTATGCCCCAATAGCTCCTGCTAAGGTCCCTTTCCAACCACCACAACCACGTCTCTATCGCAGACTTGTTCATCTCCACTGCCCAGATAATGAGAGAGCCAGGACATCTACCCATGGGCAGGAGAACTGAACCCAGCACAATCATCCTCAGAATGCTGGTAGTCAGTCTGGAGCAGCCAGGAGAAGTTTTCCAGGAGCTGTTCAATCTGTCCTTATGACTATTGACCACAGTAGGTTCCCCTCCTTTGAAAAACCTCCTGCGTACTGTAGTTCCAGTTCCCAAGAATGGAAGAAGCTTGCAGCTGCAGTGGCTTCAGACTGCTGGCGCGTATGTTACGAACTGTGAAGATGTTTCTAGTTGGTTCTAAAATCCCAGCTTGCACGCCAGACTGACATCAGTGTAGAACAGGGCTAACTCTGCTCCCGGACACCTACTCCCTGGTAGGGCTTACATGTTGTAGTTATGCTGGCTCTAATACTGAGATGCTACTGAAGGGCCTGATTATATGTATTAAGTGTATTAAATTATGGCTGCACCTAAGGTCTGCAGGGTGGTAGATCTCCAGGAGCAGGTTTGGGCAGCCCTGGTATCACATACGGACAAGCCAGGCAACATAGTGAGAAGGTCTTCCTTGATTTCTACAGTGTGTTTAGTGACATCCAGCCCCATCTATTAAGTGAGAGGCTCAGAAGGATGTTGCTTGATTGCCTGGATGATGGACAATCTCACCTTCAAGCCTCAATTTGTTTGCCTCAGTAACTGTACATCCTACGCTACCACTATTCTTGTTCAGTCTCTACACCACTTTCAGTACAACTTCAGAAGTGACACCTCCTGAAGTTCCCCCCACATCAGTGATGGGAAGGAAGAGAAGTGGAGTGGAGAATTTCTCATGCAAGAAGAATCACCTACAGCTTAATGTCAGAAAGATGAAGGAGCTGGTGGTGTACTTCAGGCAAATCAGGCAATCACTGGCAGCTGTGTCCAACTTTGGAAGTCTGGAGATTGTTTTGTGCCATGAGTACGTTGGAATCCACATCGTGGACAGACTGGACTGGAACGGCAACAGAAATGGACTCTGCAGGAAAGGGCAGTGTAGACTGTTCTCCTGGTGGAGACTCAAGCTCAACCAGAATGTTGCTGCCTGTGTCCTGCTCTCTACTGATGTTTTCTGGGGGAGGAACATCAAGAAGATGGAGGCGTCTAGACTGATAAGACGGCCGGTGCTGTTAAAGGGGGAAGGCTGGTGACACTGCAGGCAGAGGTGAAGAGAAGGCTGGTGACACTGCAGGCAGAGATGAAGAGAAGGCTGGTGTCCAAACTTATTTTTACTCACTGCCGTTCGGTTATTTAACGTCTTGTCTTCTAACGGCTCTGACAACACTCATTTGGGAGAACTGTCACAAATTTGTCTTCTAATCCAGGGGTCACCAACCTTTTTGAAACAGAGAGCTACTTCACGGGCACTGAGCCATACGAAGGGCCACCAGTTTGAAACGCCCTCCTAAACTTATCTAAACTTCATGTACGATAAACAGGTTTTAAATGCTTTTTTAATGTGATTAAAGAAGAATAGCAACAGGATAAAATGTAATTTTAGACGCTGCTCACTGGTGAGTTGTGCTATTTTTAGAACAGGCCCGCGGGCAACTCGTGTGGTGCTTGGGGGCATCCTGGTGCCTGCGGGCACCATGTTGGTGACCCCTGCTTTAATCACTACCTGAGTCCGCATTTCAGTCTCAGTGTTTCACTGCAGTTTACATTACTGCTGCCTCTCTGGCATCATTTTGCTGGTGTATATTTCAGAGTTACAGACATCGCTAACATTTTATGCCTTGGTATCTTTGTTATTATGACAAAAAACATAACCAAAATTTCATTTTGTTAGTCAAATAAAGGGAGGAGTAGGCAGCAGTAGACAACTGAAACACCACTGATGGCAAACTCAGAATTTTGTTAAATTAGATACTCCCCTTCTGTCTTATTGCATTGTAACATATCAAGGCTATTATATTTTCTTTTGCAATTTTCATATTTATTTATACTCTATTGAATTTTTTGTGAATTCGGCATATAATACAGATTCTTTGTACCATATATACACGATGATGTAATTTTAAAAATACTCTTATCCATTTATCCTTCAGCCTGAACTAAGGAAATTCCTCCCTCCACCCCCAGGAAATCAATTAAGTGTTATCTTATCTCATAGAAACATAGAGAGGACAGGAAAACTCACAACCCTGGAAGTCACAGGCCTTCTGCAGTATACATCGAACAACTAGATTGCCTTATTCTACTGTATAGAGTAGTAACTCAAAAATCATTCTGTTCTAGCTGTTTGCTTTACACAATAAATTATAATGATCCATGTTTTTCATGTCTTTCTGTTAATACGTGATAATGGAAAGCATACCATTATGTTGCTCAGTGAATACGACTAGTCATTTTTTTTGCATTTTCAAAATTTGATGTCGATTCATTGTTGTTACATTTCAGTGCTAGTACTAATTCATTGTGTCTTACAGCCACTTACACTAAACCCTGTGACTTTTCTGCACAGAGATTAAGTGTGGAGATCCACCAGTGTTTCCCCAGGCTACCCACCAGTGGAATGGCAGCACAGCCGTGGGCAGCAGGGTGGAGTATTTCTGTAATGAAGGCTTATGGCCCATGGGTGGAGAACACATGTCTGTCTGTGGAGGACATGGTTCATGGACAAATGTGACTCTCCAGTGCAAAGGTAATGCATTATATTACCTTCTAGTTATTGCATTATATAGTTAATTTCCTCACACTGTATGTCTATATATTGTTATTTGATTTATTTATTGATTCAATGTTTTTGCATTTTGAAGGTCTCTCAAAAATGATACCTTTGGTTGTATGTTTCCAGTTGTCCTGAAGGAGCTCCCACATATGCTGAATACACATTGGCCAGTTTTGTATTCAGCTAAGAGTCTTTCGGTTCTTGTTGACTTTTCACTTACATAATTGACAAAATATATAATTTGGCCACGGGTGCACGAATGTTTGCATACAACTGTAGCATCTTAGCACAGGCCACAAAGCATATTTAAATCTACATCAACTGAATGTAGATATTGAAAAAAATTTTGTTCCTGCAACCCAAAGTGTATATTTTTGTTTCGGAATATGTTCAGACTACTAATTATTTTATGGAACACAGACTAAATGTAATACTCAAATTAGGAATTGGAACAAAATTAAATGAAAATGGTCCTTTATACAAAAATATTTATTGATGTAACTGCTAAAGCTCTCCAATTAGTGATATATCCCGCATTTTTGTGGGGGATCATTGCTTATTTCTTCAGGAGGCTGAGCCCGCCCCCCCCCCCCCCCCCCCCCCCAAGGGTCAAATCATAGGTACTGCCCCTTGAGACGATTGAGTTTGCTTATTCCATCCGTAAAATTGAACTTCCCCTTGTGGAGCCTGAAAAAATGATCCCCACAATGTCAAAATAACAAGTTTTTATGAAATTGTGGGGCCATTTGGGGACATGTGTGTGTGTGAGTGTGGGTCAGGATTACATTACATTGTGTGGACCACATGTCCCCACAATGTAGTGTATATCTGACCCACACATACACACAGAGCGGGAACCAGATTTGAACAACATCCTGAATGTGTGAGGCAGCCACTAAGCTACTCTGTTGCCCCTTATTTTGCTTATGCTTGATTGGTTGGTTAATTGGAATCTACAGCATGCATGTTGAAATGACCCTGCTTGGAAATTCATCATATATAACATAGTCATGAATAAGACATACTGTCAAAATCATGATGAGATGACTATATTTCTGCCATTGGCCTTATTTTAGTTTTAATTTTTCATAAAGAAAGTCTATAGTCTGTGATGACAATATGTCGCTGATTTCCTCCCCAGAGGTTGACTGTGGTGAGCCCCCCTCATTTCCCCATGCCGCTATGTTGTGGAATCAGAGCAGCAGGGTTGGTGCTCAGGTTCACTACCAGTGCAATGTTGGATTTTACAATGCAGGGAAAGGCAATGTCTCACTGTGTACTACTGACGGTTACTGGGATCCCGTAGATATACTCTGTCAAGGTAACATATTCACTTGTTTTTTTTCTGTTTCTCTGGGGAAGTTACTGTTGACATGCTGGATTGTTTAATGGCTTCTTTGACAAACCACCAGATTTCTCAGCTTAAAAAATGTGAATGATGCTTCCCATTGTATCTTTGTCAATCTAATGTATATCTACATCAGTCTCTGATAACTGACCCAACTCCAGCCCGCATACTGGCTATCTGCATCAGCTACTCCACATCTACATCAGGCACTCTACATCTACATCTACATCAATTGATGTGTTGCTATTCTACTTGGACCTACATTTAATAGACATGATAATATTGAATTGTTTTGCCTATAGTTTATGTTTTTTTTTTATCAATTCTTTCAAAAAATTGATTAGTAAGCCTTCAAGCTGAAAAGATACATTGTTGAGAGTATTTACTTGTACCAAAGCAAGTCCTTCATAAATATAACAGTCATCATTTGTCAGACCAGTATCTTGTAATTTTGTGATGACATTATGTCGCTGATTTCCTCCCCAGAGGTTGACTGTGGTGAGCCCCCCTCATTTCCCCATGCCGCTATGTTGTGGAATCAGAGCAGCAGGGTTGGTGCTCAGGTTCACTACCAGTGCAATGTTGGATTTTACAATGCAGGGAAAGGCAATGTCTCACTGTGTACTACTGACGGTTACTGGGATCCTGAACATATACTCTGTCAAGGTAACATATAACTTGTTTTTTTTTCTGTTTCTGTGGGGAAGTTACTGTTGACATGCTGGATTGTTTAATGGCTTCTTTGACAAACCACCAGATGTCTCAGCTGAAAGAATGTGAATGATGCTTCCCATTGTATCTTTGTCAATCTAATGTATGTCTACATCAGTCTCTGATAACTGACCCAACTCCAGTCCGCATACCGCTATCTGCATCAGCTACTTCACATCTACACAAGCTACTGTACTGCTATTCCACTTAGCCAAACATTATTATTGACATTGTGATATTTAATTGTTCTTCTCACATGGTCAGTCACTTACCAGGACAATGCATTATAATTCTGTGATGACATTATGTTGCTGATTTCCTCCCCAGAGGTTGACTGTGGTGAGCCCCCCTCATTTCCCCATGCCGCTATGTTGTGGAATCAGAGCAGCAGGGTTGGTGCTCAGGTTCACTACCAGTGCAATGTTGGATTTTACAATGCAGGGAAAGGCAATGTCTCACTGTGTACTACTGACGGTTACTGGGATCCCGTAGATATACTCTGTCAAGGTAACATATTGATTAGTTTTTTTTCTTTCTCTGGGGAGGTTACTGTTGACATACTGGATTGTTTAACGGCTTCAATGCAAACCACCAGATGCCTCAGCTGAAAAAATGTGAATGATGCTTCACATTGTTCAAGTCTTTGTCAGTCTATTATATATTTACATCAGTCTCTGCTACCTGACCCACCTCCAGCCCGCATACTGGCTATCTACATCATCTACTCCACATGTACATCAGCCACTCTACATCTACATCTACATCAGTTGATGTGTTGTTATTCTACTTGGACATACATTTAATAGACATTTTTTATCAAATCTTTCAAGAAATTGATTAGTAAGCCTTCAAGCTGAAAATATACATTGTTGAGAGTATTTAGCTGTACCAAAGCAAGTCCTTCATAAATATACTGTAACAGTCATAATTTGTCAGACCAGAATCTTGTAATTTTGTGATGACATTATGTCGCTGATTTCTTCCCCAGAGGTTGACTGTGGTGAGCCCCCCTCATTTCCACATGCCGCTATGTTGTGGAATCAGAGCAGCAGGGTTGGTGCTCAGGTTCACTACCAGTGCAATGTTGGATTTTACAATGCAGGGAAAGGCAATGTCTCACTGTGTACTACTGACGGTTACTGGGATCCTGTAGATATACTCTGTCAAGGTAACATATTATCTTTTATCTTTTTTTGGAAGTTACTGTTGACAAACAGAATGATTTAGTGTTTTCTATGAAAAACCTCCAGTTATTGCCAATGGAGAATGTGAAATATGCTTCACAATGTATCTTTGTCAGTGATATATCTACATCACTCTCTGCTAGCTGAGCCACCTCCAGCCCACAAACTGGCTGTATACATCATTTATCCGCCACTTCCCATCTACCTCAGCTACTCCACATCTACATCAGCTACTGCACATCTACATCAGCTGGTGTATTTATATTTAAACAATAATTTACAGACATCATAGTTTTTAATTATTTAATTATAGTTCATGTTTTTATTAAATCTTTCTGATGTTTGATTAGTAAACTGATCAGTAAACATGTAGCTTAAAGGACACTTTGTTGAGAGCCCTTTCTTTGTGATGACAATATGTCGCTGATTTCCTCCCCAGAGGTTGACCGTGGTGAGCCCCCCTCTTTTTCCCATGCTGCTATGTTGTGGAATCAGAGAAGCAGGGTTGGTGCTCAGGTTCACTACCAGTGCCATGTTGGATTTTACAATGCAGGGAAAGGCAATGTCTCACTGTGTACTACTGACGGTTCCTGGGATCCCGTAGATATACTCTGCCAAGGTACCAAATTAACCTTTTGTTTACCTTTTAGGGAAGTTGCTGTTGATGCGCCCAATGATTTGTTGATTTTTCTGGATAACATACTTCAGCTGTCTTAGCTGAAATAGTAGAATGATGCTTCATAATATATCTCTCACACCCCAAGCAAGAATGCATGTGATCCAGGCTGGTGTAGTAGTGTGTTTTTAATAAACTTCTGTCTCCTCTTTTAAAATGCCCCGGAGAGTATTGAGCAGTTCCTGAGTAACCCCATTGTGATTTGCATAGATTCATGTTGCAAAGATTAACACTTATTATTAGCTGAACATTTCGGTATCATAGTTGCAATTGAGGCAATCATGTTATTAAAGTTATTAAAGTGGATGTGATTGACAGTCAGATGGATTGGGCAGTGTTGTTGTTGAGTCTGCCTGCTGTGGTTGAGGCACCTATGCCTGCAGCAGACTCCGCTGGAGAACGCTCTACTATAATTAATGAGTTGGATGAATGGAATGTTTGCTTTGAGATTTTACATTGATTCTATTTACCACATAATGCACTTTAGTTGCCCGTCATTCAGGAGCAGTTGAAGCTTCTTTTGCACCATGTCGGTCTGCAATAAGAGATGCAAGGAAGGGCATATCTTGTGGAGAAGCTCTTGCTTATGTGCAAGTGAAACCCTCTTGCCCCAGATTTAGGTTAATATGCTGTTTTTCAGATTGCTGTACAAAGTGCTGATGGTTTGTATTACCTCATAATCACCACCTGTCAGGCCACCTAAGACATACAAATTAATTTCATGGGTTTCCTTTGGTCTGGAAAGAGATTCATGGTGACTCTATATGTCAGCATGTGGTGAAGCCTAACCAAGTTATTTCCCTCAAGCAGGGGCGGAATAACTTATCTGGGGGCCCTAGGCTGACATCAGCATAAACACTCAGGCGTTGCCATTCAACCTAACTGTTCCATTTTTACTAAGGCGGGGTGGGGTGGGGTCCTTATGTTTGCTGAGGCCCTGGGCTATAGCGCAGGATAGCTTACACATTAATCGCTACTGCCATCGAACCTCTTTACCTTATACCAAGTGACAGGAAGGCCATTCAAGCAGGGACTGATTATGTGCAGTGGTGAAAAAATGTACTCAATTTTATTCTTAAATAAAAGTACAGCTACCACACCAAAATGTTACTCTAGTAAAAGTTATACAGTAAAATACTGTTCGACTAAAAGTAAAAAATACATGCAGTTTGAAGCTACTTAAGTATCAGCATACATTCAAATCTATTGACCTTACAAAACCTAACCTTTTGAATTCCCTCAAGACAAGTTTTAACATAGCATTGTAAGTTACAGTGCAGCACAATAAGGAAAACAAAGTCTGAATATTTTCTTTTTATTCAGAAAATAGACTGCAAGTAGCTCAGTTAGAGTTAAGAGTCACTGCAGTGTCTGTTAATAAATAAGCATTTGAAAAATCAAGACAAACAAAAGCCACCAGGTGTACAAAATAAAACAAACCGTAACAAAAGTAACATGCCACATTTTTTTCCCTAAATGTTCGTATTGCCCTCACAATAAATGTTTTAACAACTGAAAGTACGGAAAGTGCTGTAAAATATACAGAGTGCCTGTGCCAGACTAGCACCACTAGATCTAGCATAAAAGGGTCTCTTCACTATAGATGGTTGATACCGCTGAGTTTCTTTTAGATCCGAATCAATACAATATCAACACTGGTAACAACGATACCAAACCCAGTATTAGTTGCCGGCCCAATCCTGACAAGATGGGGGGTGGGTGGGCTGGGGGCATGCTGGTAGTGTACTTGTCACTACTATGTAAGCCCCTTAAAGTCTGCTAGTAGCTCATGTCCTGCTTCCTATAATAATTGTGTAAAACACCAGATTAAAAAAATGATAATTTTATATTAGAATCGATTCTCAAAGTTAAACATTCTGAAAGAAAGAATTGACATCTCAGTATCAATCCACATATACTTTCTCTGCTTATTTACTCCTACACTCGGGTGCACAGCATAACTTTTCACAAATTGTAGTTTTTGTAATTGACTGAGTAACAATGATCTCATGCAGAATGTATCGGAGTAGAAAGTAGTTGTGAAGTGAAAATAAAAGTTGCAACAACTTGATGTACTCAAGTGCAAATATGGGGAAAAAAAACTCACTTAATCCTTTTCTACTTCGATGTTCCAGAGGTTAATGTCCACATTGTCCAAGGGGGTGTTCCAGACTCAGAGGCTTACTCGTATAATCACGACTTGATTGTCTCTTGAGTGGCTGTCAGATACTTAAGCACCTAGTATTTAGTCATTTAACTGATGCTTTGTTAAAAACTGACTGCTGCATGTGAGTTTGGGGAAGCGACAGTCATCTCTTTGGGTAAAGTTGTTGGCCAAGGTCAAGTAAAGCCATGGAAGTCAAAGCAGAGGCAACTTGCAGCGTCCTTGTTCCTTACCACAAAGCGATAGTCCTTCCTGGCTAACAGTAGAGGTTTTGCCATAATTTCTGGACCGTCGTCTCTCTCCTAACTACTGTAGCTTGCTTAGCTGTCAACCTGTTTTTGTATGGACACCAGAGGATTTCGAGTCATTCCATAATATGCAGTTGCTACTTTATATTGAAAATACTTTACTACTACTTCATATTTTTATCTGAGCTTGTTTGTTTAACAGTCTGCTTAATTTAAAGCTTTAAAGCTTCTTTTGACAATCTTTGCTTTTAACCCTCACAAATATCACAGTCAGTTGTTCACACAAACAGTGTGTTGTAACTCTGTGATGACTTTATGTCGCTGATTTTCTCCCCAGAGGTTGACTGTGGTGAGCCCCCCTCATTTCCACATGCCGCTATGTTGTGGAATCAGAGCAGCAGGGTTGGTGCTCAGGTTCACTACCAGTGCAATGATGGATTTTATAATTGGGGGAAAGGCAATGTCTCACTGTGTACTGCTGATGGTTACTGGAATCCAGTAAATATACTCTGTCAAGGTACCATATTATCTATTATCTTTTTTGGGAAGTTGCTGTTGACACACAAAATGATTAACTTGTTTTTTTCTGTTTCTCTGGGGAAGGTAGTGTTGACATACTAGACAATTTAGTGGCTTCTTTGACAAACCACCAGATGTCTCAGCTGAAAAATGCGAATGGTGCTTCACATTGTATCTTTGTCAGTCTATTATATATCTACATCAGTTTCTGCTAACTGACCCACCTCCAGCTCACATGCTGGCTATTTATGTCAGCTGCTGCACATCTACACCAGCTACTGCACATATACTCCACATCTACATCAGCTACTCCACATTTGCATCAGTTGATGTATTGTTATTATACTTGGACCTACATTTAATAGACATGTTATCATTTTGAATTGCGTTGCAATTTTTGTTTTCATCACATCTTTCAAGAAATTGAATCGTAAGCATTTAAGTTAAAAAAAACACTTTGCTGAGTCTTTGTAACAAAGCAAGTCCTTCATAAATAATACAGTCAGCCATTTATCAGACCAGTATCTTGTAATTTTGTAATGACATTATGTCGCTGATTTCTTCCCCAGAGGTTGACTGTGGTGAGCCCCCCTCATTTCCCCATGCTGCTATGTTGTGGAATCAGAGCAGCAGGGTTGGTGCTCAGGTTCACTACCAGTGCAATGTTGGATTTTACAATGCAGGGAAAGGCAATGTCTCACTGTGTACTACTGACGGTTACTGGGATCCCGTAGATATACTCTGTCAAGGTAACATATTAACTTGTTTTTTTTTTCTGTTTCTATGGGGAAGTTACTGTTGACATACTGGATTATTTAGTGGCTTCTTTGACAAACCACCAGAAGTCTCAGCTTAAAAAATGTGAATGATGCTTCCCATTGTATCTTTGTCAATCTAATGTATATCTACATCAGTCTCTGCTAACTGACCCAACTCCAGCCCACATACTGGCTATCTACATCATCTACTCCGCATACACATCAGCTACTGTTCTGCTATTCCACTTAGATTAACATTTTTATTGATATTGTGACATTTAATTGTTCTTCTCACATGGTCAGTCACTTACCAGGACAATGCATTATAATTCTGTGATGACAATATGTCGCTGATTTCCTCCCCAGAGGTTGACTGTGGTGAGCCCCCCTCATTTCCCCATGCCGCTATGTTGTGGAATCAGAGCAGCAGGGTTGGTGCTCAGGTTCACTACCAGTGCAATGATGGATTCTACAATGCAGGGAAAGGCAATGTCTCACTGTGTACTACTGACGGTTACTGGGATCCCGTAGATATACTCTGTCAAGGTATCACATGAATATTTCTCTTGGCTGATGTTGGTATCCATACGTCTGTCTCAAATAACCCATATTTATTTCACCTATTCCGCAGCCCTCATTTGACTACCCATGACTTCTGATTTCCCAGTCAGAAGCTGGTAGCCTCATAGATGTATATGACTGCACAAGGCCGGTCAAAACTTAATACTGTATAATGCACAAATCAGACAGAAACAATCAACCTAAGAAAAACATGTAACCATTGATGGTCAGTTACAAATCAGATCATGTCCCTGATATCTGGGGTTGACTTTGGTGACTTCCCCATTGTCTCTCAGTGCTCTGTTATACCACCAGAATACCTGCATGGGTGCTAAGGTTCATTACTAGTGCCATATGGGATTATATAACATTTGGAGAGGTTGTATTCCTCTTTGTGACCACTAGAGGAACTTGGTGCAGAGCTACAATTCTCTGTGCAGTTAGGGCAGATAATCTGTTCACCTTAATCCACCTAATCATCTTTGTGAAGAATGTAATGAACATTTGTGTTGTGTAACATAACCTCAGGATCATGATTTTAGGTGTGTCTTTGACTATGGGTTGCTGGCCTCCCAGTCAGAAGATGTTCTCGACGTGATACCAAAAAATAGCTTCAAGTCAAGGAGTGCAGTTCCAGCAGACTTCTCCGTCTCATCTGTCGGAGGAGATGCACAATACAGAACTAGCTGCGTGAAACAAACTCATTTGTCTCTATACCTGGCTTGTGTACAAAAATGACAGGCTTTACTAGGTGTGATGCTTGCCTAACTTATATTCCAAGTTAATTTTAAGTTTAGTAAGCACACACACCTGTGCTGTGACTAACTTCCTGTTATTACAAGTTTGTGGGTTCCCGTTTTCATATTTCCAGCATGTGGCTCACCTGCCTAAAGCCTCTGTGACTGTGATCAAAAAGTCACCAGTCTGAGTGATGTATGTGGACACTTGAGCAGGGCCCTTAACCCCCAGCTGCATGGGCACCACTATGGGCAGCTGCCAAGCTCGCTATCGCCTAAATATGTGTCTGTGTGTCATGGAGAGCAAGACAGGGCAGAGAATTTCCCCACAGAGATCAATAAAGTACCATTATCTTATCTTAAATGAATGTAATTGTCAGGTGTAGAATGTGGGCTATTGTCACTCTCTAGCTTGCACTGTGTGTTGTTAGATATGTAAAGATACTTTTGCTGTTTAAATAATGGATAATGTGGCGATGCATTATAACTTGTGCCACGTTTTTGCGCTTGTTACAATTACACTAAGGAAGCAGCAGACCTGCCAAGCTTCCACAGAGCGGTGCGATTCTTCATCTTCCCCCTAATCCACTGCTTTCTCCGAACCCCAGCACTGTGCGGTCCTGCCCCCTGGTTGCCCCATGCAGTGGTGGAGTGGCAAAATGGCACAGTGGCGGTGCATCGCTGCCAGGACGGATACCGAAGTAGGACAGGAAGCAACATATCTCTGTGTGGTCCTGCCCAGACCTGGCACGCTGCCACCCTCGTCTGCAGAGGTATGTTGCTGTTTTGAGCACTTGCTGCCTTTTGCTCTCCCTTCGCACTCTGCAGCTGTACAGTAGGTACCTCCTGCAGATACACCCACCCTACTGTCTCGCACTGCACCAGCACATTCAGACTTTCCCTCTGATCGTCTCTGTCCGCAGCCACATAGCTCGCCTTGACTCTCGACCTTTGATGCTTTTCACTCCTTTAAAGTCTGATGCTCTCTGTGTCCTTCTGCATGTTAAAGAGGTTAAGCCACCCATCAGTAAAGCGGAGGTGTTTAATGAGAGCTGCCTACGGTGGAAGGCTGAGATGAATGGTGGACACCATGAACACTACACCGTGAGTCTGCAATACCAGTCCAGTCTTCTTACAGTGTCTCAATCTTTGGTTTTGTTATAGTGATCAATCAATCAATATATCACTCAATTAAATAATAGTATTAGATGTGTGGGCCTCCGATTTAATAAATATTACATTATAAATGTATAGGGGATGGGATGGTGGTGCAGTGATTAGCACTGTTGCCTCCCACCTCTGGGACCAACGTTTGAGTGTCTACCATGGCTCCCTGTGTTGTTGTGGGGTTTCCTTCAGGTACTCTGGTCCCCACCAGTGTAAAGACATGCTGAGGTTAATTGTAGTTACTAGATTGCCCATAGGTGTACCTGTGTGAGTGAATGGCGTGTGAGTGAATGGCGTGTGAGTGGATGGCATGTGAGTGTATGGCGTGTGAGTGGATGGCGTGTGACTGTGCCCTGCAATGGGTTGGTGTCCCATCCTAGGTTGTTCCCTTGTGCCTGTAGCCTCTGGGATAGGCTCCGGACCCCCTATGAGTCTGAACAGGACAAGCAGTTACAGAAAATGGATGGATGTATATGTATTTCCTTACTAATGGCTTTATATGTTCTAGAATGTAAATCTCACTCTTTCAGACAAAGAAGCCAAATGCCAACTTCTAAGACAAAAATTTTGATTGCATGGTCAGGCATAGCGGGGGCGGCATGGTGGTGCAGTGGTTAGCACTGTTGCCTCACACCTCTGGGACCTGGGTTCGAGTCTCTGCCTGGGTTACATGTGTGTGGAGTTTGCATGTTCTCCCCATGTCATCATGAGGTTTCCTCTTGGCACTCCAGTTTCCCCCCCACAGTCCAAAGACATGCTGAGGCTAATTGGTGTTACTAAATTGCCCATATGTGTGAGTGAATGGTGTGTGAGTGTGCCCTGCAATGGGCTGGCCCCCTGTCCAGGGTTGTTCCCTGCCTCATGCCCATTGCTTCCAGGATAGGTTCCAGACCCCCTGCGACCCAGTAGGATAAGCAGGTTGGATAATGGATGGATGGATGGGTCAGGCATAGCAGTATACCCATAGTACCAAGGTTGCAACTCCAAACCAGATGCCAAATTACAATACCAAAACCACATTGGTGAACTTAATGGTCACAGAGTACTGCATCTTACATTTTAATATGCCAGTGGTGTTTCTTGCAATGCTTCATAATCTGTTGTATTTCCCCTCAATCAGGTTCAGTTTGTGGGATCCAGGGCTTATCAGAAGGCATTCCAGGACAAACAGATGCTGGTCTTCAAATCAGGAGCTAACAGACCTGAACTCTGTATGAACCTGCTGCCAGGAACCAACTACTCCATAAACATCACAGCACAGACTGCAAATTTCTCACTCACCATCTCCGCCAACACCAGTATCCAAGGTATAACATGTGTTTTCAATTGAGATGTCCTTTGTTAGGCTGCTGACCCCCTGCGACTCTGAATAGGACAGGTGGTTACAGAAAATGGATGGATGGATGGATGGATGTCCTTTGTAAATGCGAATTAGCGTTAAACAAACAGATTTACCTACAACAGAAGCACAGGGAAGTGAAAAAGGAACAGTTTCTTCCATTTTCTTATAGCTTATATAACTTTTCCATTGATCACGTGGTCTGCTTGACCACATTTTAATTGAATCTTATTTTAAAGCTCTTTGTAACTTGATTTATCCTGTAATCCATCATCACTCTGAGGTGTCTTGAGACAAAGTAGACAAAGTATTACTGACAGAAGAAACGAGGTTCTGATGGCTCAGATACGGCTCTGGAATTTTCGTCGTCAGCAGATTAGTGAATCGTCAGCTTAGAAGAATGAGATGCTAATCTCTGGAACCAGATTATTCCAACACCAGGAAACAGAATCAGCAGCAGATTTGACAGGCTCTCTGCCAAACTTGTTAGTCACCTCATTGACAGTATCAGTGTCATCACTTGGACTATTTTTACCCTGACTTGTGGCATGATCTTGTCTACTTTCCCATAATGGTGATTCAGTGAGGAAGGAAGTGCTTCTTTGATAGACAGCCAGTGTGACAGCTGCAGTCTAACAGTGTGTCTCTTGGGCACGTGTCTGTTAACATGATTTGGATTATTAGTATACCTTACTACTGGTATGCTGTATGCCTCTCAGATCTTTGGTTTTGTACCAATGTTGAGAACTGTAGGTACTCCCAGAATGCTACGAACTAAACACTCACGTATCACTGCAGCTCCTCCGGTCCCTCATGTCACCTTCAGAGATGTAGAAGGTTCCTGTCCTACTCTTGGACTCCACAGAACCATCCACCCACAGGATGCAATTAGGTGGGTCACTTTAGCCTTCTCATCCATCAAATTCCAGCAACATTAGTAGGCATAAGTCCAATAATGTCAGTATACTACATTATTGACATTGACCATAGACGTAATCATGCCCATATACTACATTAGCACATCTAATCATGAGTTTAACAATTTCATTTTTGTTATGCATGTAGGACTCATTAAATAAGGCTTTGGCACCATAACACTGCCTGTTTTTTTCTCTTTGGGCCTTTGAAGTATCTACCAGGTTTTTGTGCTGCTGCTTGAGGGGAAGGTTGTGTTTGACTGCTCCTCCCCGCACACGCCACACTTTTATGGCTGCCAGGAGCCGTGCCAGGAGTACGTAGCGGCGGAGGTCCAGCTGGCTGGAACTGGGAGAAAGCTTTTCTTCACTGTGGGGGACCACCAGTGGTACGGGGGGTACTACAATGCCCCCCTGGAGAATGGCAAAGACTACTACATAATACTGCGAGCCGTCAGTCAGTGGGCAGGGGTAAGGATATCCTCAGGTTTGTTGTAAGCAGCGCTGAATGGCTTCCTGACATTGGAAGGGCAGGCCAAGAGCTCTGAATGCTCTGTTATGCTTCAGTGGGTGATGACAACCCAACTCATAGACCAACATGAATTTTCTTATGTTGGGGAAAAAAAATACCTATAAAAAAGTCAATCAATAAAAATCTGAATATTTTATGTAGGCGATGAAACAGAGTCCTAAAATCTTTTGCTATTTTTGTTTACTTTTGACCTCTAGGTCAGAAAGCAGTACTGTGTAATCTGGGCAAAAGTCAAGGGTAAGATAATTATATCCTGCTACTTCCCTATTTGTGTGTGCAGTTTTCAAGAGAATTAGGTTATATAAATAGCACTTATGGTACTTATCATGTCAGCATGCTGAGTCTGGTGTATTCACTTAAACAGCCAAGACACTGAAGCATTAACGTACAGTTTTTTTCTCAATTGCTTTAGCACATTTCATGAAACATACTTACATAACATTCTGTTTCTCAAAACAGTGCACATAGCACTGCATATAGCACAAGACTGTGGTTCAGCTGCAAAAGGCCTTAACTCACCCAAAACAATTGACTCATGTCACAAAAGCAAGTAATTCTATAAATGAATTAGTCAGTGCCTCTAAAATGAAAAGTACCTCCAGCACCATTTATGGAAGGGAAAAGAAAGAAAAGGTTAGAATGAGTGACAGGGGCCCCTGAGTGACAGGGGCCCCTGAATGAACATATCTGGATTGGTCTGGCTTGGGGATAAAATGTGAAATACTTTCATGGGGCCCAGAATCTCTTGCGGTGCCCTTTGTACACATGTAACTTCTTCAAATCTCAAGACAAAGTACAACAGAAAAGGAGTCACACAGATCTTTACAACAACAAGAAATGAGGAAAGTGACTATTTAAAAAAAACCGGAAACAAAATCATGTGCTGTGGGAACCAAAAATACAAAACCATATCACTGCAATTTAGAGAATATATTCTTGAATCAAGAGAACTGTTTTTCATGTGGTAGCTTACACTATAATTACATACATATTTACATCGTTTTAGGTATAAAATTATTACACTGGGGAATTACATAATCCAATTCAACCAACTAGACTTAAGCAACAGAAAATTATGCTAAATGAAATTAATTGTATAAAACCATTTGTATGCAGGTACCAAAAGATTTGTAAATTTGTGTGAAACAATGAGAAATTATGTTCTGCTGTGCAGAAGTGACATCGTGGTGTGGGGATAACACTTATTTTGCAAATGTTAATTATTTGAGAAATGTGTCAACGCAATAGAGAAACACTAATACTTTGTTAAATTTAGTTGAATATCTATTCATCTTCCAACAGCTTATCATATTATAGGCCCACAGGGATATATTTAAAAGAAAACAAAAAACAATGGCTCAGAGTCATGCCTCTTGAAGCTGAAGGAAATGTTTCACAATATTGCCTTAATCCATGTGAAAAAACGGTTACTGAGTTATTTTACCTGCAGGTGCATCCTACATCATTGAATCAGTGACTCTCTTAACTGGGGGATCCATTGGATTGGTTGCATTCATAGTACTTATGGGATATTCATATACCTGGTAAGTTGCATAATGCACACTTAAACACAATAGACATAAAATTTCAAGTACCTTATCAACTGATATTCATGTAAATAAAGGAAGTTGCATCACTTTCCTCTTAAAAGTGAACTGGACCGTTGTTTGCAGTAACAAATTTTCAGAGTCAACATTGGCTATATTTTTCCCTGAATACTTCATGTTGACCAATATCTTACTTAACTTTACACCCCATATGTAGTGACGGGGGGGCAGCGAGTGGCTCAGTGGGCTAAACCTGTGTCTGTGATTGGAGGATTGCTGGTTCAAGCCCAACCTCAGCACATCTGCAGGTCTTTGAGCAGGGTCCTTTACCCCCCCCCCCCCTGATCTCTGTGTGCTGCTATGGTCTCACCTACAAAGAGCAAGTTGGGGAAGGCATAAAGAGAATTTCCTCACAGGGATCAATACAAGTATCAATTATAATTAATTATATTTACACTAAAATGCATCCCATTTCCAGATTCTAATCTTTAGTTGCCCCATGAGTTCTGCAAATGGTGTATCTTAGCCCTGCAAAAATGCTCATTGGTATATTCTTACATTATAAATGGCCTGGGCTTGCCAATCAGGAAAGAAAGCAAAACATTTCCCAGTGTGTTTATGATAAGAATAAAACATGAAAATTTCATATTTAGATTTCGATGAAAGTATGTATAAATAATCTGTTCAAATGAGTACTGTTTGTTTATTTTCCTGCAGGTACTGTAAGAAGCAATAACAGAAGTTCACAGTTCCCCTTACAGAGTCCAATGTGTATAGTCTTTAATCCTGGGATTGTAATGTGCCACAGCACAACAAATGCAGTAATTACATTTTGAGATTCTGAAGATTTTTACATTGACTTGTATCCATGTTTCAGTTATTTTTTTCTAATAAATCTTAAATTTACCCTACATTATATACCCAAAGTTCTTCATGGATCGTGACTCCACTTCATAGAACATTAACACTTGTAACACCTGTGCCCTTTAACAAGGTGCAGCACATGGCTAAATAATGAAATGTTTAAAAAAAACAATGTGAAATTAACTTGGCAGCTCTCGCATGATTGTGATTATGATTATATGAGTAATTTGTATGGCATACATCCAGTAACCCCCAAATAACAGCATATTTTGCATCTGATAGGCAGAAGAATTTACGCAAGTCCTATACAACATTTCTCAAACTGTAAATAAGTCCTACTCTTGATCAGTGTGGTTGACTTCCTTGAGTGGGAGAATATTTCAAACTGGATTTAAGGAAGCACTTCTTTACACAGCGTGTAGTCAGAGTATGGAATAGTCTTCCTGATAACATAGTGCAAGCTGAATCCTTGGGTTCCTTTAAATCAGAGCTAGATAAGATTTTAACAACTCTGAGCTATTAGTTAAGTTCTCCCCAAACGAGCTCGATGGGCCGAATGGCCTCCTCTTGTTTGTATAGTTCTTATGTTCTTATGTAAAAGTACATGTGAAAAATAAGCCATTGAGCATATAGCATTAGCCACCCACCCCCCCTAAAAGTTCTTGATGGTTCTCTTCTAAAAGCAGACTGCAGTTCTGGTTTAATGGTGTACCGCCTTGCCTTTGTTAATGATAATGCCACAAACAGGTGGATTCAAAATAGTTGATCAAAACGTGTTTTTAAGAGACCCGCTGCACGGTCTCCGCGTATTTAGGGCTCTCTGCGGGGGCATCTCCATTCCCGCCGCTTTGGACGCGTGGAGATCTGCTTCCTTTATAACTCAGTCTTTCTCGGCTCACCAATATAACTGGGATTTCAGCCGCGACACATTGTACAGATTTAGGTTAAGCACTTATAATTTTGTATTGTAGGCCAACCCCCCCAAAAACACACACACACACACACACACACACGCACTCACACACACAAACACACTTTATGTTTCCTATTGGTGCTATTCCCTATTTACAAACCACTTGTCACCACAGCAGCTCAGAGGTCGTCACAATCTCTTCATAGCTTAGGGGCCGAGAGTCTGACTGCATTAAGTTTGCATGCTCATGAAGTGTTCCTCATATTCAGGGACAGGCTCTTCAGATACGCAGGTTATTAACTACACATTTTTAAAATATTATGGTTAAGAGATTAAATAAAAGTCCAACTAGGACACAACACCTGACAAAAATCAAAATGATTGGCAGCAACGAAAACTGAATGTTACGATGCGCTTTACGTTACACTTCAGCATAAAAACAGTGGATTTATGCCTCCAGGAGACAGCAAGAATGTGCTCATGTCCTTGAAGAATCATTTTGTTATTTACATGAACCGATGAAACACGTCATGTTAAAAGGTAAGAAACTACTTACATAAGGACTGTACATAAACAGTGAGGTTAATGCCCACTCATTGTAAATAAAAATCCAAAGTCTTGCTGCTATATCATGTACACAAAAAAAACCAAAAAGACTAGGACCTTGAATGTATGTGAGGGCAAAATGCAATATGCAATATTTTCATACATTTTACATTTTCTCTCACACACACACACACACACACACACACATTTCAATCCTAACTGCTTCAAGAACTGTAATACATCTACAGACTGTACATCTATGTCTAAAAAGAAGTATCAAATTATGCAATGGGAAACACAAAATAAATACATAAATTAATAAAATCAAAATAAAAAAGGTCATTGACCTGTGATAACTCATATCGTGGTTGGTTGGTTCTACCCGATAACCATGTGTCTAAAGCACTGCTTGTTCTCCAGTGTCTTCTTAAGCCCTTTGGAATGACTGTTCTGGTATAAGTATTTCACATCATCTTCTGAAATCCTAGGCCAAAATGTTCATTATAATCTCTAACTCGTGTCTGAATATTCACATAACTACTGCCCATTTCTCATCTGGCTAACACACACGCACCTTATGATACTGTCTCTCTTCAATGGGTTAGAAAGTTCTCTCAAAGGAAATCATGAGTCACATAAGGGGGGAAAAGGTAATATCTTTAAAAAATAATAATAATAAAAATGCCAAGGGCCAAGTCTCTATCTGTCTCATTTTCATCCCTGGTCTCCACACTTTGCTGTTCAGTAGCTTCTTTCCTTTTTTTCGATTTATTATTTTTTTTTTTGTAAAGCTGTACTCAGCTTCTCACAGTCACACATCCAGGATCTCTTCCGCGGTCCCTCCACAGTGCAAGCGGTACCGGCCTGTCCTCCATCGCACAGTGGGGTCCCACAGGGCAGACAGGAAGATCTGGATGGCCATAGACTCCCTGATGAACCAGGCAACGGCATAATCCAGCTTGGAGAAGGAAAGCGGACCCCCCTGATGGAGGAGAGCGTTAGGGTTAGAACCAAACGGATGGATTCAGGCCCATCCTTGACGTTACCCATATTGCATCAATAGCTGGTAAGTGTTTCATAATCCATCCTGCAACATCCATAGTTTTGTTGTTTAAATCTCTGAGCATCCCAAGGAAATCAGGAGAGCTCAGCAGGCTTAAAAACAAGATGTTACTCAACAGTAGAGTGGTGGCTTAATGTACGTCAGTGTTTACAGGCCAAGGCAGGACCGAGACCTACCTGGATGCCTTGCAGCTGGATGTAGTCTGCGATGAACCAGGCCAGACAGTGGCACAGGAAGAAGACCATAACATCCCAGTGGAAGAGGTGATGCGCCGCCCAGCCGATGATGAGGCTCGCCACGAAGCACTCCGCGATGGGCTCGCAGATGGTGCCGGGGAGCATGTTAATCCGGAGCTTGGCCCACCTGAGAGAGCGAAATGGGGAGAGTTGACACAACCCTGGGAATGCCCATGACCTCGAAGTCTGACCCAATATCTGGTTACCTCAAACTGCCACAGTTATATCAAAAACTCCTGAATGAGTAAAAACCAACAGATCAAGATACTGTTAAACCAAAAAAAGAATTAAAAAAAAATACACTGGAATTTTAAGGTATTTTTGGAATGTCAATGAAATGTTTACAAAGTTATGCGAGAACGTGAATTAACACTGGATATAGCTCAAAATTCATATTTTTACTTTAAACAATACATTTTTATTCCAGCATTGAACACATCCTGTGATTCATTTGTTTAATGATTTAATGGTTAGAAGCTCAGAGAGGTCAGAACCACGAATAGCCCAGCTGCATACAAGAAAAGCCTGCATCTGAAAAAAGGGCACACTGGTAAGACTGGTGGCACTGGTGAAAGACAATGGTCTCAAAACAAACCTGATCATCCGTGACTGAAATTGTGTGATGGAACAGGAACCCGAATTCTGCAGTGCCACCTGCGTTGCCATGGCAAATTTCCAGCCCCTAAGGGACAAAGAAATTTTTTTTACGGTATATCACAAATACATTAAATACACAAATACAGGAAGGGGTTATTAAAAACAAACATCTGGCAGGCTGTCAGACAGGTTTGAGGATGGAAGATGACAGGAAAGCAGAAAATCTGCGGTTCTCAACCAAAATCATGAAACCCCACACACACCCTTGGGACCCAGACCCCTATGAACCCCCCACTAATGAAAATTACTAGACAGACAAAAGCAATAAAAGGATTATTGAAAAATTAAAACCATCATTTATGATCTATTAAAAGAAAGAGGCTCTAACTGGATATACTCAGTGAACTTCGAGTGACAGTGTTATTTTTAACAGGAGCAAACAAAACATAAATAAGTGAATATATTAGCCTTCACTGAGCCCTTGTTTATATTACAGCACAACATTTATGTCCACTTAGAATGGAGCATTAATTCAAATAGCTGTACTGCTTATAATGGGCTAAATCATAAAGCTTAAATTCTCATTAAAAATTAGCCACACCATGGGTACATGAGAAAGGGAAGTTCTGGCCTCGTGAGAGCCTCTGTTTTAGTTCCTAAAAATCTTCAGTAAGTATTTGTCTGTGATATTTTGGTTCCTGTTCACCAACTATTTAAGGTGTAATGATTTGTATATTCCGGCAATCAATGACAAAATCCTTTAATGTTTTTGCCATTCAGATGAGTCTCAAAAACAAATCAAATGTACCCAACAATAATTTAGCAGTAGTTTGTGAGTTAACCATCCTTGCACCTGCCTGTTGTACTTCACAAATGCTGACAGCTATTTTCCATCCTGTGGGAAGCGCCTCTAATGTAATGGAAGCTCAGGTAACCCAGAACACCACCAACACCAAGCCCACCTGTCTGCGATGGCTTTGGCCATGAAGTAGTCCTCAGCGATGTACTGGGCGAATGCGATGAGGCCGCCAGCCTGGTCCAGAACATCTTTCCTCATGAGGCAGGACATTCCCGTCACGCATTTGAACCCTGTCACATTCGCAGAGATGTAGGAGCGGGGGTGGGACGTCCCGAAGTATACCTATGATGAAGAGAGCACTCATTTGCTCCGATTGCCCAAAGATCATTCAGACAATACAATAATAATAATAATGATGATGATAATAATAACTACATATATAGCAACTACAACATTAATAGTAATACCAATAAAGTATAATATAGAAACCCCATATTATAACATAAAATAATCTGTAGCTATGAAAAGAGACCATCAGAGCAGTGGTCTCCTCATACACATGACCACTATAAAAGCTTCCTTCTTATACACAAGATTCCCTGATTAGCTTCACAGGAGAGGTGTAGCGATGTGCTTATATCTGTCCAACAAAACACCAAAATACCAGTAACTTTTAGAAGAACAGAAGAAATTCCTGTTAGTTTCCACTGTGCCACTGTTAATCTGCATATCTTCTAATGCTAAATTGTTTTCCCCCCCCCAAATATACACTTACAACCCAGATAAATCACTTAAAATATTTTTCCCCCAAATGCCTTTTGCACAGTAATGCAAATTTTTACAAATAAACACTTGCCATTAATAGTGTTTGTTTTGATATGAGGATATGTACGCTGAACAGGTATGTGTCATCAACTACAAAAGGTGACATTTTCTTAGTATCTATTGACCTACTGAGATGTTCCAGCGAAGAACTTTAATCTTTAAGCTAACAGAAAATCAATCAACGCGAAATGCTTAATGTTTAGCATGTTAAGTTAACAATGCTGCAATTATGTAAAATTCAAGAGTCAAGCATATTTGGAAGCAATCGAAATGGCTGCTCAGGGATCATGCCTGGAAGTTTAACAACATGCACTCCCCCTCGGCCCTGGAGTTGGCCCCTGAATAACCCAGGGAAGGTAGTCAGAAAGGAACCATCCAAGGCATTTATTATCTCACAATTGCCACCTCCAACAATCCTGAGAGGATCTAATAACGCAAGCAGAAAGAGGGATATGGAGGATTTTGCAATGCGCAAGTTACCAGAACAACTCCCCAAGCAGGACAAAGCATACATCCACGGAGAATACCTACTACCCTGGGTGAGGTATTGGGCAAGCTGCTTCATTACTCTAAAACACAATGTTACACAAAGTAGCTTTACAGGAAGCTGGACTAATGTAAGGAGTATGCATATTTTAATGACACATTCAAGAGAACAATATTCTGAATGTATTACAATCAGCCTTATGATGCCACAAATGTTGTCACTGCACACATGCAATAACTGAACAAATGTACATACAATGCTCACACGCAGTCTTGGGAAGCTTGCTTAATTCTGTAAAAATGTTGCAGATTTATTGGTTTCATAACAAACGTTCACTGACAAATAATGTGTAATATATCTGCACATATTTTTCATGCAGACATTTTATTGTCAGTGTTTTTTGACTGAGTCCGTCATTCTATTGTTGCCATTTTGCTATTAAGAGCACTTAAAATTATTGGCTCCCAAAGGGTTACTGAACACAAATGTTTGGGAGTTTTATGCTATTGCAATGGTGATACTAATTGAAAAGCACCCAATGAGACTGCTTGGCAATGAACTTAACTCAGAACATTTTAGAACTATAATTTGGGTTTCAGCTCATCAATAATTGAAATTCACGTTTTCTTAAAACTACTGGTTGTTTCTAATGTAAATCTTTCATAAATGGATGAATGAAGTATTGATTTATTTGTTATAAAACCAATACTTTTTCAATATTTTTACTGAATTAAGACGACATTCGATGAGGACTGTATATATAGTTAAAATACAGTGGAAACCATTTATACTGTAGTGATCGCGTGTCTGGGTGAAATTGATCGCTATAAGTGGGTGATCATTATAACAAGTTTTTTTCTTCTTTATGTCTCAGGCAGATTACCATGTAGTTGACATTAATATATTTATTACACAAATATATGGTAATAAAACAGACAGCGTCGCTATTTACTTAATTTTATGGATTTCAAAACACAGTCGCTGTTTCAAACACTTCAAATTACAGTACTGTAAAAATGTAATTACTGAACTGTGTATAATTCTATAATTTGGGCTCATAAGTTTAAGAAATGTGAGGGAGAACTAAACAGACACAGCAGTTTCAGTAACAAAAAACGGGGGGTGGCGGACAGTGACAGTTTCTAACACTAATAATAAATCATCACCATCACACAATCATCACACCATCGCCATGCAAACCACACCTACAATGAGCAGTGAAGAGAAGAGCAGGATTGGAAATTCATTTCATTAAACTGGTTTACTAGTTTATATATATTATACACACACACATATATATAAACATAAACACATATACACACATACACACACATCATGAGGAAGAGTAACACACACCTGCTCCAGGGTGGCAGCGAAGCCTTGCCTGTCGGCCACATACGGCAGGCCGTGAACAAGCCCCACCTTCTCTGTCATCTGACTGGCCATATCGGTGAGGGTGTCCTGTTTCACTGCACAGACACGGAGTATAACGGAGGGAAGAGCATCACCAATGATTATCTTTTCAATATGATTCGACTTAATACATGGTTGGTATTGCGAGTACCGATTCTAGTGTTTGGTGCGGGGGGGGGGGGGGGGCATCAATTCTCCAAATGACATCATGAGATTTGGACCGAAAGAATCATTATTTCAGTGTTGATCTGCACATCCATATTAAAAAGTTAAAATTGTACATGCATTATTAACTGTGGTAATCATCAGTCATTTGAGATTTTAAAAAACGGCTGTTATATGTAAAAGAGGGGTCAGGTAATCTGTTGCACAAAAACCCCCCCCTCTTCGACAATATAATCGGGATGATTGCCTGCCACATGCAATGTGAAGGACAATGCCCTCGTGACACTACTCACCACGTATTCCGCTGTCACAAATCCAGACGAGGTCATACTTGGCCACCACATAGCCCGGCATTAAGTTGTTTATCTTGGGATTGATGCCAACTTTCTTTCCACCTATAATACACACATTTTGTTGTTATTGCTTTGTTTGCAATCAGTGAGCCATTGCTATGGGAAAAAAAAACCTCTAGCAAGACAAATGTGAAAGAAAAGTGTTTTTAAAATGTGGCCCTTTTCATTATACACCAACGTTCACAAAGAGTGAACAAAAAAAATAGCTCTTACCAACAAACAGCCTGGCATCCACATTAGGATATTTTCCAAGAAGTCTTTTACACACATTGATAGCAGGGTCATCATCATCTTGCACGCAAAGCAGAATTTCATACTGCAAAAAATAGAAAGTGGAAGTGAAATTTTAATCCAGACATACAGAGACTGACACACCCTATTAAAACTAGCCCCAAAGAGACAGAAAACACTGGGCTATACAGAAAGGTAAGAAAAATTAAAATTTTATATATATATATATATATATATATATATATATATATATATATATATATATATATATATATATATATATATATGGGATGGCACGGTTCATGAAAAAAAACCGAACCGTTCGGTTCGCTTGTCTCGGTTCGGGGCATGCATGCGTCGCACGGTTCGACGGTTCATGACATGCGCAATGTAGCCTCGTGCCCAGTATGTGACGTCAGTGTGTTTCCCTTTCGCGCGAAAGAATAGGCTATATATGCACAGAGCGGTGTGATGTAGTTCCGGTAAAAGTTCAGCCAGCTAAGTAATTTCCGGTAGCCTTTCGTTTGCTGCGTTTAGCTCGTGTTTTCGGCGTTACCACCCTGTCTCTGAAGAAAACGTTTAAATTTCAGCCAACCGATAGCACAACATCTGAACACTGTTGTGCGCCTTTGTTGTGTGACTTTATTTAATGTGCGGTTAGGCACTTTGTTAAAGAAAATTAAGTTATCTGTGACAAAGCACTCCAGTGAGTGTCATGCCTCGATCGTCCGCTCTTTCCGTGTGCCACGCCCCCTCGTTAACCCTGTGTGGATTCCCCGTGTTTACCAGCTGTTCCTGATTGTTGTCAAATTTGTCATTACTCCATTGTATTTAGTCCGCGTTTCCGTTTCTTTCTCCAATCCGGTCATTATATTGTAATTCTGCTTTACCGCTCGTCTGTGTTCCTTTTGCTCATTAAACCCCACATTCCCCCGATCCTAGGTCTCCTCGCCTCTGATTCCCCGGTCAGCGTTGTAACAGTGAGCCTGCTTCCATGCTGCAATGTGAACATTTGCCATGTTCCTAAAAATTCTGTTTATTGCACAGTGTCTGTTCACACAGACCTACAGGCTATTGCCAGATGATTATACTAGACATATCAACTGGACATATTTTGCACTATTACAGATTGATGTCTTGTACATACACAGAAACTGATTTTATCGATTACTCAAGAACATTCAATATAATTAATACCAATTTTTTTCACGTTATATATATATATATCAAATGTACCGTCATATATATATAACGAACCGAATCAGGCTTAATCAACATAGGTGATCTATCATTTTAACGATCCCCAATTAAATTAACCCCGTGGACCGGACAAATACAAAACGAATGATTAAACATTATATGCATCTCTTTTTGTATGTTTTCTAAATAAGACCGCGTGCCCATACACAACTGTAATAGCGATTAAAGCGATCTATTCTTTTAGCATTTATGTTAAGGCAAGACTTTTATTTTATTACTGTTCTGTGATTAATAATGTTTAATAATTTTAATAATGTGCTTTAAGTCAAGTCAAATTCAGTTTATGCATGATTACATGATATAACTTTTTTAATACTGTATCCTAAATTGTGGATAATTAAGCTATATATCATATGCTGAAGTACATTTCTGGAGTGTTAAAGATTAAAAGAAAAAAATAACAAGAACCGTACAGAACCGAAAACCGTGACCCTAAAACCGTGATACAAACCGAACCGTGGGTTTTGTGAACCGTGCCACCCCTTTTATATATATATATATATATATATATATATATATATATATATATATATATATATATATATATATATATATATATATATATATATATATATATATATATATATATATATATATATATATTTTTTTTTATACACACATACACACACACACACACACACACACACACACACATACTGATATTCATATCAAAAGGAGCCATTCGCAAAGCATACGGGTCTATTATTTCACCTTATATCATGAATTACTGAAATTTAGCGCCATGAAAAAAAAACACACATAGCTACTTGTACTGTACACAAAGATGGAATTCGAGGGTATAGTGATAATGTTGATGTAGCTATTATGGGATCATGGTGAAGTGTGACAGTGACAAAAGGATGTGAACAGCAGCAATTAGGACTTCTTTGCTACATTCTGATGCAGGTTAGTCGTGATACTAGGTCTTTACTTGAAAACTAAACTTTCCTGAGAGGCTTGATGAAGATAGGGACATACTGGTAGATGGGGGGAAAAACTATATAAAATACACCCAGCCTTTCATACAGGCATATACAAATTAAATATATACAGGGATATGTGCAAACCACAGTAAGTGAAGGAAAACATATTTAAACAATGTAAAATTTATTAATGCATGTCAATTTCAAATTTCTTCCAATGCTAAACCAGATTTCAGTTTAAGGTATAATGCTTGAGCACCTGACTCACACACAAAAAAATAATTCCAACATGGGAGACAAAAAAAAATTAAAGCGTAAAGATGCATTGGTTCATCGTGATGAATCAAGTATTAAGGCGGCAATTCAAATGTATTGATCTGTAACATCAGAACTTTTCGTGGAACATACTCCTTAAAAGATGAAGATACTCTTACTTTCGGGCTGCATGTTCTCACATTCACACGTAGGCAAGTCGGTCTGCAAAATAGCAATGGTGGTACACAAATTTCTTAAACGTGGGACCCAGGAGAAGGTTCACGAACGTTCATAAAGGAAGCACTACCAGACAATGATCTTTGTACAATAGCTTTTGGGAAATTCCCCTGTTTAACCACTCACTCAAAAAGTTAAGAATTCTTGCACTGCAAAGCTTTTTGGAAACGCCTCTTTTGCAGTGCACACAGTAGCAGTGCAATAACTATAGTAGCAGTGGTTAACACTATGAGGTAGTTAATTAGCCAGCTAAGTAATGTTTGCTTTACATAAGCATGATATACTGTATAGGTCAATATACTGGTGTCAGCCTATACTCATTAAAAATCAAGATAACTAAAATGCTGCAAACTGTTAGAAAAATCTAATTAAGATGTTGAAACCACCTTTATGGCAACAATTTACACCCCTAAATATAGGGATGGGTATCGAAACCTTGAATTAAAGAGGCCCCAGGCACCGCAGTATCAACAAGCTCTGACGCTCTCTTTTCTGTTTTCAGAACTGAAGAAATTAAGGAAATAGATTTCCTATTTATTATTGCTATATAAAAGTTCTCTTGCATATTTCATTTTTCCAGTGCAGTTTCTGATTGCATTTTCACTATTCTAATCCAGAAGATAGATCTCTCTTGGAGGCTCTGGGTGAGGGGAAGGATACTGGGGAGCTGAGTCAGTCTCGCTCTCTTTCTCTCTCACACACACAGCAATGTGCAGCACACACACAGAAACCCTGCTTTTAGTGACGATGGCAGAGAGAACTAAACATTCAAAAGTGTGGTAAAAATTTCACTAGACTCGATGCTGACAACGCTCGTAGCCACAAGTGCAAAAAGTCCTTTGCATATAAGGGCGGGAACACAAGCGACCTGTCGAAACATCTAGCGAAAGCCTATCACATGCATATGGAGAAATGCACAATTTTCGACTGGCTAGCTCATGGTTTATCTAGCTCTGCCCCACTTATGTCAGGAAAACGGAGCCCACAAATGGAGCTAACTAAATTACATGAACATGGATTAATGGATTTGTCATAAATAAAAAGTACAGATAAGAGTACCGTTAAAGTACTGGGTGGATAAGCAGTATCAGTAAGAGTAGTTCATCCTTATCTAAATAAAAGGCTTATATTCAATTATTTTTATGTAAAAATAATTGGACTGTCAAAAAGCTACATTTTCTTAGAATTGACTTATGGATTCAATTTAAAAAGGTGAAAAAGTATTTTTTTTAAAAAAATCACTAAATATGAAAAACAATGCTGCCACAAATAACAAAGAGCATAATCTGTACTGGTTTGCATGTCAAGACCTAAACCCAGTGATGCATGACACTAAAAACTAATAAAATGTCTGTTTCAAAATCAGTTTTTAAAAATAAGTAACGAAAAGCAATTCAAGGTTAAACAACCGCATGCCATACTAGAGGAACAGTATTAGAATGAGCATATCAGGGCAGCATCAAAGACGAAGAGGCCTGAAAGGGCTGTCAGGACCTCGCTAAATTCCCCGAGGATCCAACAAAATGCGATCAAGCATAACTTGGCTTTAAATTCAGTTAGAGCTCTTCCTTCACTCTCATTAAGCCAAAAACACAACTGACTAAACAGACTAAAACTAACACTTGGTCATTAGGTGCTCATTCTATTCTACAGCATCAATTTGAACACATAAGTTGGAGGGCATTACTGGCAAAGGCTACCTCAGACTCTCATAAAGACATTGTTCTATACATCTCTTCTGTACCTGATTAGGCCTATAGCAGTCTGACAATGCATTCAGTGCTAACCGGAAGTGAGGCAATAAAAAAAGCAATGCACAGCTACAAACAACAGATTGAAGAAAACTTCACTCACAACCACAGGACGCAGACTAACGACTATCTTTCTATAGATTCATCTATTGACTATTTTATTTATTGGTCAATTAATCAAAGCAATTAATTTTCCTCCAGAAAATCAACTTGACCGTTCAATTTCATTTTATTTTGACAACAACAAACTGTGTCATTACAGGGCTTCAGATAGAGATTTTCGGCACATACTCTGCTAACTTTTGGGCATCAATCTGTATCAGTTTGGTATATCCTCATGCTTAAGAAATTCTTTTAGGGGAGTTTTTTTATATGGTTCATTTTTATTTCAGTTTGCAAATTATTTTCTTTTATTTAGTGGCCATTTTCATTTGTTTTAGTTTATGATAATGACACTGGTCCAAACAACTCGAACGAGCAAGGACACACAATGGCACAATCAACATAGCATAAGTCAATATTTTAACCTAAACATTTTCACAAACACATATTCAATGGAGATTCTAATACAGCATGCAGACAGCTATATGGCTTTAATAATGAGTGCATGTAGCACCTACAAGGATAGAAAATGTTAAAAAGCTCTCCATTTAATGCTAATTTAACAAAACATGAATAGACAGCACTTAGAGTGGTTTTGCCTACTCTGGCTGTCCATCATCCAGATTAGCGCTTGTGCATTCTCTTCAGATGCTTGGGCATAGCGCTAATGTTGCTGTGGTATGCCATCAAACTTTGCACAGTGTAAAAACCACCTTTTCTGTGATAATTTGAACTACACAAATAACGTACTTAGATTTTCCAGAAGGCCTTTGATAGTGTCCCCCACAAACGGCTCTTGCTTAAGCTCAAAGCTGCAGGGGTTTTAGGAACTGTGGCAGCTTGGATCAAAAGCTGGTTAACAGACAGGAAGCAGCGAGTAGTTATTAGAGGCAAAATGTCACAGTGGGCCTGCGTTCATAGTGGGGTACCACAGGGTTCAATTTTAGGACCACTGTTGTTCCTAATTTACATTAATGATATTGACACTAATACATACAGTAAACTTGTTAAATTTGCAGCACAGAGGCTACAACGGGATATTTGTTTAATTAGCAACTGGGCTGAGACCTGGCATGCAGGGAGCAGAAATATAAATTTATGGGTTCCACTGAAATAACGGTAGCTGATTATGAGAAAGACCTCGGTGTGTATGTTGATGCTTCCATGTCCCACTCTCGCCAGTGTGGGGAAGCAATTAAAAAGACCAAAAGGATGTTGGGTTAGATCTCTAGGTGTGTGGAGTTTAAGTCAAGGGAGGTGACGCCACGATTATACAATTCCTTGGTAAGACACCACCTAGAATATTATGTGCAGGTTTGGTCACCATACGTTAAAAAGGATATTGCTGCCTTGGAAAAAGACTCAACATAGGGCTACAATAATGATTCCTGGTCTTAGAGGAATGTCTTATGGGGAGAGGTTAGCGGAACTGAATCTTGTCATGTAAAGGAGATTAAGGGTGGACATGATCCAGGTATATAAGATTCTAACAGGTCTGGATGTTGTTCAGGCAAATGGCTACTTCAATATTAGTTTAAATACTAGAACTCGTGGCCATAGATGGAAATTAGCGAACATTTTAAAGTGAATTTGAGAACACACTTCTTTACACAGCATGTAGTTAGAGTATGGAATAGTCTTCCTGTTCATGTAGTGCAAGTTAAAACCCTGGGTTCCTTTAAATCAGAGGTAGATAAGATTTTAACAACTCTGAGCTATTAGTTAAGTTCTTCCCAAACAAGCTTGATGGGCCAAATGGCCTCCTCTCGTTTGTAAATTTCTTATGTTCTTGCGTAGTGATATTAAAGACAAATATTTGTTATAATGAACTGAAGCATTTTAGAAATCGTAAAGGTCCATTTTATTAAAACAAAAAAAATATATATATATTTTTTTTAAATACTAATGTAGACCCAGTCGATGACATCGTTGCTGGAAATGTTATCTAATTGTGGCCGCCATAGTGGCAGGGAATTCAAGGAAATACAAAATACAAAACAACAAGTGCAGCTGTCTCTACAGCACTGCATCCCTCCCCAACAAGCTTCCCACTTCTACGCTCCCTTTGATATGGACAAAATCCATGCCCTCCCCAAATGACCAGCCCCTTACATTCTCCACCACCAATGTGCAGGCCATACTAAGTAATGTCAACACAAGCAAAGCTACTGGATTGAACAGCACTCCTTGTTGTGTGCTCAGGGCTTGTACTGATCAGCTTTCAGGGGACTTCATAGACATATTCAATCTGTCTGTAGCCTAAGCAGTTGCCCCTACATCCCAAGACAATGATCGTTCCTGTACCAAAGCATTACACTGCCAACATCATAAATTGCTCCTCCTCCTTGCAATGATGATGAATAATCTGATCTCAAATCTAAAGTGAACCTGATTTCAAAACATTAAACCGTTGTTTTGACATATTTCCATTAAAATGTCATTGTAAATCTAAACTATTGCAAAAAAAATTTTTCCGTGTTCAACGACACCCCCATATCAGGATCAAGTCCATTAGAATTTTCCTAGAGAACTACATATCTTCATCAAAAAGATCTTTAAGTTAATTTTTAAATAAAGCTTTGAAGTTTGTAATTAAATTCTTCAGATAATGCACAATTCTTGAACAAGCACCACTTTCCAGTGTATTAAAACCATGCAGTATCACTAGCAAATGCTAAGCTTACAGCAAGAGGACCAACGAATAATCACAAGGCCAAATCATGAGACCAGCCATTTCATCAGATGCAATCACATTATTGTGATAAATCGGCTGACTAAGCACTAAAGATGTCCAGCACCCGATCTAGCTCACATTTCATACTTAAAGTCTCATGCAATGGTCAGCTGACATCCTGTGCTTCATTTTACTTCCATTTCTGGTAATACCCATGATTAACCACAAAGCACTATTGTGTGGGGTACAACCTTCCAGCACCAACCACATGCTAAAACTGGTGTCCTACATAACATCAATAATAACCAAAATTCAGATCACAAGACATTTTACACAAAGAAAAAAAAACTGAAAAAGATCAGTCTTATAACAGACGCACAATCTGGCAGTTATGAAACTATTAAAAAATAATAATAATAAAAACATTTTTTAAAAACTTTGGATTCAAAGGAGGCTGAATGAGACAAAACTGCTTTAGTTCTAGGAAAGCAGCTTTCAAAAGTCTGATTTTAGCATTTTGGAATTGCTGTTTTTGCAGTAACTGGAATTGCGGCAAACAATCCTAACTGTCCACATTTACTGCTAATGTTATGGCAGCACTTCTCCCACAAACTGATAATCTGAATTTTTCTGTAGATGTTTTCAGCAACAATATTTAATTCCAATCCTGGTGGTCAACAGACCAGTAGGTTTTCCAGTTCTCATTACACTACTAAGACTGCAGAAAGGGAGATAAACATGTTCAGTGTGGACAAATTCTTCAGTGAGGTGAGGTGGGTCAGTGTCTGCAACAGCAGCCGGCTGAATACAACCCTTAAAAGTCTACAGGGAACAAAGATACCTTGGGGTAGTCAAGCTCAAAGAAGGTCTCCAAGTTACTAAGTAGGTTGGGGTCCACACCCTTCAGGGGCTTCAGAAGAGACACTCCTGGAAGCTTGCTATATGGCTGTTTGTCTGTGCTCTTCTTGTGGAGGTGAAGTCGACTGCAGGGAAACAAAAGAGGAAGATAGTATCAGATTACTGAAGGACTTATGCAAGGTGAATATTTATGTCATAGACAAAGAATCCTGCTGGTCTCCAACCTTGACGTTTACTACATGAATGTACACCTTTAATTACTTACATTCCTACAAATACTTCTATCCAACCCAGTGGGCCACACAGTCCCCCAGTACGTCTCAGTCAAACTTGACAAGCATATGCTTTTACAATTTCGGCCAAACATTCATACACAAAATCTCTGGCAAGACTAAACATGCGAAATACTCTCGATTTTGCAAGATAAAATACCATACTACTTACAGTGTACTAAGTATTTAGTTTAAGAACACACTGTCTTAATGGTGTAATACAGGTGTAGCGTCATCACCTTAAGATGGGTCCTGGAAAATGTGACACTACAACCTAACGGCACACACCCAATATTATGCAACACTATAGTGACAGTGCATGTTCCAGCAGGCACTACAAAGCATCAATACACAATCACATTCATGAGTAAGGCATTCCAGAGTAACTAATCACACCGCATTTGTAATTCATATCAAGCCAAGAATCTCTAGTTTAATTTATTACTTCAATACCAAATTTCTAGTAATTTATACAGCTTGCTAAATTATTAACGGCTATGCTTCCCATAAAAAGTGTGGACTCATGGGTTTCCATAACCACAGAGCCACTACTGACTGCAAAAATTAACAAACGCCCGTGTCCCAGTGATTATTGCCCTACATTAACGCGGACGAATGCCGATATTAGGGTTACTGCAGAGAAAAAGCGAGAGTAGCTGAAGCGAATCCAGCTGTAAACACCGTTATAATGACAGGGAGCGAGCAGAACGGCCAGGGGGAAGATGACTATTAATATGCCCTGTTGAAATGACAAGGCCGGGGCTATTACTGTATTACCATAACCGACATCACTTCGCCGACACGCGACTACAGCCGTATATCTCCCCCATTCTAATAAGACACAGCGAGACGCCGGCCGCTGGCTACTTTCAAAAACGTAGCTTTGTACCATGCTAGACTCACCACCTCCCGAAAATGTCTGTACGGCCTCAATGGAGGAGAGCCCTGCGGCACCACGAACCCTGCCAGTGATGTCATGGCAGAATGCGACTAACGTTATCTATCTAACTAGCTAGCTAGCTAACGAATCCCTCGTCAGGCATTCACCACCCACTGGCCGTGACTACACCAGTTCAACGTTTTCTGCCCAATCAGACATACAAGACTTTTCTTTTCTTTTCTTGAAGCTGTTTTATAACCGTTCGTAACAGATTAACTAGCAGATATTTATGGAAGGATCTACCACGGACCCGTCGGCTCAAGAGATGGCTAAAAAGCTGACTACCGAATAGAGAACAGATTGCACAGTTGGCTAGGTAATTATTTCAATAAATGGAAATACATATGAACAGACGTGTATAATACAAACATATTCCTAAATAAAGAAGAAACGACGTGTTACCCCATGCGGCGGATGTATCTCGGTATAAACGTAAAGGGTAATACTTACACATAGATAATAGATATCAAATGCATCAGCCAAAGAACAATAAACAGAATTAATCCGAATAAGGCAAGCCCTTGTAAAGCAAGCTCAAGCGGGGCCATGTCTAGCACGTAATTTGTCTAAACCCCACTAAAAGTGCTCTGCCGAGCACCGGAGAGGTTACCAGCTACCTATACAAAGCAGGCAATCATGAGACACTGCGGAAAACCCAAGCTCGCGAACGGCGTATCTTGGGCGTTGCTTCCTTCTTCTTCGTCGCCACGTCCGTTTTCTTCATCCGTTTCCCACTAGTTTTTTTAATGGACACGACGCCTCCCTGCTGCCACCGTCTGGCTGGAGGCTGTATTTGCCTTCCAGAAGGTCTTCGAGGCTGCGCTCTAAGCGTTTCCATATTGTTCCATCCGTCTATCTATCTTCTGTACCCACTTGTCGTGTGTAGGGTCGCGAGGGTCCGGACCCTATCCTAGAAACCATTGACACAAGGCAGGGAATAACCAAGGATGGGGCGCCATTCCATTGCAGAGCATGCACATTAACATCGATGGACAATTTCGTAACTCCAGTTCATCTCTGCATGTTTTTTGGACTGTGGGGAAAAAACCCGAGAACTTGGAGAACACCACACGACGACACAGTGAGAGCATGCAAACTCCACACCGGGGAGACTGGAACACCGGTGTGAGGCCACGGTGCTAACTACTGTGCCACCATACTTCCCCTTTGATGTTTTCGTTCCTGTTCTTATTATTATATAGTGGTAATATATGCTTGAGTTTGCTGCTTTTATACTTTCTTCTCAATGATTAATTCATGGTTACCATTGAGATCAATCCTTGTCCACCGCAAATTTCCAAAGCAGCTCCTGCCATCACTACGCTCTGTCACAGGCATATTTGTTAGTAGAACAAACATCTGTGCTCTGAACACAGACCTACTCTTTATCAGAAGCACCATCTGTTGGCTTTTACCAAAGGCTTCCTTGTATAGATTACCTCTGCTGGACAGATATTAATGGAAGATGGACACTACTTAAGCTAATCAATAGCACAGTGCCGACTCAATGGCACAGTGCCAATACAACAGGCTGTTTCTCAATACTGGCAGGCTCCAAGATGCTTGTTACTAGTTATGCTGGAGCAGGAGACCCAAAAGGTGCTTTGTCTATGCAATAAAGATCATGCTGTCATCTGCAAACCGATTTTTTTCTTTTTGACACCCTCATAATACAACATTTACTAATTAACAATGGCAATTTCATTACAATTTTTGCATGAAACTGTTTTTCAGCAGTTGCAGACAATTGATCATAAAAGATTAAGCATTGTTGTCTTTCCTTGCTAGACCCTCTCCTAGTCAGGACCTGGCACACGGCAGGATTGAGCCCTGTAACTGATGACATGACAATGGTTTCAGTGTAATTTTGTTGGCATGATAATGATTTAATGGGAATTTTAACCAAGATTAAAATACAATCACACCCTAAGCAATTGCACTACTACAAAATAACAAAGAAGAGCAGAAAATGTGAAATGGAGCTGGCCAGATATGCCAGTACAACTGTGACTTCATGGTGGCTTTCAGGCCAGTGCAAATAATAAGTGTGTATAACAACAAACAGCTGAGTCATCAGAGATAGATGCAGGCCACAGTTCTCAGGCTGAGAGGTAGCAGTTTTCATAGGGGCCAAGGTCAAAGACGAATTTTGATTTCTGATCCTTTCAGGCCTGATCTGTAAAAACCTGATATAGAGAAACAACTTCTTCTAATTAATCTAGGGTACAGTAATTGATCATGGTATACCCACGGACATCCACGACTGAACTCATTTCTGAGTAGTACAGCATGCACAGAGGCTGAGAGCATGTGATTAAAAGCAGGGTCGTGCCCCCAGCAGCAGAAAATAAACTTTGTCAGTTAATTTATGTAAAAAGCATTACTATAGCACAGGGTAATTAACTAGCTCCTGCATCTATCTTATAGGAAAATGTCTAATGTGACGGAAAGTATTTCTGCTGATTCTTTTCATTCGCTCTTTGTTGCCCCCTCATCAAATGGCACCCTAGGCGGACGCCTATGTCACCTATAGGGTGGGTTGGCCTTGCTGCTTCCTTTAACTGCCATGGGCTTTAGAAGACTTAACAAAAGACAGTGTTTTTTTTGATGTGGGACACTGCATAAAACTGAACCACTTCCAAATGACTGAGGAGACATTGTCAGTTTTAGAGACAAGCTCCCTGACGCGTGTTCTGCCATTTTGCTGCTGAGGGCTTCTGCCCCAGAACACAAGGCAATTTAAGAGAGTGGGTCCGGCGTGCTGTAAGTAGCCGGGCTAAAGTGATTCGTGATTTTCATTTTACACATCATCCTAAACCGAAAACTCAATTTAATGAACAAAATTGAATTGTCAACCAGCTCTAGTTACAAGCAAGCAGACAGCTGCATCTTTCTTGCCAGTCACAGCAGGTCTTTCACCATTGACTGGTGCTGGTCCACAGTCTGAGAAACGCTGGAGTAGAGGATTCCAGTACCCCTGACCCAGTGCCCCTAACCCAGGCTACTGATCTGTTCTTGGGTCCCAGGCCATGTCTCTGTCCCCTGAATCACTCAGAGATTCCACCCCATTTATTCTGCTGGCTAGATGTGTCTATGCTTCCTGCTTATGAGCTTGTTTTTGACTGGAACAGAATTAAATTTATTTAGGACAGCATAACTATGATGTGCTAATGTTATAGGCCTAAATGAATTGCAATGACAAGAATGAAGATTTGCAAAAAAATGTATATCATTGCATCTATAAGCAAATAGATTGACTTCAGCCCATGGTTGGTCTTTAAATGCCTCCAGCGTCTACATATTAAATTAGCATGCTGATCTTAAACCTTTATAGAATATATGACATCATGCAGTTTAAGAATATTAAAATGCATTATATTGATCCCAGGGGAAAATTCTGGTATATAAAACAGCAAGAACATAGTGCACAGATGAACATGCAAATAGTGCCAGACAGACATTGAGTAAAGACAGCAGACAGCGCAAATAAGTAGCATTTAGCATACAGTGGTGAATGAGCCAGTGACTAAATGTGCTCCAAAACACCCTTTGCAGCAGATGGGCAGAACTGTTCATACTAATTTTGCCAACATCTTCTCAGTATCCAACAGCTGGAACATTTGTAACATCTAAGCCATTTAGTCAGAAATCACTAGTGGACTGAGGCAATTTGTAATTTCATGTAAAAGCCCTGTCATAATCAGCAGTGTCTATAAACCTGAGGAGTCCCTTAATGCGTTCAGTGAAATCAGGGCACTACACTGTCTGAAAAAAGTAACAATTTGTACCTTTGCTTGTCACTGGGGCTGTACCCTCAAGGGCCTGCCAATTGTACCCTTAGCTGTAGGTAAATGTACCTTTTAAGATACAGAAATGGACTATGAGGAACATTTTTGTACCACTGAGGGTACATTAATGTCCTTTGTACCTTGGGGATGTTCCTCAGAGTCCATTTCTGTACCTTACATTTGACTAAAACATATATTTACCTACAGCTAAGGTATAATTGGCAGACCCTTGAGGGTACAACCCCAGTGACAAGCAAAGGTACAAATTGGTAATCGGGAGGAGCCGATACGCTACAGCAACAGCTACTCCCAGAGTATGACAGCCATCAGAGTGACCAGACCGATAATAGGTATACCCAACTACAGAGACCTGGCCACTCCCCAGTTTGCGTACCTCAGAGAGTGCCGCAAAAATGCGGAGTTTATGAAGCTCCTCCAGTAGCAGAGGAAGATAGTCATCATGCCGGAGAGACAAGACGTTCCACGTGCCAACCCAAATGGGCTGCCTCAAACTGGGACCCAAATGGGCTGCCTCAAACTGGGACCCAAATGTGCTGCCTCAAACTGGGACCCAAATGGGCTGTCTCAAACTGGGACCCAAATGTGCTGCCTCAAACTGGGACCCAAATGGGCTGTCTCAAACTGGGACCCAAATGTGCTGCCTCAAACTGGGACCCAAATGGGCTGTCTCAAACTGGGACCCAAATGTGCTGCCTCAAACTGGGACCCAAATGGGCTGTCTCAAACTGGGACCCAAATGTGCTGCCTCAAACTGGGACCCAAATGGGCTGCCTCAAACTGGGACCCAAATGTGCTGCCTCAAACTGGGACCCAAATGGGCTGTCTCAAACTGGGACCCAAATGTGCTGCCTCAAACTGGGACCCAAGTGCCGCCATGCAGCAGGGGCTGTCTCTCCCCAAAACCCTATTTGCTCTCTGGTGGTTTACTGATATGCACCTGAAAAAAAAAATCAGTCACCTTAAATGCATAAAAATGCCAAACTAGGTCACTACAGTAATTAATCTCTAAGGATATAGTTTTCAGGACATTATTTTTATTTATAATAATAATAATAACAAATGTATAATGTTTTCATATTCTTTAAAACATTTGCTTAAAAATATATATTTTGACTTTACATATTACTGCAGCAGTCTATGACTGGAATAAATTACAAGCCTGGGTTTATGATGCAGGATAGGAACTACTGCCCTGCTTATCCTTTAAACCTGTGAGTTAGCATACGGAATTGCAGCATGGGAAACAAATATTTTCCTTAAGTAGACTGTAGCACGCATAGATTGCATGTGCATTTACCACATTTCATGTTTGCTCCAGCGGATTTGCAAAAAACACGGTGTTGCTTGATGTGGCAGTTAGGTGATGCAATACGAAGCATGGGGTCCCGCATTGTGGAGTCCCGGTGTTCTTTGCTTCCCTCCCGTTACACTCTTTAGTACACCCAGACAGGACAGGCTCTGGGTGTTCCTAGCTAGGTCGCGTCTCTTTCCAAAGATAAGTAGTGCAATATTAAAAGCGGTGTAAGTATCTGTAATGTCACGCGATGCAACCAGAGGTGTCTTCCGATTTTGTCACTCGATCGCTCTTTATCGCCCCCTGATCAAATGGTGCTGCTATAATTTTCACCGTTTCAGATGCACATAGTGCATGGCGGTAAACGGATCTAAAGTCTGGAGGAGCGTTACGAAGGGGATTTCTGCCATTTACCTAAATTAATCCGAATACCGACACAGATTTAGGTCTTTTTAATTTTTTTATTAAATCATCAGTCACATCGAGTGTTATCCTTTGGTCGAACGCCACTTTCTTTAAGATGTCCACAAAATAATTGACTGATAAATTAGCTGTAGTTTTTTTTTTTTATCAAGTATCCAGTTACCATCATTTAACGAAATACAGATAATATTTAATGGAATTTGTAAGCATTTGTCTGTTGTTTTTAACGTAGCTCTAATAGCAGTACTTAACTTTACGTAATAGTTTCAACAGCACTATAACTTACGCGACTTAGCTAGCTAACCAAATAAAATCAAAATTTAACGTCGATGGGACCAGTTGGGTATGTTTTTATTTTTTCAGAGTGGTGTAAGATTATTAATAAAAGGAAACGATACGTATACGTCTCGTGTGAAATTGGTAACCTTTTAGCTGAGCAGTTAGTCTCCCGTAATTTTATCTGTATATCGATGTCTGTCTATGTCTCTCTGTCTGTATCATTTCAGTAATTACAGGTCTGATAGAGAAATTACGTGTCCAATATAGTCTAGAAGGAAAATGTTCTCTGCTGTCAGATACAAGTCTATAGATTATGCATTTGAGGTAAGTATTTTTGGGGAACCGCGTTAAGTGTCTCGGATAATGTCATACAGCATTGCCTTTTTTTCTTTAAATGTCTGTACTGCCCTTTCAGACGATCACACATGGTATATCGTCGGGTAAACCACTCAGCTTCTCTCCAACGCAGGCTTCTACAAGATGCAAGCTGACTGTGAGCTTGCTGTCCCTCCCGTTACCAGAACGAACAGGAGAACTTCCGGATCTTGCTTTTAGGGAGCCATGGACCAGAGGTAGAGTCTTTGAAACAACAACAATAATAATAATAATAATACGTTATTTGCTCTCAGTAATAAGGTTTAACACACATAAAGGTTTTCCCCAGGAAACAAAACACCACCACTGTCATATGAGAAACAGCTTGATTAGTATTATCACTGTTTGTGATGATCCTTTAGGGTGTTGGGGGTAGGACAAATGAGCCTTGAAATCCCCCGCATGAAACGAACCTGGTTGGTAACCCACAGGTAATTGTGGGGTTTGAACCCCCTTATATCTCAATTACCCAGTTTTATTTTTAAATATGACCGAATTTGTCTTATGACAGAAACCATCATAGGTACTATTTTTTGTATTATATCCAGTTACTTTATGCTTTTTGCCGACTGAGTAAAAACTATCCATTTCATACAATTTTTTGATTTTTGAACTTTCTTCATTCATACAGCATTAATTTTCTTATTTCATACATCACAGGTATATCTTTTGTTAAAGATACTGTGGAAAACTAAAAAGGACAGTATGGTACAGTTGTATAAGAATTAGTTTGTTTTTGCATATCCTTGTTTTCTTTTCAAAGAGAGACACAATACAACCATCAGATTAATTAAATGTAACTGTATTGACTCATGTAAATTAATGAAAAAACAATATAACATGTCCAAGCCACAGGTGAGCAGTACCACCATTGGGATATTGTTTATTATAATGCTGTATAACCTGCTTTGTTTCCACAGCAAAAGTAATGTCCTCTTGTAGGCTATCAGTTGGTGGATCTGTGCTGGATGATTTGTGCACAAGTAGAGAAATGGTAGACATTCCAGAAAGGTATGATCTCTATTTATTTTATTTGTAGTTTACTTACTTTACGTATGCCTGTGTAGAATTTCAGAGCAGTAGGAGAGACAGAGGGGGCTTCAGATTAGTATTTTATTCCCGTTTAGTTCTATGCAAAATGATATGATCAGATAACCAAACGATGGCTTATATGCACGTTATATAGACTTCGGTCAAGGAACTCAGATCACACCTCCTCTGTCTGTATTGAGTTTACATAGCTAATAATCTTAATAATCTCCTAATTGCTACTGTTACATTGCCCATGTTGTGTGCAGATGGGCCCTGAATGGGCATCCTGTCCAGGGGTCCAGTTTTTTTTGCCTGTAATAAGAAAATGGATGGATTTTCAGTTATCAATAGATTCCTGCTACATTTGCAATAATATTTCCTTTTATTAGTAACCTGAGATTTCTGTTTTACTTCAAAGATTTGAACCTGTTTCAGGTGGTTAGGTTACATTTCTAAACCTGAAACCGCAACAAACCCCTTCTACCCTTTACATTTTATAACCCGGCGTAACTCATGTTTTCCTTCAGGATAAGTTTCTCCTCGACTCGAGGAGGAGTAGCATGTCTGACTTCCCAGACTGGTGTGAACCACCCATCCTGGTGTGAGACTTTCAGCATAGGTGCAATAGAACAACACCTGATAAGACAACATGAGAGTGAGTCCATATACGACATTCTCTCACGCTTAAGCACGCCCAGCCATGCACAATCGGGAATCTAACACACTTATATAATGAGATACATATAGTCATATGTGCAGCACATAGCAGTGCTTAACGACATGGACAGTAACTTAAGTACTATGAGGGAACTATATTGTCGTATTTTTTTTTTATTGTCATAATTTTTTGCAAACTAAAGTACTTTGCAAAAGTCTAGGAAATGTTTAAAGCTATTTATCTGGGTAGTAAATATTTGCCCAGAACAAAAACGTGATTAACACCAGAATATATGCATGTTAAGAGTAGCACAATAAAAATGAAGAGTAATTTCTGCTTTTCCCCAAGAAGTTACTGGTATCTCATGGGCCATAGAAGATGTGCTAGTGGTCAAGTCAAAAAATACATGGGTGTATTGGACAGTCTCTGCAAATACTGGGGTGACTTTAGGGGAGGTTTTGAAGTGGTTAAGCTAACACAATTTACACAATAACACAATTTAAGCAAATACCGTTGCATGGTGATCATTTAAATATCCCTTCTTATGACTCCCTAGGACTTTTCACAGTATTGTACATACATACAAGGGCATGACTTTGGGTTGACCATTGGGGGGGTTGAGGTCTCCATCCATTTGAGGGGGTCCAGGGGGTTGTATTGGCTGGTTTTGATTACTGGGGGCAGTTCCCAAAATTTTTGCACATTCAGAGGACCATAAGCAATTAAAAAAGATTGTTAGCTAGCTTTGAGCATGAAATGTTTAATTTGGCACTAGCAAAATTAAGTATTTCAGACCTGGGCACTAGTAAGTAAATGACATAATCAAATGGCAAATATTTAAAGATCTTATTTTGCCTGATTATCTTTGCCCTGCAACTTATGCTTACCAGTGTAACTACCCGGCTTTCAGCAAGAACAAAAAAATGTGCAGTGGGCCAAAAACAGTAACAAAATTTACCTTTGCATATTCCTTTAAAGCTGATTTGCCTTGCATGGTATTTGCATTTCCCAAGAATACAAGCCTTCGGTCTTCAATCGGTTTTCCCACTGTGCCGGCAGAATTTCTAAGCACATACGTAGATTTGGTCCAGTCACAAATAGACGGTGGATACTGTAGCACTAGCTTGTAGTTTCATACTTTGTCTTTAAGATCAACAAGAAATATGCTCTGTAGATATATCAATGAACGTATCTTATATTAAGAACTCTGTCTCCTGACTAGGTCTCTGCTTGGAGGAGGCGTTGTGTGTTGATTTCCTACCAAAATTCCAGAAGCTTCCATCGCTGAATGTTCTTTTGACCAGACTGAAAACCCTAACTGTGTCAGACCCTTTGCTAGCCCTCATGGCTGTTTCAGAGCCCTGCATTCTGAGGTACAGAGCCCTGACTATCCTCATTCATTTTCAGACCTGTATAGGAAGTAGCCAGCATCACTGTTATACGTCTCTTGAAACATATAAAACAGGTTCTCCATGGGTTTTTGTAAGCTGCAGTGTTATAACTGTCCTGTAGCTTTTAAAGTCTCTTGAATGACTTTCGGTTTGTAATACGTAAAATAGCCATTAATGCCAAGAAATATGAATCACAGGAACATACATATTCTGTATAATATAAAATTACAGATGATCTTCATCTTTGAGCTAAATAAATAGTTTAGATATCATACCTCAGTTTTAATTTGCTGTATTTGCTATTAAATCTATATCAGTGAAAATCATACAATTCACTGGTGGAAACTGAAGAGCTTTGCTTAGCAGACATGGCTAATTCTCGCTTTACTCGGGAGAATCTCCTGTGCAGGGACTGTGTGCCGTGGCAGGACACTGTGGCAGCAGGTGCCCAGACTGGGGAAACCAATGTAAAGGAGCATTTTCTCACAGAGTCTCTGGCAGACACAGAGGTACGGCTGCATGTACTTTGGACAGAAGGTGACATTGGCACTGATTAAAGACGTGTTGCTCCAGCACGTGCTATCATTGGGTACTAAGGGTGAAATGTAGCACATGTAGTACAATATGTGAAGAATTAGTAATTTTCATTTAGCTAAACTGTTTTTGTTTAATGTCTGTTTTAAGAGATCCCAAAATGTATTCACTGTTTTTATTTTTTAAGTTTTCTTTTTAAGGATCCTTCTGTTTTGAAGGATTTCTGTATTTTCAAAGGTATCTAAGTGGTTTCTCATGTATTGTTGAAGATATGTTAGTGATGGGATTTTGCTGGCTTTATACCTGCCGAAATCACCTCTTTATGTGCAGTATTATCTGGCTACAAGGAAAAATATACTTAATGTCACTTTTTGGTAGAAATTGCTGGAGTTGAAAATGTGTTGAATTGTAAAACACTCCAGTGTTTTCCAGGGTATGTTCTAGGGCCATTTCAGGTGCCCTGATTGTTCACCAGGAGAACCCTTTGTTCCAGAGTCTCCTTCTTGATGTGGTACTTGAGGTCCACGTCCAAAGCCCAGCTCGCCCTTCTCTGTACAGCACCCTCCAGAACATAACTTCTGCTGTCCCTGAAGTTGTACTGGAGAGTAGTACCAGTCTGGAGTACCTCAGAATGGGTGAGGGGCCCCTTTTCCATCCATCCATCCATCTATCCATCCATCTATCAGCCTGTGAGGGTGGATCCCGACCGCTCTCACCAGCCACTCCACCTCATCCAGTCTCTCTCACCCGAGTACTAACAGCTGTGTTGTATTCTGGTCTGGTTTTGTCAGTTCCTCCATATCTGTTTCCTCGTTGTGAGGAGTTGGTGATGAATGGCCAGTTACCGAGCGTCACTCAGCCCTGCTTTCCTCCGATTGTGGCTTTGCCTGTCTGCTCCTCCTGATCCCCTGCCCGGGAGTACGTGTTCCACCCTCTCTCTCGGTATAAGTGTCTCCCTCATCTGCACATGTACCTTCTTTCGCCTTCATGTTCAGGGTAGATTCTCCGTCTTCTTGACGATCGCTTACGTCCCCGACCGCGATTCTTGTGTCTCACCTTGACTTTCTGTTTACTCTGCATATAGATCCCCAGCCCTTGAAGTATCCCTTGACACATCCATTTATAGATTTTTCTTAATCACTTACCCAGTATGTATTTTAATACAATTTCAGCAATTTTGTTCATTGATAAGCGGCATAATTCTAGTTTTATGAATTGCAAAATAATCATCTGGAAACTGCTTTGTCGTTAAGTTAATAGAAAAAGATGACTTTCGGTTATTATCTTTGAACCCATCGTTATTTGTTGGCTGTTACCCCACATTAACAATGCTGTGGCCTCATTTTCTATTGGACTTTTTCATTTATTTAGTTCATGTTGAGATTTTGTAAATATTTGAAATAACTGAAAAGCTTTTTGAACTTTTAGAATTTATGCGCTTATATAATTATTTAATACCAGGAATTGTGGACTTCATAATTAATGTTTTGATTTTAATGTTTTTATCTAAAATAACTAAAAGCTCCATAGATTATATATTATATCTTTTATATGTGTGGATGTTTATATTTAGTGTTGGGGAAGTTACTCACAAAAGTAACCCATTAAAAACAGAGGTGGAAAGTTCCGGTCCAGAAAGTACAAATCCAGACCAAGGTTTTGTATCAACCAACCAATTTAGTATGTAGTAGAAAAGAGTCAATGTCACAGAATACTCAGCTGGTTGAGTACTCTGTGACTGGTTCAGATTAAATGCATGCTTGGGCAAACGTATATGTCTTAATGACAGCAGTCAACATCTGAACTAAACATCAAAACATTTCTTTTTATGACAATTATCCACAAAGTGTGCAGCTTTTGTCACTGCAGTGTATCTTTCTGGGCTTCTGGAAGAACATTTCTAGAGCCTCTTGATATGGGAAGTCAGAAACGTCTGACCCATTTACTGAGATCCACATGCAGGCTGCAAGATGGACTCTATGCAGCATATTTGGATGTCTATCTTGACCTGCAAATACATTAACTGTTAGGCTTTAAAAGTGATAGCTTATAATAGTGATAGTTTAAAGCAGAAAATCCCATTGTGAAACGTATCTATTACCCTGTTCATGGCTGAGAAGTCCCTCTCCCATTTTAGACTGCTGACTGGGTGGTTGACGTGACATATTTTCCGACGCGCGATCCCTGTCCGCTGGTGGGAGTGTGCTCACCTGTGTGTGTGTGCACGTGTCTGTGCACGCTCATTGGGGCAGAACTCCGCCATGCGCGATACAGAGAGCAGAGGAGAATTGTAAACATGCGACCGTGTAGAGACAAAAATGACAAGCTGTTGTGTAAATAAGATAAATAACATAAGGCTATTTAGTTTGTTTAATAAAAGGACAATGTATAGGCCTGTTCTATAAGAAAGATAAACTTAAATGACTTCTGCTGTGATCTGGTGCTATATAGAAAATAAAATTAATTTGACCTTCGGGGGGGGGGGGGGGGGGGGGTGAGGTGCCGTTGTGGGGGTGTGGGGCCCCCCTAATATAATGGTAGGGGAAACACTGGTAATAACCATATTTTAATCTGAATGTACACAGGTTGTACAATAATAATCATAATGAAGAAAGATTAAACAGATTGATTCTGTGGGCTTCTGGTTGTTGCAGAGATTATTTTGTTAAGTTTTACTGTGGCTTGACTTCCAGGGACGAAGGTTTGAATACCACCTGTTATTTGTATGTGGAGTGTGTGTGTCTGTCTGTGTGTGTGTGTGTGTGTGTGTGTGTGTGTGTGTGTGCCTGTATCCTGCAAAGGTCTGAAATCACAGCCAGGGTGTACCACTGCATGATGAGTCTCCACTTGTTTTATAGTGACACCAAAACTTGCAATAAGGTTTTTAATTTTGACTTTGCCATAGGCCCTGTTGCCTCAACGGGGCAATTTTGTGGGAAAGCGAGTGAATTGGCATGACCCCAAGCAAATGGTTGCACCATGACATTATGCACAATTATATGGTCATGATGTTAATTGTGTATGCATTACCTTTAGAATAATCTGAACTTTTTTCTTCTCCTCATTTTAGATACAGCTGCAAGTGTCCAAATGAGGGTAGAGTTGTATGACATGCCCAATGAACTAACCAGCCATGATTTGGCAGTCGAATCACCAGTTCTTTCTTCTCCTCCAGGTACACAGTGGGATTTTTTTTATAGCCATTCCCTGAGTTGATACATGTATGAGTAATTAGCCCCTTTCAGAATTGCACTGCCCCCTGAACTTTTCTACCCTGGAGGAGCTGTGTGTGTGAATGCAATTGTCTAAATAAGTTGTACCGGACAATAAACGGACTTTACCCTGTGAGCTCCGTGGTACAAAGTTATTTTCGACTGATCCTCACGTGTGAATGTGGCAGGGAGAACTGCGGGGAATTCACCACGAGTGATTGGGTGTGTTGATGACATTTCTATCATGCGACTGGCATGAAAACTGAAGAATACAAACATTTGAGGCTGTAGAAGAAGGGCTATTTACAGGAAGACCCCCAACGAACATGGCTAACTGGAGAGACAACGAGATTTGGGAACTTCTGTCACTAGTGCTGTAAACAAAACACTGTGATTTCCGCAGCATTCTTTTTGCGTCATGCCCCTGCTTCCTGCATGCTCTACACAATCACCAGCCCCCCATATAAACCAAATGGAATATTTCTAGTCGGTGTGAACGCATCTGACACTGACAATCTTTGGTTGTGTAGCGCATATGTGGAAAGGAAACTCTGGAAAATGTCCAGACCTGATTCTCCGGATAGCGTCCAGAATTCATGTGTGAAAATGGCTTATGAGTAAGCAATGGAGTTTATTATGTGTCTCAGTCTAAGCTCTGCGGGGTCCTGGATTGAACCAATGGGATGATTTCCTTTTGAATTGGGCTTTGAATTGGATACTAAATAGAAGGTGAACTATAATATTTATTTGCTAACCAAGAAGACTGTAGATAATGAATGGGGGAATTTTACCTGTGTTTCACTGATTATGTCAGAAGTATTTTGCCACCCAATGGTGAAATGGCAAGATTAGGTTTAATTTGATATAAATTTTTAACAAATTTGTTCTGCTGCTTGGGCGGCCCGATGACTAAGTGAGTTACCTCACATCAGCTTTGGGGATTGGAATCCTGCCTGTGCTCTGTTCGTGTGGCGTTTTCATGTTCTCCCTGCTGTGCTGGTCTCCAGTGGGTAATCTACGGTAGAAAATACAGCCAGGCTTAAGATAGCAATGAAAAAATAAGCAGCTTGTCTCCCAGTAAGTGGGTTGCGTCGCTCTTCATTCTTTCCTTTCAGCCTGTCTCATCCTCCTGCCCAACCTGGAACTGGATGTTCCCCTCAGACCTCCATGCCCACCCTGCCTCCCCCAGCCCAGGACCAGCTGCCTCCAGCTTCAGAAGGAGACACTGTCACCAGAAGATCGTCTGTGAGTCAATGAGAGATGCTGCTCTGCGTCGCACAGACCGAGAAGCGCTGAGCACGATGATCAAAGCAGCGACTGATATTTATATTCAGAAATCAGTACGATAGGTTCCAAACCGTCTTTTGCGAAAACGTCCTTAACTCATACCAGTGTGGGTGTATTTGAATCCTGAGGTTGACCAGTATGTGGATGTCTTTATACCAGTTAGCGATTGTATGTTTGAGTATAATGGTCATGGACTGGCATTCTGTCCAGGGTTCACCCTTGCTTTGTGCCCTGTTCTACGTGGGATAGTCTTCAGACTCACTGACCAGGATACGCAGTTGGATGATGGATGGAGGATCATATCTTAATTGCATTCCACTCTGTTCTCTATTGCCTGACTTTTTCGGTTACTGTTGTGATGTGGTGGACTGGCAGTGACCTTCTGCATGATGGTGGTAGAGCAGCAATGGAGGGCCTGTGGAAAGCAGAGAAACATCACTATTCCATCCTGGACCTGCTGCTGGCAGGTAAGGGCCTTCAGAGGTCCTCAATGAGGCACGATGGATGACCCACAGCCCAGAGTGAAACCAGGCTGGGGGATTCATGCTACCTATTGTATTAGCCAATCTATAAAGCATCTGTTAGCAGTCATAGGCTCACAGATGGTAATTACAGTCTGTGGAGGATTATTGGAAAAGAGAGCAAACAAAACCCAACTGTGTTTAATGCAGCCAAGGGACAAGTGGATCATCCTCTTGATCAGCTTTTCCCCTTCCAACATTGTACATATTGAATTATAAAGAATATTCAATCACTTCATTACTTACAGGGAATTCAAATGAGGCAAATGAGAAAAGCTTCTTCATGTTAAGCATAAATATAAGCATGCACATATAACAGATATATAATCTCCGGAGCTTTAAATTTTGATTTATTTTCTGCACATCTAGGCAATCCAGGGTTTCTAAATATTTCATTACAAGAGTCCTGTTGTGGTTGAGAAATATTGTCTCCCCAGCACTTATTTACACAGATGCACCCACACTACTGAGAACATGACCTTTGACTCAAGAAACACGGATCACGAGAAAACTTTTCTTGTCATCAGTGCGATGATGTATTGGGAGCGGTAAATATGACCGCATCCACCTATCATCTGGCAGAACCGCAGGTGTGTTGCCGTGTAAAGCCTTACCCACCCCTTCTGGAAGCTGCAGAACTGATGGACATCAAGCGGTTTATTGAGGTGCACAGACACCTCGAAACTGAACACTTCATTCTGAACTTCAACCCGGACCTGGGTGTGGAGAAGACAACCCCAGTAGACCAGATCCACACAGACACTGTTCTTGCCCCAGTGGAAGATTTCTCAGTTTTCTCCTTCAGACAGATTGATTGTGAGTGAACTAAACTTACATCTGCCATGAACCCGCTACATATGATGCTTAGAAGCAACGGATCATGATTCTGATCACTTGGATATAAATTTTCAGAAGTAGCACAACATTTACTATGTTTGTCTTACCTATCAACAGATATTCTAACAGAATCGAGTGATGAGTCGGGTAGGTCCTGGTTTATGTGACTTTGCAGTCATTCAGTCAATGGATGTACATAAATTTGTGCACTTAATCATAAGGGTAGATAACAGTTTGGTCTCTGTCAGGATAAACTTTATTTTGTCTTATTCATGATCTTTTAACAGTAAACTTGTGGTCATCTTATCATCTTACCATTTATAGAATACAACCGTATTATAATCCTGTCTTGGCAGTCCAAGAATTAGTGAGAAAATGAATTGCTTTAATTAATGGCTAGTAATTAAGGTTGGGGTTTTAAAATGTCTGTAAAAATCAATGTTGTGACTGTTGGATTATTGACTTGCTTCTCTTACACTTAGAATATATAAAGCAGCCCAAGAAAGGTGTGGAAGACCTGGATATAGATATGGACTTGGATGACATGAGTGACAGTGCAAAAGTCAGTCTACCAGTCAGACCTAAAAGCCAGAACATACTTAACATACCTAGAGCTCACAGAACAGAGTCTAGCCCAGTGGGGGGGTTGGAGAGAAAGAATACATCCACCCTGGCCAGAGCTTGTGGAATGGAGACTCCTAATAGAAACACAGCCTGGACAACTCGGAAGGACCTAGACCCTCTGCTGACCTTCATGATGCTCCGGTCCCAGCAGTGGCACCAATCTGTCAACCAAGAGCATCCAGCAGAACCAGGTAAGACAACAGTTCCCGGACCTGCTATGGAACTGGTCTTATGACTGAAAGACTAACGATCCACATTAGTAAATATTGATGTTGATTGCAGAAAGCTAATTTTGAATTATTTTCATTGTAATCGTTTTAGTCATTTTTAAATCCAAGGCAGTAGAAAAACTTATTTGCAGAAAGCCAGCTGTATCCCTGAATCTTTGGGTATTTTTCTTGAACTTGTAAAACAGGACATAACTGAAAATAAGGAGTAGAAGTTCAATGTAGTGTGCCCGTCTTTTCCAGCTCCCAGACAGAAACTAGAGCCCAATCAGAAGCCAGTGTGTACAATATCAGACAGAGACAGCACAGGAGCCAAAGACATTTGCAATGCAACTACAGCTAAGGGCAGAGGCAGTAGTCGTGTCATTGCTGTGCAGGCATCAGGTGTCAGACTGCTGTGGCATTGTTTATTTTTGTACAGCACAGACAGTCCGTGTTGGTCAGGTGACTGAGTTTGTGTATGGTACAGAGAGTCAGTGCAGGTCAGGTGACTGAATCTGTCTGTTCAGAGAGTCAGTGCTGCTCAGGTGACTGTGAGTCTGTCTGTACTGAGAGTCAGTGCTACTCAGGTGACTGTTTCTTTGCGTTCAGAGAGCCAGAGACAGGCGTTTCAAGAGCTCCGGGCTGTGACAATGTCCTGCCTGTCAAACAGCAATTCCTGTGCCATGGGGAGTCAGACTGATTTCCATAGCCTGTCCTCAGACCAAACCCTGTTCCTCCTTAGGCAACAGGAAAAAGAGCTCACCAGGTGCTTGATGCAAGGTGAGTAGTCAGAGGATAGATGCTGTCGTACTCTTACTGTGTATAATCCTTATGCTCTGCAGACTTACATTGGCTTACATACGTCAGTTTGATCATAGCAAATACAATTTAGTTTGGTGCTCAATAAAAAAATGAACTTGAACACACACATACATACATACATTTATCTATGTCATATATATATTATACTTATAATGTGCTAACAGGAACAATGATAGTAATAAGGTTCTACAGTAGCTTAATAGGTATCGCCTCACACATCCACTCACTAGGCTTGGCTCCTGGGTCTCCATGACACCAGTGGATTAGCAGCTGGAGAATGCTTGATATTAGTGCTGTAATATGTACGTGCCTTTAATGGTAATTATTTTGGCAAGAATATGTATCCCTAGTATGAACATACAGTAGCATCAAATGAATCTAATGAAATTTTGCTAGTGACGCCATTAATAATCTTTAATTGCATTAAGGTATGTGTGCATTTCAGGAGAGTCCAGTGAGAAAGGCGTTCATATGCACAAAGAACTGAGCTTGATACACGTGCTGGTTACAGCCAGAGACCTGCTTCTCACCTGTGACCTCAGTGCTGCTGTCGGTATGTGTGCATTGGGAGTTTGACTAACCTGGCAGCCGCAGGAAAGGAGGCACCTTTAAACTAACTGAGCTGTATTCCAACGTGGCACTTCAAAGGCTGACCAGGGTGCTGCTCTTAGAAAACTAGACAATACTCTATTTTTACTGCTGTAAATATTAGCTACGTTCTGTATTGAGCCACCTACCTTTCTCTTTATGAGAACCATTCAGGTCACTTTCTTTATACAAAGGGACATTGAAGCAAACAAGGTGGACAAACATCAGTAAAACGGATTAGAAGACTGTCATCCAAAGCGGGTGGAGCATTGCTGTGGCTGCCCTAACCTTCAGTCTTGCTCCCTTCTGGCCCTACTCAAACAGACTACCTTGATGAAGCACGGACAGCAGATGTGGGAGGCTGTCTGCACTCGCTGTGGACCAGACTGCGTGTGGTGCAGTACCTGAGTTGGAGGAGCAGAGAGCCGAACCCTAAAGCAGCTCAGCTGGAGCAGGAGATGAAGGCCTGGTGGCTGAGGAACAGGACTCAGATACCTCCTCCTAAAGTCAGTCACCATGCCGACTGCGTGTATCTCCCTGAAGTACCCAACCACGTCTGCCCCAGTTGCGTAATCATATTTGCCCAGTCCACCCAGTTAAATCATCCATCAATCCATCTGTCTTCCAACCATTTATCCTGGTCACGGGTGCAGGAGAACTCCGTCCCATGTAGCACACGACTGAGTGATGCACTGGATGGGATAGAATCGAGCCTATTTAGAGACTCCTGGTTTACTGCGTGTCTTTGTACCGTGGGAGTAAAGGGGAATACCTACAGTATGGGGAAGTCCGTGTAACATGAGGAGAACGTGCAAACTCCACACACACACAGGCGGAGGTATGGAGCAACTGCGCTACCCACCGAACCACCATGCCGCGCCCAGTTAGACTTGAAAGGCTTAGTCACATGTGTCATAATCCCCTAATTTTAGGTTCCAGACAGAATGTCTTAAGTGTTTCCAAGAACGCCTTCTTACTTTGTGCTTCTGTTTTGTTTCTTGCAGGTTCTTGTCATCCTCGCCATGGACACAGACTGTGTAAGGGCTGAGGTTTATGACACGCTTAGTCAGATCACAGGTAAAATGCTGAATTCACATGGTCCCTCTGATTAGGCTGCAAGTCCGGTTTGCTAAAAACAGGATATTTTCTGTTTACGAGGAAGTCATGGTGTCGCGCAATGTTAGCAACCAAGAAAATAAATAGATACATAGAACCAAATCCTGCATATGTATAGAAAGAAGTAGGTGAAAGGTTGGAAATGTGGACACAACATTTACGATTACGTGAGGTCTTGGGATTTGTATTGGATTTGCATTCATAGCAAGGCTGTAGCCATGGAGTCAACATTGAGGGTGGGGGCAAGGCCGTAATTGTAATATATATTGGGGGGGACATTGTGAGCACATCTGTATAGTGGGGGGATGATCAATTATGTGCAAACTGAAGCGTGGTAACATTAGCTAGAACACTAATTAAAAGAAAAACGCCATAATGAAGGCTGCAGGAAACATCAATCACATTGATCTTCTAGCATCAAAGTGTAGCTTGACCCATAGTCGTTTGTGTATTTTGGTTACATGGGGCAGCTTTAAATCTAAATGATGATCCCTTTCGTTAACGCATCATTGTCGTCCTCAGCCAGACCCAGTGGGGACTCAAAATGTTCCATGTTTTATCTCAATACTGCAACTTTCCTTTATGTTTCTCTGGCTTCTAGGTGTCCCTGTGTCATTCCTTTATCCAGAAGAGGGGAGCAGGAAGCTGGATGGTCAGAGAGTGAGCAAGAGGTGACACGCCACTCCTGACCTATGACCTCTCAATATCGCCACACTGATTGCAGCGTCATTCAAATGAAACTGTCTTCCTTTCTAAACCAAGCAGGATGTTAGCACTCTTCTCCACACGATATGTGGAAAATGGTCAACCAGGATATTAATAAATTAAAAATTCCTGTGTTGCTGTCGAAGCCGTACAGCTACAGTGGTCAGAATGACACAGTAGTAAACCTTCATGCAGGTTATACAGTTGGGCGTTTGCCATTCAGACAGTCCAGAGTAATTTTTCTGAATGCAAAAGGATTCAGGTGAGAGTATGTTTGCGGCTCAGTTTGCAGGAGAGTTGGTGTGTGGTGATCAGCAGCTCCCACATTGGTCCCTGCTTTCCCTGGGACTGCCTCTCCCTGGTAGTGGAGTATGACAGCTCAGAGTCTTCAGCCTGGGCTTCTCTCTGCCGGGAGACGGCCATCAGCCACATGACTTTCCGGACCATTATTCCAGTTGTTGGTTAGTATCCATGAAAAATGAAGCATTTTTACTTCTTTCTTGCAGTACATTTCTATTTAAAGTAAGGATCAGAAAACAGGGTTAACCAATCCCCGAAGGGTTAAGGGTCTCTTATCACAGACACAAAGCCCCACACCACCCCCACAAAACCAAATGAAACCTTTAGCTTCTCACACAGGAAGCTTGTGCTGCATCTGCCCATTCAAGATATTTAAAGCTAAGTGTTTCTTTATCAGTGACCATATGGGCGCTCTTCCTGTGGATGCATTTGGGTGCATAAATATGTCTGTGCTTGTGGGTACGTCTGTCTGTGTATGGATCCACCCCCCCCTCGTATCTTGGTGAGCCCTGCAGACCCAACCCAGGCTGACCGCGCTGTGGAGCTGGACATCGCTTTCGTACTGCTGGCAGCAGGCAGTCTGTTTCACAGTGAGGACCTGCTGCAGACCCTACAGTCTACGTGAGTCACCTACCGTGACGTTCCTCATGTTTCTTAACACTCTGAAATTAAACATTTGTAGGATTTATTATTTATTACTGTTCTTCCAGTTATTGTATAGAGGTGTTTTAACATGTTGGTGTATTTACATTTTGGGCTTGAAAACACACCCGTGGAGCTCTTTGTTTGTTGCAGGTACGGCATGACCCTGCTGGAGAGGAGCATCCAGCCCTCTCCTCAGATGCTGGGCAGACAAGAGGGTCAGTCTGTGGTCACAGTGGATGAGAGCACAGCAGTTTTCACGCAGGCGAGTGGGTCACCTGACTCCTAGATATGGGTGTGTTTGTGTGTAGAGTAATAGTTGAGCTCAGATTGGGTGATAGTGGGGCAGTGTCTGGCTCTGTATGTGAAGATTCTGTTCCAGTGGTTGGTGGAGTGATGTCACTGTCGGGCCCTTAACCACAACTGCCCCAGGGATGATGGCTAACCCCCCCCGCCTTGTGTCACTTTGGTTAGATATGTCTGCTAAGTAAATGCATTTAATGTGCAGATATAAACATGATGAATATCTAAAGTGGAACTATGGTTTATATTCTCAGTGTGCCATGCATTATTTTTATCGCTTTTTTTTGATACACAGTTTAGTGCAATAATGCACTTGCGATACAGCAGTAACGCAGAAGCGTCTCGTCTATAACAGCAGAACCTGTGTTCATTATGTAGGATGAGATTTTGATTGGGAAATGGCCATATCACCTGGCACTAAGCATGGAAATGGCTTCGCGTGATGCCAAGGCTGACAGCCTAATCTCTGCAGTACAGGAGCTGGAAGCACTGAGGATAGATGAGATCACCGAGCACATGGTACGGAGACTGACAGCCCTCTCTCTGCAGTACAGCCACTGCTGGGTCCTCCTGCTCTGCCCCGAGGATCATAGCTCTGGGTGAGTTATCCATGAAATGCAAAACACATGCGTCAGACATGAAGCATGCCAGTTAAGTTTCAGTTGTCTTGTTCGAGTAGAATAAACGTTGTTGATCTTTGGTTGATTGTAAATGTAGTTTTTTGTTTGTAAATGTAGCTTGTCATTTGGTGTGAAAAGAAGGTTTCATGTTTTATAATGGTAGAGATGCCAGTTGCACAGTTAACTGCTGGTGATCCAAAATAAACTCCTAGGATTAATGACCCCCCAAGAAGTGAACCAGACAGGATGTTTTGAATTTGTTGACAAGGTAAAATCGGAACTGCTTGGGGTAGGATTAGTGAGCCATGTTTTATCCAGTAAAGAGCACTATTTTTCTTCCGGTTTAACTATTAAATTAACAAAATTCTCAACCGGGGTGCATTCTCAGCCAGCGTGCTTTTATTGGTGGGCTAAATTGTTTTGGAAGGTACAACTGTACCAGTGAGGTCTTCAGAAACCTGCCTCAGATCTACTCGCAGCTTTCATGGTTTGGGGAGAAGACGAAAGACATGGGTGTCAAGGTACAATATGTTCAGAATCACTTATGCTAAATTATAGGTGTTATAATCACATTTAGAATACAGTCAGTGGTCACGTTTTTAGATATGCTTGTCTTAGGGTGACCAGATAATTCATGTCAGGGAGGACACTCTGAGCTAGGACAGGAATTGTAAATTACCATTTCAATTAAAAGGACCTGGATTTCACTTGAACACCGAGTTCTTGCTTTGTGCTAATTGGTCAGCCTCCTATAATCATTCATGTGTCACCAATGCTAATGTGAAACAGCTGGATGAGTCTTTCAGTCAAGGAAACAAACCAGTCAAAGCACAAGAAGAGCTGAACTATTTAGTCGAGCACAGGAGCCTTTCAATTTGAAAGTAGTTTGTAAAATCCGAAGTAGCTCAAAGTGTCCTCCCTGACATGGATTATCTGGTCACCCTAGCTTGTCTACTGCTGAGTAAAACACACTTTTGCCTCCAGAACTGCTTCAGAGGTTGACCAGTTCTGCATTCAGAGAAGTCATTCTTCATGCCCCTATAGTACCGAGCTGTTTTTTTTTTCATTTGTGGCCTTTCTGTTAACTTTAACAAATCTGACCCTCTTCCTCATTGACTTATTTTATTAAAAAGGTGTTTTCACCCCCAGAACTGCCACTGACTGTTTTTATTTATTGCACCATTCTTTGTAAACTCTAAACGCTGTAATTTGTGTGTGAGAGTGGCTGTTTTTGAAATGCACTCTTAACAGGGATACAAGTGATAGTGTGACCTTTGACCTTTGGTAGTAAACCATTAAAATACTCTACTGTGTTGGGACACCAGGATCATGTTGTACATTAATTGTCATGCATCGTGAAACAAATATGGTGAAGGGTCCTCTCCACAGCTCATTTGGGTTCTGTAAGTCCACAGGTGCTGTTTGTGACTGGAATGGCAGACCTGGCCAGATGCGTGCATGACATTGCTCACCACACCCTGATGACCTCTGGCAGAGATCCCATCACCTGGCTAGACAGAGACTGGCTCTCGGTGCTGGCGTCTCAGGTACAAGGACATCACTGCACAATGAATAGGCAGAGGCTCATAATGTGAGAGCAGTGTGCTTTCCTTTTGCAATGATGCTTAGAGGTTCTTGTGTTTGCACTGTATATTTGGACTGTGTGTTTCTGTTGTGCGCTGTTTCATCACATTACCTGTAACATTCATGTTTTTCGTGACGGTAAACATCACCTGGTGAAGCACTTTATCGTTTCTAAGAGGGAACTGTCATTCATCAGTGTTCATCACTTCCTGCTCTATACCTTGTGCAGGAGGAGAAATGGCTGACATGTTCTCTATACCCTGCCAGGAGGAGAAATGGCTGACATGTTCTCTATACCCTGTGCAGGAGGAGAAATGGCTGACACGTTCTCTATACCCTGTGCAGGAGGAGAAATGGCTGACACGTTCTCTATACCCTGTGCAGGAGGAGAAATGGCTGACATGTTCTCTATACCCTGCCAGGAGGAGAAATGGCTGACATGTTCTCTATACCCTGCCAGGAGGAGAAATGGCTGACATGTTCTCTATACCCTGTGCAGGAGGAGAAATGGCTGACATGTTCTCTATACCCTGTGCAGGAGGAGAAATGGCTGACATGTTCTCTATACCCTGTGCAGGAGGAGAAATGGCTGACATGTTCTCTATACCCTGTGCAGGAGGAGAAATGGCTGACATGTTCTCTATACCCTGTGCAGGAGGAGAAATGGCTGACATGTTTCCCTAGCATCTCCCCACTGGTTGCCCAGCTGATGCTATTCCGAGCCCCAAGCCTTCACTGGCTTCTTACGGCTCCTCTCCCTGATCTCCGGAGATTACTTCCTGAGGTCCCTGAGAAAGTGATCAAGGTGACCATACATCTCTAACCATCATCACAAATGAAACTGACCTTGAGACTGAAAGGTACAGTTCCTGTAAAGGGTACTACGGATATACAATCAAACCAGCTACTTCGCTAACTTGAAATTTATCAGCAAAAGTATCCACCTTAGTCCTGGCGGCGCTGCTGTGGAAATGAGTGTGGGTGAAACTTTCAGTGAAGCAGCAGCAACAACTTATGATGCTTTCAAGTAACTAGCCGCCCATAGCGGCCCATTCAAATGCGTCTAACATGTATGGTGTTACTTTTATTTATTTTTGGGGGAATTTCTTTCTTTATTATGGAGCTCAGGAACATGTTGCACCATTCGTGGCAGAGCTAATAACCGAGCTATGCTAAATGTGTGGCTTAAACAGCAATGCTTTGATCAAGCACCAAAAACAAACAGGCACTGAAGCTGTCTTTGTACACTTGTCACTGCCTGCGAAAACATGATGAATCGAGGCGAAACTGCCTGAAGAACATAAACTTGAGGAGACCCACCGAAAACACTCTCAGTATGTTCACATCACTTTGCTGACAAGAAATCGAGGGAAGCAAAGCTGTTTCCACCTCCGTTTAACAAAACACGTCCAACCTTGTTGCCGTGGAGATATCAATATGCCTCAGAGCTTTAAAGATTTTTCAGTATCTTACCATTAGTTGCAACAGACTCGATGAAGAAGCTGTATATTAGGGGTGCAATGGATCACAAAAGCCACAGTTTCCATTGCATCATGGATCTACTCATTTTTTGGATCAGCAAAAAAAGGAGAACTATAACATAGCTTTCCATTTATTAGTTAAAGAACATTTAAAGCAGAGAATCATTAGCATGCCAACTGCTTTGTTTCTATTATTACTTTATTTTGAAATTTAGGGAATTATTACTTTAAAAATTGACAACTGCAGTAAAACTGTATTTCACACTATTCTGATTAAACCTGAGGCGACGGTGGTGAGCAGCTACAGTCTGTTATGCCAGGACTCTAATCCCATGATCAGAAGGTTGGCAGTTCAAGCCCAGCTTCAACAAAGCGGTCACATGTACATGGGCCCCTAACCCCCAGCGCCATGAACGCCCCTGCAGCTGACTGCCCTTCCCTGCCAAGCTTGCTCTCTCCCACGTGTGTGTCATGGAGAGCAAGATGCGGTCAGCAGGAAGAGATTCCAGAAAGAGATCAATTAAGTGTTGTTATTGACCAAGGGGGCTTTTCCATGTCATCCTCCCATCTATTGACTGTAGAAGACAGAGGTCTGACAACATAGTCACCTTTCGGGGGTTGAAAAGGTTTTGTTCCCACAAATTGATTTATTTTCTTATCACTTTCGCTCAAAAATGGCAGATCTGGTTCAATGGTGTGACAAGGGTGGAAGTGGCACCCATAATTCATGCAGGATATTATGAAAGCTGGGAATAAGTTGGATAAGAAAACAGGAGCATTTTGGTCCTTTGTTTAGCATCACTACTGACAGTGAAAATCATGTTGGTTTGCATGTCTTCTCTGCGTAGCTTCACCACCATGTATTTTGACTGTCAAAAGGTGCGCCTGTTTATCAGCCTCCCAAGGCTACGGTAGCAGTCTCTCTCGGGTTTGCTACTGCGTATTGAATACCCAGTCTTCTGTAATACTGAGCGTCCGTCTTACTTCAATACAGATATCCCCCGCTATTTGAAAGTAAAACGTTCCTATGAAACCTTTTATAAACCAAAATGGCAAAGAAGCAATTACCATTAATTTATAAGGGATAACATTTCTGAGAGTTTCAAGACCAAACAAATGATCTATCACATACCAAATAACGTAAAACCTAAAATAACTAACATATAGTAAAAGCAGGAATGATGTGATAAATGCACAGCCTGTATAAAGTGGAAATATAGTATTTACTAGAAATAAAGTATTTACAGTGTAGTTTTACTTACCAGAATCAATACAGTCGCACATCGCTTAACAACAGGGATACGTTCTGAGAAATGCCTGCTTAGGTGCTAATGTAGGTCCTTCATAAAGGTGAAGTGGCATGAAGTGAATGTTCATAAACTGGTGGATGTCTGTATTAAGTGGCAGTGCCCTACAGTGCTGAGTACCACAGGTGTACAGAGCTTTTTTGCAACCTTGTGTTAGAGCACTGTTAGATGTTTCTCTGTTGATCATGTGTCTGCTTAGCTTTTCAGCGAGACGGCAGGGCTGTTCCCGCCGATCATGTGCCAGTCCCCGGAACCTCCATCAGGGTTCTTCTTAAGTCCTGGGGCCCCTGGAAGGGAAGATGAACTCCTCTCACCTGGAACTTTCTATCCAGCGGACTTTGGAGCCTACGATGCCAGTAGCTCACTTAGTCTGAAGGATGAGGGAGTGGCGCTTGAACTTGGTTTCGGTTGTGGCTCAGGAGCGGCTGCAGACCTTGAAGGCCGTTTCCTTACGAGCAGGGATTCCTGCATGGCACAGGAACCTAAGGAATCAAGCATGAAATGCACAGCCCTGCTTAAGCAGATGAGCTGGCCTTTCAATGACCCTAACCCCCATGGTCTCTCTGTGGAAGGTCCTTTCCAAATGGCTGCTCAAACAGGCCATAATTCTCTGCCCCCAAAATATGCACAGGAGCTGTTTCTGCCCCGCCCTACAGGCCCCCCATGGAGGGCCAGTCCCTCCCTAGTGAACACTACCAATGACATCACCGTCCACTGGAAAGGGTGTTTCAACAGGGGGCTGGCAGGGAAGAGGAGTGCAGAAGGGATGGAAAAGGAAGATGTGACAGAAGGTACCAAGAAACCCAAAATATAAATAAAGCTTGTTTTTTATATGAGCCATAATAGGCACCTTAATTTGGTGCTACAGATAAAAAGCAGCACTGACTCTATTTCAGATGCTGTATGTAATCTAACTGTAGCCTGTATTTTATCTGCTTTTGGTATTCAACCTAAATGCTTGATCTTCTGCAAGCGGGATCTGTGAATCATAAGCCAGTATTAATATTTTATGTCCCAGCAGCCCTGTACTGGTATGGAAGATGGATGGATATTTTATTTACCATACTTTTGCTTCTGTTTCATCAGTTATACCGCATGCGGCGAAGAAAAAACTGACCTATGAAAGAATCCCCGGTCGTGGTGATGGACAAACACGGCTCATGTTCTCCTAGCAAACTGTGTAGCAATGCTCCTGTTCTTATGGACTTCTCATAATGCACAAGTTACAGTATCTGCTTGATAAACATTCAGCAAAAGACCTATTCCCTTGTTACAGAAATATCAAGCATTTGGTTTATGCTAAATACAAATTCTGTAGTCAGTGTGGAGACAAATTAATTTGCAAAACCCTAGAAGCTGCCCTGGGGTTATTTTCCATGTGCCTTTGCAGTATTCATCATTTGATTGTGAGAGAATATTGCCAATTGGAAGGGAATAAACATTTCAGAACTAATTTATATAAACTGAAGTGTTCATGTTGCGGAAAAATTCCCAATGCAAGACTTACAGTAGTTCTTAATGTCCTCATGTTTCTACCTAATGTTTTGGTATTCAGCATTTCAAAATAAACTTCTGCTTAAATGCGCACGTCTATGTTGTTTCTCAGTAGTTCATCTCTTCCTGCTATATTGGCATGGGGTAGAATATGCAGTTTATAGCTAAGCTGAAGGTAACAAATGGGTAATAATCAGAGATTTTATTGACGGGACTACAAAACTACCATTTTGACTCAAACCTGTGATAACTATGTTAATTCGAATAAAGTTATGCTGCAGCAGGGATTGTGATCAGAGGAAGACTGCTTTAAAAATGTACAAATTCAGTGCTTAACTGTGGTGAGATTAGAGCCCGTCCCTAAAAGCACAAAGGAACACCTGTCGACAACCGTCTGTTTGTTTATTTCCAAAACATCATACAAGTGAAGAAAGTTTGGGGTGAGAGATTAGGGTCACCCAGATTGTAACACCCCTAGAGCAGTCAGGTGTAAGGGCCTTATCCAGGGATGCAAATCCATGGGCCTCTGGATGTATATATATATACATACACACACACACATGCAGCTGATGATTAAATTTGCCAAATTGGAGGACCATATTAAAATTTGCTGAGGGAAATTTGCAGGATCATAAACTGTGTTTATTTAACAATAGTGTGAATTAGATCTGCAATGAAGGAGGAGTCCTGTGGGATAATGTAGGCGATCAGATTGTTGCGGTAATCCTACCCTCATTATACATATGACCTCAGGTCCTGGAGAAATAATCGTGCCTTATTTGCATGCACATTTTGCATTTGCTGCTGTTTGCATTTTTTACATTTACATCTTAATGGAGCTCTATAAGCCACACAAGGAGAATGAATTCATTAAGTTCTGCTGTTTCAAAATAGTACCATTGAGAGAAGAGGGACATTTTGTCACTTACGAGATACACAGTAAGAAGCAACAGTACAGAAGTCATTCGCTTTTGCTTTTCGTTTTTGATTTCCTGCAGCACTTCCTGAAGCAGAACCTGCAGGTTGTGAGGAAGAGGAGGACCGCCAGTACCGCCGTGGTTAGCAGCACGGCCAACACGTCCAGACTGTGGTACTGATACCAGGTCAGGTTGTGTGCCTGCACGCGGAGGTGCTTGGCTCCTTTGTGCCGGATCACAAACTTGGTCCAGTGGGGTCATCGGTTGGTCGTGTTGAATCCTTGACAGTCTCATCGCATTCTCCTTATACCTGGTCATCACATAAAAAGATCACACATGCCTTTTTGGTTTAGCTGTGATTAATCAACTTCATTCTGATTCATATAGCTAAAAATAATGTTTACTTGTATTTTGAAAGTCTTAAAACAATATGGACTGTATATGTTAAATTGTGATACATTGTATCAGAAATGAAATTGCACAGCAATAACGGTGATGGATGTTTGTTTCAGCTTGTCATGTTTACAAAGAATTTTAGTCATTGCTTATCAGAGCATGTGAGCGGAGCTGAGCGGTGAGAATTTCCGCTCCTCGCTCACGAGGCTGTTGGCTCCGCCCGCTCCTCCGCTCTAATTCGCACTAAGCCGCTCCGCTCAACACCGCTCCTCGCTCCACTAAAATGTCCTCCCGCTCCAGTCAAATCGCTCCACGCTCGCTCCAATTTAAAAGAGGGACAAATAATCTGCATGCCTAACAAATGTCACCTTAAACCGAAGCCTTATGTCATAAAGAAATATGAGCAACGGCAACATTGCCAGTCAGAACAGAAAATATTTATTTTTAAGCAACCTATGGGCAACAACGGACAGGTTTGGAAATGGCATTCCACACAGAAATAGGCTTAAAAGTAAAGGAATCAGTGGGCTTAATAGCCTAAAGAATATACAGACACGTTTTAAATTCCTCAATTTTTTTCTGTTGATGCAGCACGTCTCTAAAATAAAATTTTACGTTACGTGAAATAAAAAAAATCTTATTAGACCTACTTTGAATGACAAAGCGAATTTATTTGATTACCAATATTTACTTTATAGGCTTTTATACTTTAATTTACTTTATAGACTTGATATGCTACAACCATATAAAACTTGCACGCGTTTTGCTCTGGCTTCCGCTTGTTCGCGTAGCACACTCATGTTTCTGAGAAAAGTGATTCCAAAGTGAATCTTTACTCACTGAAACAGTTTCACCACATTGTTGTTCTTGCTGTACATTCTTGTCATCTATACGTTTGATAAGAATAGTACACTTGTATGATTTATCAGTTTCCTTTGTGAAATACTTTGCGAATTCCATCTCGGCCAATTTGTGTAACAGTCTTGATAATTGTACAGATGAATTCTGGGTAGATTTGGGCACGCCTCAGAATTGTAGTGTGAGCGGTATCGGAGCGAAATTGGAGCGAGACAAAGCGACCGCTCCAGCCTTAATTAAAAAACCGCTCCGCGCTCTGACCAAATTCCGCCCGCTCCGCTCCGCTCACATGCTCTGTTGCGTATTGCTTACGATGGGTCATGGATCACGGTCTTTATGGCATCAACGAGATCTTTGGACTGCATGGAGTTAAAATTGAGGATGACAGCAGCCCCTTTGGCACGCATGTGGATCATGTTGTCCGGTTGGTCAGCAAACAAGGGGATTCCCACCATGGGTACCCCATGGTAGATAGCTTCATACACTCCATTCGTCCCACCATGAGTGATGAAGGCCTTGGTCTTTGGGTGGCCTGGAGACAAAACAGGAGAACTCACCTGGAGTACATTTACATTTGCATTACTCTTTACATTTTATTGCTTTGTTATGTTATATGTTTTTGGACGTCTCCGTTTAACACTGTACCTAACAGATCATTCTGAGGCATCCAGTCATAAATCTTGGTGTTTGGGGCCAAATTCTCTGGATGTTCTTTGCTGTATCTCCAGAGAACCTGCTCAATATGATGGTTATACAAAGGCTTTGTTAAGAAGACAGTACACTACACTCAGTCACTAACGTCATGCAACCTAAACATTCTCAGTACTCTGCCCCTCTGTGCTTTATCTATCAGTACTTTACAGTTAATGTTTTAATATCTGTTCTGCTGTACTTGTGCTTTTACCTGAAAGACTTGCTGTATCAGGCAGAAATATTATCAACCTAAAAGTATTCCAGCAGTTTATACAAGGAACAAGCAGCGACTTAATCATACGGGTGCAAAACTGGATGACTGACCTTCTGCGGTAACTGTCCTAGAGCTGTAGCAATCACTTGTCTTTTCTCTTTGGTGAGGTTTTTGACCATTGACCCAAGTGAGAACACAATGATACCATCGTCCCCAGAATTCTGCACAAACGCCTCCATATCCTGGAAGATAAATTAAACATTTACTTGCTGGTTACAAAGAAGCTATTTATCCAGACTGTGTTTCATGTGCATTTTGTGCGAAGATGTTAATTTTCATAGGCCTTTATTTGCATTAATTACACAGTACTGTAGCATAATTATTAGCCAAAATGTAATAACTATGCACAGACAGTTATCTTTTTTATAAAAAATATTTTATTGCATTGTTGGTAAGCTATTACACTATTGAGCATTAAGAATGGATTAAGAACTACGTTATTGGCAGTTATTACATTACCGGCTGCTACAGGCCTGAAATGTAATGTTTATTAATCTGTATGTGCTTTTTCCAAAATATGATTGTAAGATTTTCTTAATCCTGGATTCCCTCTCTGGTCTGTTAGAAGGGACCAAATAAAGTGCTAGCAACTACAGAACAATGATAAGGGTGATAGAGATTTGCAGAAATCAATCATTTTTTATATTCTGTTATAAATCTGCTAAATTCATTCCTACATATACATTATTGCAAGAAAAGTTGAGTAGAATGTCATCCATGCATTTGTTATTAGTTTAATTTGTACATGCATTTTGTATTCATAACTGTTTTGGATTTTCTATCTATAAGTTAAAAAACAGCTTTGTTGTCAAAACATCCTTAATGTATGTTTTCTTATATGTTATTTACAACACCATCTTCAATAACCTCTTAATCCTTATTAATTTTATATTGTCTGCTTGTCTGTTATTGAGTCAGAGCTTATTACTACTCCTTCAGCATCTCTGCTTCCAGTGTTTATTACTGTAAATTCAACTCATATGGACAAATATACAAGTCAATGAAAAAATCACTTCTTGTAGTGATTAAGGATTATAGCCATGATAAGGAAATACAGTGGCTGTAGGTAGGAAATACTGTGTATGAAGGGGAAATCGGTTTGTTCTTACCTTAGGGAGCGGCTTAGCAGGCTTACAGTGAAGTCCTCCAACAAACTTAAAGTTGGGAAGAAAAGGTCGTGGATACTCGAAATCCCAGTATGTGCGAATCAGCCAGATATCAGCCGTCCCCATTGTTTCACAAAGGGTGGTGGGTTTCCCTTTTGGAAAAAAACAATCAAGTCAAACTATACTGTCAATGATATTTCATGATGAAGTATTATGCAGTATTGTTTCAACACTTTCTATGTGTCTGGTGTTCTAATAGCACTATAGATATGAAGTAGTATGTTCCTGCAAAATAACAGCAATTAAAGCAGCATAACTGTTAAATAACATCCTTTTTACCAGGGCTGGCCAATCTTATCCACAAAGGGCCGGTGTGTATGACGGTTTTTAGGATAACCTTTAGGTCAGCTGTTCAAACCCAGGTGTGAGGACTCTTCAACCAATCAGTCCTCTAATTAGTGACCTAATTAGTGAGTTGCAGCGAAAACCTGCATACACACCAGCCCTTTGCGAATATGATTGGCCACCCCTGCTTTACATAATTGAAAACAAGCAGCAAATACCAGTGCTCCCTGTTTTTGGAGCAATCAACAAACTCATGTTATGGTGTAAAATACAGGTGAAGTGGATCACGATCCTGTCATATACAGGGCTGTGATAGTTTAAAAATAATTAAATTCAGTGCCCCAAATAGTATCTGCTTACCTAAAATTTCACTGTAGAACTTGTCAAAGTCTCTCCATAGCATCGTAGCAAGCAGATCCTGAGACCAGTAGAAGAGTAAGTTCATCATTCTATCTATAAATCCCATCTGGTCAGAATACTTGCTCATCGCTCCCGGTACAAATGATGGGGGTGCTGGCAGTTGCCCACAGAGCCTTTCCATGACATTGGCAACGGAGTAGCGTAATGTAAACACCAGAGGGATGCCCAGTTTTGCAGCTACCAGCTCTCCGCATGGATAGATTGGGTCAACTAGTATGACTTGGAATCCATCCTTTCTCAAACTCTCCATGAAATGCTCTGACTCCAGTAGCTCAATAGAAATCCGAAACATTACCTTCAAGTTTTTGTTTACCAATTGGTAGAATTTAATGAATATCTCCAAGAGGTTCAAGTGGTCAATTTCATACATTGAAAAGCTAATGAACTCTTCTAAACAACTCTTCATTAGTTCCACAGAAACTGAGGTATTCACTATTTTGTAGCTCCAGGTTGAATTTTCTGTTGGGTCCATAGAAAGGATAGCATTAGGAGCCACCACTGTGACATCATGCCCTCTCTCTACTAGTCTTCCCAGCACCGGTTTCAGGTTAATCCAGTGACTGTATTCGGTATACCACACCAAAATTTTGCTACAGTCTGTACACTGTAGTATATAACTTTGTAGAAACAAATAAGCAAGTCCGTAATACATGAACTTCATGTTGACAAATAAGAAAGTCTAACTAGAACCGACTCTCTCATATATTACTGAATGAATGTAATCATTAACTAAAAGGTTGAAACTTTTTAAGTGACCTGACACATGTCCTTGACATATGATTGCTAAGCGAATAGTTTCACCGACCTGCAGGAATCATGGGAAGCGCCGCATTTTATCTGATGACTCAAGTGTGTCAAATTAAGCTGTATAAGTCAGCCATCTGCACAACCCTCTGTAATCCAACAAACTCTGTCTCGAACATGCTAGTGTATCTCTGCCATTCCATGAGATTCTTGCCGTTTGATAATGAAAAAGAACTTTCTTTATTCATTAGTGCCCCATTCTGGATGCACTGAAGTTAATCTTTTAAGTCTTTATATTAATGTCTTGTTCCAATTCTATATACGAACAGCAGTAACAAGTTTAATTAAAGAATAATTTGGGAAACATACCCTTTGGATTCATCAGTGTTTGCCATGTTCCCTGCTGATAGCCTGCTTGCATTGAGCAAATAAACATTCATTTTAATAAAGGAGATGGCTGTAGCGTACGGCCGCTAACACCACTTGTATTTCTGATTAGCAATATGTCAATGCTGTAGTGTGGAGAGTCCTGATTATAACAGGTATCCTACAGTGTTACATAATAGGGGTTTAACGGTAAACAAAATTCACTATTTGGTACAAACCTTTTTTTGGAGTCACAATTTGGTGTAATTGCAGTACAACTGGGAAAACATCATTTGTTTATTATTATTAGAACTACAAACACAATTCAGAACAGCTGAAAGTCAAAGGCAATGGGTCTGTTGGTGTGGTGTCTGAATGAAAAAAACCTAAGACTTATTATAAATACATTGTAAAAATCAATATAGAAAATAATTTTAAAAATCAAAAGTGTAACATCATAACAAACATAATGAGCGTGTTGAACATCTAGTTCATAAATGTATTCATTTGTTTTATCGTGCATATCTAAATGAAAATGATGTACTGAATATTACACGACGAATACGTGTACCGTTACAGTCCTATTACATAGTTGTGCGCGCACTTTATCTTTAAGCACATTATTACATTTAAAAATCATTAAATTAACAAGAATCCTTTAGAAGAGCTTTGTATTGATTTATGCATATTTGCTTATAGAACCAATTTTAAAGTCTGTTCAGCCGGATGCAATCCTGTTACATTGAAATAAAAAATTAATACAAGATACAGTGGAGGTGTGTTTCTGTTATCTCTGTGTTTGATAAATGGTTTATTTCTTTGTTGAAAATAATAATTTTTAAATAAATGAAAATTAAATTAATTTTAAATATTATTTTAAAATTAATATTTAAAATTTGTTCAGTTTTCAGTGTACGTTTCCAGTTGGGGCAGCATGGTGGCGCAGTGCTTAGTGCTACTGTCTCACCAGGAGGTCCTGGGTTTGGTCCCGTGTCCTTTCTGTGTGCAGTTTGCATGCTCTCCCCATGTTCATGTGGGTTTTCACCAGGGGTTCCAGTTTCTTCCCATGGTCTGAAAGCATGCAGGTTAGGTTGATTTGTGTGTATAAATTGTCCCTGTAGTTGTGCAACCTGCAATGTGTTGGTGACTGCCCTGGGTTGCTTCCTGTCTGTGCCCATTGTTCCCAGGATAGGCTCCAGTGACCGCAGTTGGAATTCAGCAGTTTCAGAAAATGGATGAATGAATTTCCAGTCAGTTGTTGAATTCAGATTAAAAGACTAAAACTGAGCTTCTGTTTTTCTGGAATTGGAATCGACTGCTGAGCTTCTGTAACAGACTCAGTCTTGTCTTGGTCTCGCACCCCCATTGGACGCGGTCATGACTCAGACTGGATTTGTTAAAGACACGGTTTCAAACTCGGCTAAGGTGGACTAGAACAAACCACTGACCTCAGTCCTAGATAAATAATCATGATTTATTTGGATGTACAATTTGGCTGATTGTATTTTTACATGTAATGCTCAACAATGAGCCACACAATAAAAGGTATTCATATTCTGCCATTTCAAAATAGCACCATTTAAGAGAAGAGGGACATTTAGTCACTTAAGAGATACACAATAAGAAGCAACAGTACAGAAGTCATTCGCTTTTGCTTTTCGTTTTTGATTTCCTGCAGCACTTCCTGAAGCAGAACCTGCAGGTTGTGAGGAAGAGGAGGACCGCTAATACCGCCGTGGTTAGCAGCACGGCCAACACGTCCAGACTGTGGTACTGATACCAGGTCAGGTTGTGTGCCTGCACGCGGAGGTGCTTGGCTCCTTTGTGCCGGATCACAAACTCGATCCAGAACACCGCTTGGTCCAGTGGGGTCATCGGCTGGTCGTGTTGAATCCTTGACAGTCTCATCGCATTCTCCTTATACCTGGTCATCACATAAAAAGATCACACATGCCTTTTTGGTTTAGCTGTGATTAATCAACTTCATTCTGATTCATATAGCTAAAAATAATGTTTACTTGTATTTTGAAAGTCTATGAAAACAATATGGGCTGTATATGTTAAATTGTGATACATTGTATCAGAAATGAAATTGCGCAGCAATAACGGTGATGGATGTTTATTTCAGCTTGTTCTGTTTAAAAAGAATTTTAGTCATTGCGTATTGCTTACGATGGGTCACGGATCACGGTCCTTATGGCATCAACGAGATCTTTGGACTGCATGGAGTTAAAATCGAGGATGACCGCAGCCCCTTTGGCACGCATGTGGATCATGTTGTCCGGTTGGTCAGCAAACAAGGGGATTCCCACCATGGGTACCCCATGGTAGATAGCTTCATACACTCCATTCGTCCCACCATGAGTGATGAAGGCCTTGGTCTTTGGGTGGCCTGGAGACAAAACAGGAGAACTCACCTGGAGTACATTTACATTTGCATTACTCTTTACATTTTATTGCTTTGTTATGTTATATGTTTTTGGACGTCTCCGTTTAACACTGTACCTAACAGATCATTCTGAGGCATCCAGTCATAAATCTTGGTGTTTGGGGCCAAATTCTCTGGATGTTCTTTGCTGTATCTCCAGAGAACCTGCTCAACATGATGGTTATACAAAGGCTTTGTTAAGAGGACAGTACACTGCACTCAGTCACTAACATCATGCAACCTAAACATTCTTGGGATGGACCTCAGTACTCTGCCCCCCTCTGGATACTAGGCTGAAGGTTCAACAGCAGGCAGGAATATCAGCAGTTTAAAATTCTGCATCCACCTGGCTTTGCAAAGTATCTTTCAAACACTTGAAAAAATATTTTTGTCATAGAACTATAATATGCATAATTATTCTGTGTTCTACTGCTCCATTCTCCATCAAATCTTAACAATTAATGTTTTAATATTGTCCTGCAGTGAAAGAAATTTTAACAAATGTGGTGTTTATGTACTTAGGCATCCTGAAGTCTATTTTTGTTTTAATTTCATTTTTCACAAGTTGGAATTAAATTATACACTATAAAGACAAAAGTACTGTGATTCACCTCTTAATTGTTGAATTCAGATGTTTCAGTCAGACCCATTGCCACAGGTGTATAAAATCAAGAATTTAGCCACGTGGTCAGGTTTACAAAAATTTGTGAAAGACAGGGTCATTCTGAAGAGCTCAGTCAATTCAACAGGATGCCACCTTTGCAATAAGTCAGTTTGTGAAATTTCTTCCCTGTTATGTATTCCATGATTAACTGCAAGTGGTATCTAGCATTTAGGAACAACAGAGTCTCAGTCACAGAGTGGCAAACCATGTGATGTAACAGAGTGGCAGACCATGTGATGTAACAGAGTGGCAGACCATGTGATGTAACAGAGTGGGGTCACGAACGGCTGAGGCACATAGTGCATAAAAGTTGTCAACGCTCTATTGACTCAATAACTGCAGTGTTCCCGACTTCCTCTGGAATTAACCCCAGTTCAAAAACTGTTCCAGGAACTTCATATAATGGGCTTCCATAGCTGTAAGATTGCATGTAAGATTCACATCACAAGGCATAATGCCAAGCATGTTCTTTGGAGTGATGAATCAAACTTCTCCGTCTGGCAGTCTGATGGACGAGTCTGGGTTTGGCAGATGCCAGGAGAACGTTCCCTGCCTGACTGCATTGTGCCAGCTGTAAAGTTTGGTGGAGGAGGGATAATAGTATGCGGTTGTTTTTCAGAGGTTGGGCTAGGCCTCTTAGTTCCAGTGAGGGGAACTCTTAATGCTTCAGCATACCAAGACATTCTGGACAATTCTATGCTTTCAACTTTGTGGGAACAGTTTGGAAAAGGTAATTTTCCAGCATGATTGTGTCCCAGTGCACAAAGCAATGTCCATAAAGACATGGTTGGCTCAGTTCGGTGTGGAAGAACTTGTGACTGGACTGCACAGAGCCTTGACCTCAACCCCATTGAACACCTTTGGGATGAACTAGAATGGAGACTGTGAGCCAGGCCTTCACATCCAACATCTGTGCCTGTCCTTACAAATGCTCTTTTGGATGAATGAGCAAACATTCCCACAGACACACTCCAAAATCAGTGGAAAGCCTTCCCAGAAGAGTGGCAGCTGCTGTAGCTGCAAGGGGGGAACCAACTCCATATTGATGCCTATGGATTTAGAATGGGATGTCATAAGAGTTCCTGTAGGTGTAATGGCCAGGTGTCCTAATACTTTTTTCCATGTAGTGTACTTGTGCTTTTACCTGCAAGAATTACTTGTACATATACTTTTCATCAGTTTGTAAGGAAACAGCAGCAACTTAATCTTATGGGCGCAAAACTGGATGACTGACCTTCTGCGGTAACTGTCCTAGAGCTGTAGCAATCACTTCTCCTTTCTCTTTGGTGAGGTTTTTGACCATTGACCCAAGAGTGAACACAACAATACCATCATCCCCAGAACTCTGCACAAACGCCTCCATATCCTGGAAGAACAGTAGAGCTTAAATTAGTTGGTTACAAAGATGCTATTTATCCTGTCAGTGTTTTTCATGGGAATTTTGTGTGGAAATGTTTGATGTCTTAGACCTGAAATGTAATGTTTATTAATCTGAACTCTATCTGATATTTTTTCAAACTCTATATAATAAATTCTCTTATCCCTGGATTCCACTGCCATCTGTTGGAATTAATGGACGAAATATGATACTAGCAACAACAAAGGGGTGATAAGGATGACAGTGACCTGTAAAAATCATTCATTTTAAATATTAATTTTAAATATGCTGTATTCAGTTCTAAATATACATTTTGAAGTATGAACTACCCTTTACTGCGAGAAATGTGAGATTCCACGATCACGAAGAGAGCTAACATGTGAGTGAGGCTGGCTGCGTTATGCATCCGAGCCAAGATGCAGTATTTTTTTTAACCAAAAATACCTTTTAATATATAACATATAGTTTACACTATATACACGGTACCAGTCAAACGTTTTTGCACACTGCAGGCTTTTTACTACTCTTCAATTTATTTCAAAAAATGCATTTTTCATTCTTGTTAATTATTGGAAAGTTGAGTGAACAATTACAAACGAAAATATAAATCAAATAAAACAAGTTTCCATTATAACATAGAAAGAGTATGTAACAGTGCACGTCTGACATCCTATTCATTGTGAGCACATAGTCAAATTCCAGGATGTCCTTTAACTTTAAATGCACTAGTGAACTGTTTCATCCTATGAAACAGAGCAGTACTTAATGTTAAGGTACTGAAATGGTGAACATACTGTAAATTTATTTTTTAGCAAAGAATACTGAGTGTATCTTAGTAAATGTTAAGTGATCATGCAAATGTTGACTTTTTTACTGGTATACACACACGCACACACACACATGACATATATTTAAAATACAGTGGTACCTCGGTTCCCGAACTTAATCCGTTCCGGACTCCGGATCGAATCCTAAAAAGTTCGAGTTCTGATCGAATTTTTCCCATATTAAATAATGGAAAACCAATTAATTGGTTCCCAGTCCCCCAAAATTACACCTAAATATGTTTTTTTTTTTTTAGGATTTAAACACAAAATGAACAGGATAAAACAAGAAGAGCATTTTTTTCTTAATGGCTTCCAAATCGATAAAGATCTTATCCCAACATTACCCCTGTCCTTCCCCGATCGTCCGCTCCTTCCATGTGCCACGCCCCCTCGTTAACCTCGTGTGGGATCCCCATGTGATCAGCTGTTTCTGGTTGTTGTCATTAAGTCCGCGTTTCAGTTTGTTTCCCCAGTCCGGTCATTGGGTGCGTTCGACTTGCTTACAGCGTTGGCTTAAAGAAATGCATTCTGATCCTGACGCAATGCATTACGGACCTCTCACCCGGCTGCACAAACTGGAACCGCCTCCGTGACGACACAACTTTGCCCTTATTGGCTGAAGAGTTTAGTTATACGCATGACGTTTGTATCCCAGCCAGTTCCGATGCGTAATCTGCTATTTCTCCCGAATATCACGTAAAGCAGTGAGAATGGTTAATTTGCCTGGTAAAATAAAGTTTAAATAAATGATATAAATGCTCTAATAGTACACGTAAGTTAGTGGTTTATTTATTCTTAGTTACTGTAATGTTGTGCTGCTTTATTTGGTTAATCGTCCAGTCTGTGAAGAAGGCATTCAAGTAAGAATTGCATTGTCCTATGACTCATTTCCTGGCGCGTACAATTTATATTAGGTCAGGGTTCCCGGTTCGACTTCTGATATTCAGATCGAGTTCTAGGTCAAAATGGTTTGTTCGACTTTCAAGAAATTCGAGTTCTAGTGAGTTCGAGAACCGAGGTACCACTGTAACTGAAACCATGAATGCCAAATACACGAATTTGGGGAACAGACTGTAGTGTGTGAAGGGGAAATCGGTTTGTTCTTACCTTAGGGAGTGGCTTAGCAGGCTTACAGTGAAGTCCTCCAACAAACTTAAAGTTGGGAAGAAAAGGTCGTGGATACTCGAAATCCCAGTATGTGCGAATCAGCCAGATATCAGCCGTCCCCATTGTTTCACAAAGGGTGGTGGGTTTCCCTTTTGGAAAAAAACAATCAAGTCAAACTACACTGTCAATAATATTTCATGAAGATTATGCAGTATTGTTTCAACACTTTCTATGTGTCTGGTGTTCTAATAGCACTATAGATATGAAGAAGCATTTTCTCGCAAAATAATAGCAATTAAAGCAGCATAACTGATAAATAACATCCTTCATACAATAAAAAAAACAGCAAGTACCAGTGCTCCCTGTTTTTGGAACAATCAACAAACTCGTGTTATGGTGTAAAACACAGGTGAAGTGGATCAGAATTCTGTCATATTCAAGGCTGCGATAGCCTTAAAATAATTCAATTCAGTGCCCCAAATAGTATCTGCTTACCTAAAATTTCACTGTAGAACTTGTCAAAGTCTCTCCATAGCATCGTAGCAAGCAGATCCTGAGACCAGTAAAAGAGTAAGTTCATCATTCTATCAATAAATCCCATCTGGTCAGTATACTTGCTCATCGCACCCGGTACAAACGATGGGGGTGCTGGCAGTTGCCCACAGAGCCTTTCCATGACGTTGGCAGAGGAGAAGCGTAACGTGTACACCAGAGGGATGCCCAGTTTTGCAGCTACCAGCTCTCCGCATGGATAGACTGGGTCAACTAGTATGACTTGGAATCCATCCTTTCTCAAACTCTCCATTAAATGCTCTGACTCCAGTAGTCCCTTAAATATCTCAAGGAACAGCCCCATTTCTTTCCTTAGTATTAGGTAGAATTTAGCAAATATCTCCAAGAGGTTCATGTGGTCTATTTCATACATTGAAAAGTTAACAAACTCTTCTAAATAACCATTCATTAGTTCCACAGAAACTGAGGTATTGAATATTTTGTAGCTCCAGGGTGAATCTTCAGTTGGGTCTACAGAAGGGGAAGCATTATGAGCCACCACTGTGACATCATGCCCTCTCTCTACTAGTCTTCCCAGCACCGGTTTCAGGTTAATCCAGTGACTGTATTCGGTATACCACACCAGTATTTTGCTACAATCTGTACTCTGTAGAATACAAATCTGGAGAAAGAAATAAGCAAGTCCGTAATACATGAACTTCATGATGACAAATGAGAATGTCTGACTTGAATCAACACTGTGTCATATTTGTATGAGGATGAATGTAATCATTAACTAAAAGGTTGAAACTTTTCAAGTGCTCTGCCACATGTCCTTGACATATGATTGATAAGCGAATAGTTTCACCGACCTGCAGGAATCATGGGAAGCGGCGCATTTTATCTGACAAATAAAGTGTCAAATTAAGCCGTATAAGTTAGCCATCTGCACACCCCTCTGCAATCCAACAAACTCCGACTCGAACCTGCTAGTGTATCTCTGCCATTCCATGAGATTCTTGCGGTTTGATAATGAAAAAGAAGTTTCTTTATTTATCATTGTCCCCAATCTGGATGCACTGAAGTTAATCTTAATGTCTTGTTCCAATTCTATATCTGAACAGCAGCAACTAGCTTAATTAAAGAATGATATGGGAAACATACCCTTTGGATTGATCAGTGTTTGCCATGTTCTCTGCTGATAGCCTGCTTGCATTGCAGTCTTGCAGCATGTGCAATGAAGGCTGTCCTGCCATTACTCCCACAGAAAGAGTGCAAATAAACGTATTATGGTGAGCGTGTGAGCCATTTTAATAAAGGAAATGGCTGTAGTGTGCTAACACCACTTGTGTTTCTGATTAGCAATATGCTATTGCTGTAGTGTGGAGAGTCCTGATTATAATAGGTATCCTACAGTGTTACATAATAGGGTTGTAATGGTACACAAAATTCACTATTTGGTACAAACGTTGTTTTGGGATCATAGTTTGGTGCAATATGTTTATTATTATTAAAAATACAAACACAATTCAGAACAGCTGAAAATCAAAGGCAATGGGTCTGTTGATATGTCTGAATGAAAAAACCTAAGACTTATACACTCACCTAAAGGATTATTAGGAACACCTGTTCAATTTCTCATTAATGCAATTATCTAATCAACCAATCACATGGCAGTTGCTTCAATGCATTTAGGGGTGTAGTCCTGGTCAAGACAATCTCCTGAACTCCAAACTGAATGTCAGAATGGGAAAGAAAGGTGATTTAAGCAATTTTGAGCGTGGCATGGTTGTTGGTGCCAGACGGGCCGGTCTGAGTATTTCACAATCTGCTCAGTTACTGGGATTTTCACACACAACCATTTCTAGGGTTTACAAAGAATGGTGTGCAAAGGGAAAAACATCCAGTATGCGGCAGTCCTGTGGGCGAAAATGCCTTGTTGATGCTAGAGGTCAGAGGAGAATGGGCCGACTGATTCAAGCTGATAGAAGAGCAACTTTGACTGAAATAACCACTCGTTGCAACCGAGGTATGCAGCAAAGCATTTGTGAAGCCACAACACGCACAACCTTGAGGCGGATGTGCTACAACAGCAGAAGACCCCACCGGGTACCACTCATCTCCACTACAAATAGGAAAAAGAGGCTACAATTTGCACGAGCTCACCAAAATTGGACAGTTGAAGACTGGAAAAATGTTGCCTGGTCTGATGAGTCTCGATTTCTGTTGAGACATTCAAATGGTAGAGTCAGAATTTGGCGTAAACAGAATGAGAACATGAATCCATCATGCCTTGTTACCACTGTGCAGGCTGGTGGTGGTGGTGTAATGGTGTGGTTTATGACCACCATGTACCCATCCTCTGATGGCTACTTCCAGCAGGATAATGCACCATGTCACAAAGCTCGAATCATTTCAAATTGGTTTCTTGAACATGACAATGAGTTCACTGTACTAAAATGACCCCCACAGTCACCAGATCTCAACCCAATAGAGCATCTTTGGGATGTGGTGGAACGGGAGCTTCGTGCCCTGGATGTGCATCCCACAAATCTCCATCAACTGCAAGATGCTATCCTATCAATATGGGCCAACATTTCTAAAGAATGCTTTCAGCACCTTGTTGAATCAATGCCACGTAGAATTAAGGCAGTTCTGAAGGCAAAAGGGGGTCAAACACCATATTAGTATGGTGTTCCTAATAATCCTTTAGGTGAGTGTATATTTGCACGTTGTAAAAATAAAATACAGAAAATAAATTTAAAAATCAAAAGTGTAACATCATGTCACGGTCGTCGGTGGGCGAACAGGCAAGCAGGGAAAAGGAGCCAGGAAGTCGGGTCAACGGGGTTTATTAGGGGTAGAGTCAACAACACGGGGTAGAACGACGGCAAACATCAATGACAAGTCTGGGGAAGTCTGGGGAAGACTGACTCAGACAAGGACTAAATACACAAGACTAGCTGGTATTAACAAGAGACAGGTGAGAGCAATCAGGTAGAAACACGGAGTAATGAGGGGGGCACACATGAGGATCGGACGGAGCTGGACGTGACACATCATAACAAACATAATAAACGTGTTGAACATCTAGTTCATTAATGTAATCATTCTTTTCATTATGCATACCTAACCGAAAACCATGTACCGAATAGTACACGACGAATACGTGTAATGTTACAGCCCTATTACATAGTTGTGTGTGCACTTTACCTTTAAGCACATTATATAAATGTTTAATTTAAAAAATCATTAAATTAAAAATAATTCTTTAAAGTAGCTTTGTATTGTTTTATACATATTTGCTTTCAAAACCGATTTTAAAGTCTGTTCAGCAGGATGCAATCCAGTTACATTGAAATTAAAAATTAATACAAGATGCAGTGGAGGTGTGTTTCTGTTATCTCTGTGTTTGATAAATGGTTTATTTCTATTTTGAAAATATATATTTTTCATTTTTAAAGAAAAATTAAATTTATTTTAAATATTATTTTAAATAACAATTTAAAATAAATAGGTAATAGAGATTTGTTTAGTTTTCAATTTACCATTTCAGTCAGTTTTTGAATTCAGATTCATAGACTAAAACTGAGCTTGTGTTTTTCTGGGCTTGGAATCAACTGCCAAGCTCCAGTAAGAGACTCGGTCTTGTCTTGGTCTCGCACCCCCATTGGACTCAGTCATGACTCAGACTGAATTTGGTAAAGACATCTGTTTCGACTCAGACTCAACTAAGGTGGACGAGAACAAACCAGTGACCTCAGGTCTATAAATAATCGTGGTTTATTTGGATGTACAATTTGCAGTCATGGCTGATTGCATTTTTACATCTAATGCTCAACAATGAGCCACACAAATAAAAGGTATTCATATTCTGCCATTTCAAAATAGTACCATTTAGAGAAGAGGGACATTTTGTCACTTATGTGATACACAGTAAGAAGCAAGAGTACAGAAGTCATTCGCTTTTGCTTTTCGTTTTTGATTTCCTGCAGCACTTCCTGAAGCAGAACCTGCAGGTTTTGAGGAAGAGGAGGACCGCTAATACCGCCGTGGTTAGCAGCACGGCCAACACGTCCAGACTGTGGTACTGATACCAGGTCAGGTTGTGTGCCTGCACGCGGAGGTGCTTGGCTCCTTTGTGCCGGATCACAAACTCGATCCAGAACACCGCTTGGTCCAGTGGGGTCATCGGCTGGTCGTGTTGAATCCTTGACAGTCTCATCGCATTCTCCTTATACCTGGTCATCACATAAAAAGATCACACAAGCCTTTTTGGTTTAGCTGTGATTAATCAACTTCATTCTGATTCATATAGCTAAAAATAATGTTTACTTGTATTTTGAAAGTCTTGAAACAATATGGGCTGTATATGTTAAATTGTGATACATTGTATCAGAAATGAAATTGCACAGCAAAAACGGTGATGGATGTTTATTTCAGGTTGTCATGTTTACAAAGAATTTTAGTCATTGCGTATTGCTTACGATGGGTCACGGATCACGGTCCTTATGGCATCAACGAGATCTTTGGACTGCATGGAGTTAAAATCGAGGATGACAGCAGCCCCTTTGGCACGCATGTGGATCATGTTGTCCGGTTGGTCAGCAAACAAGGGGATTCCCACCATGGGTACCCCATGGTAGATAGCTTCATACACTCCATTCGTCCCACCATGAGTGATGAAGGCCTTGGTCTTTGGGTGGCCTGGAGACAAAACAGGAGAACTCACCTGGAGTACATTTACATTTGCATTACTCTTTACATTTTATTGCTTTGTTATGTTATATGTTTTTGGACGTCTCCGTTTAACACTGTACCTAACAGATCATTCTGAGGCATCCAGTCATAAATCTTGGTGTTTGGGGCCAAATTCTCTGGATGTTCTTTGCTGTATCTCCAGAGAACCTGCTCGATATGAGGGTTATACAAAGGCTTTGGTAAGAGGACAGTACACTACACTCAGTCACTAACATCATGCAACCTAAACATTCTTGAGATGGACCTCAGTACTCTGCCCCCCTCTGGATACTAGGCTGAAGGTTCAACAGCAGGCAGGAATATCAGCAGTTTAAAATTCTGCATCCACCTGGCTTTGCAAAGTATCTTTCAAACACTTGAAAAAATATTTTTGTCATAGAACTATAATATGCATAATTATTCTGTGTTCTACTGCTCCATTCTCCATCAAATCTTAACAATTAATGTTTTAATATTGTCCTGCAGTGAAAGAAATTTTAACAAATGTGGTGTTTATGTACTTAGGCATCCTGAAGTCTATTTTTGTTTTAATTTCATTTTTCACAAGTTGGAATTAAATTATACACTATAAAGACAAAAGTACTGTGATACACCTCTTAATTGTTGAATTCAGATGTTTCAGTCAGACCCATTGCCACAGGTGTATAAAATCAAGAATTTAGCCACGTGGTCAGGTTTACAAAAATTTGTGAAAGACAGGGTCATTCTGAAGACCACAGTCAATTCAACAATGGTAGGATGCCACCTTTGCAATGTCATTTTGTGAAATTTCTTCCCTGTTATGTATTCCATGATTAACTGCAAGTGGTATCTAGCATTTAGGAACCACAGAGTCTCAGTCACAGAGTGGCAGACCATGTGATGTAACAGAGTGGCAGACCATGTGATGTAACAGAGTGGGGTCACGAAGGGCCGACTTCCTCTGGAATTAACCCCAGTTCAAAAACTGTTCCAGGAGCTTCATATAATGGGCTTCCATAGCTGTAAGATTGCATGTAAGATTCACATCACAAGGCATAATGCCAAGCATGTTCTTTGGAGTGATGAATCAAACTTCTCCGTCTGGCAGTCTGATGGACGAGTCTGGGTTTGGCAGATGCCAGGAGAACGTTCCCTGCCTGACTGCATTGTGCCAGCTGTAAAGTTTGGTGGAGGAGGGATAATAGTATGTGGTTGTTTTTCAGAGGTTGGGCTAGGCCTCTTAGTTCCAGTGAGGGGAACTCTTAATGCTTCAGCATACCAAGACATTCTGGACAATTCTATGCTTTCAACTTTGTGGGAACAGTTTGGAAAAGGAAATTTTCCAGCATGATTGTGTCCCAGTGCACAAAGTAATGTCCATAAAGACATGGTTGGCTCAGTTCAGTGTGGAAGAACTTGACTGGCCTGCACAGAGCCCTGACCTCAACCCCATTGAACACCTTTGGGATGAACTAGAATGGAGACTGTGAGCCAGGCCTTCACATCCAACATCTGTGCCTGTCCTTACAAATGCTCTTTTGGATGAATGAGCAAACATTCCCACAGACACACTCCAAAATCAGTGGAAAGCCTTCCCAGAAGAGTGGCAGCTGCTGTAGCTGCAAGGGGGGAACCAACTCCATATTGATGCCTATGGATTTAGAATGGGATGTCATAAGAGTTCCTGTAGGTGTAATGGCCAGGTGTCCTAATACTTTTTTCCATGTAGTGTACTTGTGCTTTTACCTGTAAGAATTACTTGTACATATACTTTTCATCAGTTTGTAAGGAAACAGCAGCAACTTAATCTTATGGGCGCAAAACTGGATGACTGACCTTCTGCGGTAACTGTCCTAGAGCTGTAGCAATCACTTCTCCTTTCTCTTTGGTGAAGTTTTTGACCATTGACCCAAGTGAGAACACAACAATACCATCATCCCCAGAGCTCTGCACAAACGCCTCCATATCCTGGAAGAACAGTAGAACTTTAATTAGTTGGTTACAAAGAAGCTATTTATCCTGTCAGTGTGTTTCATGGGAATTTTGTGTGAACATGATTGATGTCTGAGACCTGAAATGCAATGTTTATGAATCTGAACTCTATCTGATTTTTTTTTTTCAAACTCTATATAATACATTTTCTTAACCCTGGATTCCAAATAAGTATAATGGATGAAAATTTACACGTAAAAATGTACACTTGTGCAGAACCAAAATTGTAACTACAGCAACAAATGGAAGCAAAACAGGAAATTCCAACATAGGGTAGCTGAGAGCAAAAACAGAGTCTGCAGCTGTAAATCTTCTGAGCAATTCTACAACTGTGAAGCAAAAGATGATTTTCTAAATATTTTATAATAAAATTAATATTAATTGTTTGTTGCTAGCCACCCCATTTGGAAATATTTTCAGCAGCATTGATTAATGGCTGCTCTCCCCGTGTTCGCGTGGGTTTTCGCCGGGGGCTCCGGTTTCCTCCCACGGACCAAAGGCGTGCAGGAGAGGTTGATTGGTGAGTCTAAATTGGCCCTGTAGTTGTGTGAATGAGTGTGTGAGTGTTTGCGCCCTGCGGTGTGTTGGCAGCTGCCCAGGGTTGGTTCCAGCCTGTGCCCATTGTTCCAGGGATAGGCTCCGGTCCCCCCCGTGACCCCAGTTCGGATTAAGCTGTTTCAGAAGATGGATGGATGGATGGATGGATGATAAATGGCTTTGCTCAGACCCCAACTTAACAGTGTATATATATCGTGGAAGAGGTGGGTGATGGAATACACAGAGGCATGATGTGGAAGAAGATAATCCTCTTTAATGTCTTTCAAAAGAGAATCGCCTAAATATGCATATATTTAACATATATTTTTATTACAGTCAGTAACATTGGCGTCCGCTGCCTAAAGTAGCATGAACACAGGCTTCCGCGTGCACTACAGTCTGCAGCCCGAAAACGCACAGGGAAAACTGAAGTATGAACTACCCTTTACTGCGAGAAATGTGAGATTCCACGATCACGAAGAGAGCTAACATGTGAGTGAGGCTGGCTGCGTTACGCATCCAAGCCAAGATGCAGTATTTTTTTTTTACCAAAAATACCTTTTAATATATAACATATAGTTTACACTATATACACAGTACCAGTCAAACGTTTTTGCACACTGCAGGCTTTTTACTACTCTTCAATTTATTTCACAAACTACATTTTTCATTCTTGTTAATTATTGGAAAGTTGAGTGAACAACTACAAACGAAAATATAAATCAAATAAAACAAGTTTCCATTATAACATAGAAAGAGTATGTAACAGTGCACGTCTGACATCCTATTCATTGTGAGTACATAGTCAAATTCTAGGATGTCCTTTAACTTTAAATGCACTAGTGAACTGTTTCATCCTATGAAACAGAGCAGTATTTAATGTTAAGGTACTGAAATGGTGAACATGCTGTAAATTTAATTGTTAGCAAAGAATACTGAGTGTATCTTTTCTTACGTGTTAAGTGAGTAACATGCAAATGTAGACTTTTTTTACTGGTAGTGTGTGTGTGTTTGTGCGTGTGTATACACACACACAAACACACAAACACACACACCCATGACATATATATATAAAATAACTGAAACCATGAATGCCAAATACACGAATTTGGGGAACAGACTGTATTGCGTATGAAGGGGAAATCGGTTTGTTCTTACCTTAGGGAGCGGCTTAGCAGGCTTACAGTGAAGTCCTCCAACAAACTTAAAGTTGGGAAGAAAAGGTCGTGGATACTCGAAATCCCAGTATGTGCGAATCAGCCAGATATCAGCCGTCCCCATTGTTTCACAAAGGGTGGTGGGTTTCCCTTTTGGAAAAAAAACAATCAAGTCAAACTACACTATCAATGATATTTCATGATGAAGTATTATGCAGTATTGTTTCAACACTTTCTATGTGTCTGGTGTTCTAATAGCACTATAGATATGAAGAAGCATGTTCTCGCAAAATAATACTAATTAAAGCAGCATAACTGATAAATAACATCCTTTATACAATTAAAAAACAAATAACAAAGCTCCCTGTTTTTGGAACAATCAACAAAGTCATGTTAGAGTGTAAAACACATCAGTTTTGTTCCCAATACCTAAAGGTGGGGATGATCACGATCCTGTCATATTCAAGGCTGCGATAGCCTTAAAATAATTCAATTCAGTGCCCCAAATAGTATCTGCTCACCTAAAACTTCACTGTAGAACTTGTCAAGGTCTCTCCATAGCATCGTAGCAAGCAGATCCTGAGACCAGTAGAAGAGTAAGTTCATCATTCTATCTATAAATCCCATCTGGTCAGAATACTTGCTCATCGCACCCGGTACAAACGATGGGGGTGCTGGCAGTTGCCCACAGAGCCTTTCCATGACGTTGGCAATGGAGAAGCGTAACGTGTACACCAGAGGGATGCCCAGTTTTGCAGCTACCAGCTCTCCGCATGGATAGATTGGGTCAACTAGTATGACTTGGAATCCATCCTTTCTCAAACTCTCCATTAAATGCTCTGACTCCAGTAGTCCCTTAAATATCTCAAGGGAGAGCCTCATATCTCTACTTAGTATTAGGTAGAATTTAGCAAATATCTCAAAAAGATTCATGTGGTCTATTTCATACATTGAAAAGTTAACAAACTCTTCTAAATAACTGTTCATTAGTTCCACAGAAACTGAGGTATTGAATATTTTGTAGCTCCAGGGTGAATCTTCAGTTGGGTCCATAGAAAGGGTAGCATTAGGAGCCACCACTGTGACATCATGCCCTCTCTCTACTAGTCTTCCCAGCACCGGTTTCAGGTTAATCCAGTGACTGTATTCGGTATACCACACCAGTATTTTGCTACAATCTGTACTCTGTAGAATACAAATCTGGAGAAAGAAATAAGCAAGTCCGTAATACATGAACTTCATGTTGACAAATGAGAATGTCTGACTTGAATCAACACTGTGTCATATTTGTATGAAGATGAATGTAATCATTAACTAAAAGGTTGAAACTTTTTAAGTGCTCTGCCACATGTCCTTGACATATGATTGATAAGCGAATAGTTTCACCGACCTGCAGGAATCATGGGAAGCGCCGCATTTTATCTGACAAATAAAGTGTGTCAAATTAAGCTGTATAAGTTAGCCATCTGCACACCCCTCTGCAATCCAACAAACTCCGTCTCAAACCTGCAAGTGGATTCTTGCCATTTGATAATGAAACAGAACTTTCTTTATTCATTAGTGCCCCAATCTGGATGCACTGAAATTAATCTTTTAAGTCTTTATATTAATGTCTTGTTCCAATTCTATATCTGAACAGCAGTAACAAGCTTAATTAAAGAATAATACGGGAAACATATCCTTACGAATATAAGAACATAAGAAATTAATAAACGAGAGGAGGCCATTCGGCCGATCAAGCTCGTTTGGGGAGAACTTAACTAATAGCTCAGAGTTGTTAAAATCTTATCTAGCTCTGATTTAAAGGAACCCAGGGTTTTAGCTTCCGCTACACTAGCAGGAAGACTATTCCATACTCTAACTACACGCTGTGTAAAGAAGTGCTTCCTCAAATTCATTTTAAAATGTTCTCCCACAAATTTCCACTTATGGCCACAAGTTCTAGTATTTAAACTAATATTGAAATAGCTATTTGCCAGAACAGCATCCAGACCTGTTAGAATCTTAAATACCTGGATCATGTCCCCCCTTAGTCTCCTTTGCTCAAGGCTAAACAGATTGAGCTCAGCTAACCTCTCGTCATAAGACGTTCCTCTAAGACCAGGAATCATTCTTGTAGCCCTACTTTTCACCCTTTCCAAGGCAGCAATGTCCTTCTTAAGGTATGGTAACCAAACCTGCACACAATATTCTAGGTGGGGTCTTACCAAGGAATTATATAATCGTAGCATCACCTCCCTTGACTTAAACTCCACACACCTAGAGATGTAACCCAACATCCTTTTGGTCTTTTTATTGCTTCCCCACACTGGCCATGTGGGACATGGAAGCATCAACATACACACCGCGGTCTTTCTCATAATCAGCTACCTTTATTTTGGTGGAACCTATAAAATATCTGTACTTTATATTTCTGCTCCCTGCATAGATTACCTTACATCAGGGGTCTCCAACTCCGGTCCTGGAGAGCTACCGTCCAGTAGGTTTTCTATCCTACCTGGCTTCTGATGAGCCACACCTGTTCTCAGGTAAATACCAGGGCCAGGTGTGGCTCATCAGAAGCAAAGTAGGATAGAAAACCTACTGGATAGTAGCTCTCCAGGACCGGAGTTGGAGACCCCTGCCTTACATTAATCTATGTTAAATTTCATCTGCCAGGTATCAGCCCAGTTGCTAATTAAACCAAGATCCTGTTGTAGACACTGTGCTGCTAGATCAGTATCTGCTACACCACCCACCTTGGTGTCGTCTGCAAATTTAACCAGTTCACTGTATGCATTGGTGTCAATATCATTAATGTAAATTAGGAACAATAGTGGTCCTAAAATTGAACCCTGCGGTACCTCACTATGAACACAGGCCCACTGTGACATTGTGCCTCTAATAACTACCCGCTGCTTCCTGTTTGTTAACCAGCTTTTGATCCAAGCTGCTACAGTTCCTAAAATCCCTGCAGCTTTGAGCTTAAACAAGAGCCGTTTGTGGGGGACAACATCAAAGGCCTTCTGGAAGTCTAAGTAGATCACATCGTAAGCCTTTTTGGATTGATCAGTGTTTACTATGTTCCCTGCTGATAGCCTGCTTGCATTGAGCAAATAAACATATTGTGATGAGCGCGTGGGTCATTTTAATAAAGGAGATGGCTGTAGCGTACGGCCGCTAACACCACTTGTATTTCTGAAAAGCAATATGTCAATGCTGTAGTGTGGAAAGTCCTTTTCATAATAGGTATCCTACAGTGAGCATAATAGGGGTGTAATGGTACACAAAATTCACTATTTGGTAAAAACCTTGTTCCGGGGTCACAATTTGGTGCAATTTCAGTACAACTGGGAAAACATAATTTGTTTATTATTATTAGAACTACAAACACAATTCAGAACAGCTGAAAATCAAAGGCAATGGGTCTGTTGGTGTGGTGTCTGAATGAAAAAACCTAAGACTTATGTGAACATTGCAAAAATAAATATAAAAAATAAATTTAAAAAGCAAAAGTGCAATCCTTATGTCAGACAGTGTGTGGCTCAGTGGGCTAAGCCTGTGTGCTTGTACTGTAATACCAAGGTTGCTGATTCAAACCCAGCCTCTGCACATCCGAGGCTCCTTGAAAAAGGCCCTTAACCCCCAGCTCCCTGGGTGCTGCTATGGGTAGCTGCCCTTTGTGGACAACTTACTCTATGAAGATCAAGTTGAGGGAGGTGTAAAGACAATTTCCCCGCAGGGATCAATAAAGTATCTATTATTATAATGAGCATGTTGAACATCTAGTTCATAAATGTATTCATTTGTTTCATCGTGCATACCTAAACGAAAATGATGTATCCAATAGTACACAACGAATACGTGTACCATCCTATTAGATATTTGTGTGCACTTTATCTTTAAGCACATTACATAAATGTTACATTTAAAAATCATTAAATTAACAAGAATCCTTTAGAAGAGCTTTGTATTGATTTATGCATGTTTGCTACCAGAGCCAATTTTAAAGTCTGTTCAGCAGGATGCAATCCTGTTACATTGAAATTAAAAATTAATACAAGATGCAGTGGAGGTGTGTTTCTGTTATCTCTATGTTTGATAAATGGTTTATTTCTTTGTTGAAAATAATAATTTTTAATTTTTAAATAAATGAAAATGAAATGTATTTTAAATATTATTTTAAAATAACCATTTAAAATAAATGGTTAATATGGATTTGTTCAGTTTTCAGTTCATGCTTCCAGTCTGGGGAGGTGTGGTGGTGAACACTGCTGCCTTACAGCAAGGAGGTCCTGGGTTTGATCCCGGGTCCTTTCTGTGTGGAGTTCATGTGGGTTTTTGCTGGGGGCTCTGTTTTCTTCCCACAGTCCAAAAGCATGCAGATTAAGTTGATTGGTGTGTATTGGCCCAGTAGTTGTGTGCCCTACAGTGAGTTGGTGACTGCCCAAGGTTGGTTCCTGACTGTGCCCATTGATCTCAGAATAGGCTCCTGTGACCCCTAGTTGGGATTCAGCAGTTTCCAAAAATGGATGGATGAATTTCCTGTCAGTTGTTGAATTGTGATTCCAAGACTAAAACTGAACATTTTTCTGGAATCGTAATCGACTGCTGAGCTTCGGTAACAGACTCAGTCTTGTCTTGGTCTCGCACCCACATCGGACGCGGTAATGACTCAGACTGGATTTGTTAAAGACACGGTTTCAAACTCGGCTAAGGTGGACTAGAACAAACCACTGACCTCAGTCCTAGATAAATAATCATGATTTATTTGGATGTACAATTTGGCTGATTGTATTTTTACATGTAATGCTCAACAATGAGCCACACAATAAAAGGTATTCATATTCTGCCATTTCAAAATAGCACCATTTAAGAGAAGAGGGACATTTAGTCACTTATGAGATACACAATAAGAAGCAACAGTACAGAAGTCATTCGCTTTTGCTTTTCGTTTTTGATTTCCTGCAGCACTTCCTGAAGCAGAACCTGCAGGTTTTGAGGAAGAGGAGGACCGCCAGTACCGCCGTGGTTAGCAGCACGGCCAACACGTCCAGACTGTGGTACTGATACCAGGTCAGGTTGTGAGCCTGCACGCGGAGGTGCTTGGCTCCTTTGTGCCGGATCACAAACTCGATCCAGAACACCGCTTGGTCCAGTGGGGTCATCGGCTGGTCGTGTTGAATCCTTGACAGTCTCATCGCATTCTCCTTATACCTGGTCATCACATAAAAAGATCACACATGTCTTTTTGGTTTAGCTGTGATTAATCAACTTCATTCTGTGTTTCATTCTGATTGATATAGCTAAAAATAATGTTTACTTGTATTTTGAAAGTCTATGAAAACAATATGGGCTGTGTATGTTAAATTGTGATACATTGTATCAGAAATGAAATTGCGCAGCAATAACGGTGATGGATGTTTGTTTCAGCTTGTCATGTTTACAAAGAATTTTAGTCATTGCGTATTGCTTACGATGGGTCACGGATCACGGTCCTTATGGCATCAACGAGATCTTTGGACTGCATGGAGTTAAAATCGAGGATGACCGCAGCCCCTTTGGCACGCATGTGGATCATGTTGTCCGGTTGGTCAGCAAACAAGGGGATTCCCACCATGGGTACCCCATGGTAGATAGCTTCATACACTCCATTCGTCCCACCATGAGTGATGAAGGCCTTGGTCTTTGGGTGGCCTGGAGACAAAACAGGAGAACTCACCTGGAGTACATTTACATTTGCATTACTCTTTACATTTTATTGCTTTGTTATGTTATATGTTTTTGGACGTCTCCGTTTAACACTGTACCTAACAGATCATTCTGAGGCATCCAGTCATAAATCTTGGTGTTTGGGGCCAAATTCTCTGGATGTTCTTTGCTGTATCTCCAGAGAACCTGCTCAATATGATGGTTATACAAAGGCTTTGGTAAGAGGACAGTACACTACACTCAGTCACTAACATCATGCAACCTAAACATTCTTGGGATGGACCTCAGTACTCTGCCCTTCTGTATCTATCAGTACTTTACAGTTAATGTTTTAATATCTGTTCTGCTGTACTTGTGCTTTTACCTGAAAGACTTGCTGTATCAGGCAGAAATATTATCAGCCTAAAAATATTTCAGCAGTTTATACAAGGAACAAGCAGCGACTTAGTCATATGGGTGCAAAACTGGATGACTGACCTTCTGCGGTAACTGTCCTAGAGCTGTAGCAATCACTTCTCCTTTCTCTTTGGTGAGGTTTTTGACCATTGACCCAAGTGAGAACACAATGATACCATCGTCCCCAGAACTCTGCACAAACGCCTCCATATCCTGAATGATAAATTGAACATTTACTTGTTGGTTACAAAGAAGCTGTTTATCCAGACTGTGTTTCATGTGCATTTTGTGTGAACATATTATTTTTCATAGGCCTTTATATGCATTAATTACACAGTACAGTCAAACTTCGTTACAACGTACCTCGGGGGACATTAAGAATTTGTACGTTATAACCATAGTACGTTGTAACCAAGTCCCTCAAAATGAATGATAGAACACAAAATGTATATAAAAAAAACCCTCAAGTTGACACTATGACATACAGCTTGTGTAGTTTGAAGAATATAGTTCCTATTCTGAATAGGAACTATATTCTTCAAACTAGGTTAATATCAGTTACTCATAGACAGCCGACATAACGCAAAATCCACTGCCGGCTTATCGTTCAAATCGCCTTACTGTAACCTAATCTCAAACCGAAATTATGCACCTGTATGATTCAATTGGCTGAAATAAATTTCGATACATGTGTTAGACACCTGTCTTTTGTTAATTTCTTTCACTATATGTCACACAATTACCCCAATAACCACGATAATTCTGAATTATTTCCACCTTATCGGTCAGCGAAATCTGTTTCCTTTTAGCAGGCATCTTGCTTGATATGCGGCAGCATGACACCATGCAAAACCATGAAAAAACGGGGGCTGCATGCAAGGAGTCCGGCCGGCGTGAAATGCTTCGTGAGGATAGGTTCATACAGTTAGGCGTTGCTAAGCGATGTAGAAGGCTGGCAACAGCCGATTCTGAATTGTGCGCGCGCTCGGAAGATGAGGCTGTACGTTGTAACAAAGGTCAGTTTGCCTATTTTCCTCTGAAAATCATACGTTATATCGAAGTTTACGCTGTAAAGGTGTATGTTCTAAGCGATACCGGCAAACGGAATAATGCATTACGCGAATTCGGGACATTGAAATTTGAATGTTGTATTGGTGTAAACGTTATAAACGGGGTACGTTGTACCGAGGTTCGACTGTAGCATAATTATTAGCCAAAAATGTAATAACTATGCACAGTTATCTTTTTTATAAAAATAGTTTATTGCATTATTGGTAAGCTATTACACTATTGAGTTTTATTACATTAAGAATGGATTAAGAACTACGTTATTGGCAGTTATTACATTACTGGCTGCTACAGGCCTGAAATGTAATGTTTATTAATCTGTATGTGCTTTTTCCAAAATATGATTATAAGATTTTCTTAACCCTGGATTCCCTCTCCGGTCTGTTAGAAGGGACCAAATAAAGTACTAGCAACTACAGAACAATGATAAGGGTGATAGAGATTTTCAGAAATCATTTTCAATATTTTGTTTCAAATATGCTTTATTCATTCCTCCATATACTTTCTTGCAAGAAAAGTTGAGTAGAATGTCTACTATGGGCTGATATTTGTGCCACTAGAAACTGAATATGAATTTTGTATATTTGAATCTGCAGTTATCCGCATTACAAAAATGAATCTGAATTTAATAGTTTGAATTTGAATTCCAGTAACTCGAAATAGCATTTATCCTACCTCGAAAAATTCAGTTTGCGAATTCAATTTCAATCTAGTGTGACACACATCCGGGTCCTCTTCACACACGCCTCCTCTTTACCCCGACCTGCAGAACTGTCGTAAACGTGGAAATGAGTTGCGTTGTGAATCTGCAGTCGATTACTTTTTCTCAAGGACCCGGATGTGTGTCACGCTAGATTGAAATTGAATTTGCGAACTGAATTTTTCGAGGTAGGATAAATGCTATCTCGAGTTATGTATATCACACTAGATTGAAATTGAATTCGCGAACTGAATTTTTCGAGGTAGGATAAATGCTATTTCGAGTTACTGGAATTCAGATTCAAACTGTTACATTCAGATTCAGTTTTGTAATGTGGATAACTGCAGATTCAAATATACAAAATTCATATTCAGTTTCTAGTGGCACAAATATCAGCCCATAGTCGTCCATGCATTTGCTAAAAGTTTAATTTGTACATGCATTTTGTATTTATAACTGTTTTGTATTTTCTATCTATAAGTTAAAAAATGGCTTTGTTGTCAAAACATCCTTAATTTGCGTTTCCTTATATGTTATTTACAACACCGTCTTCCATAACCTCTTAATCCTTATTAATTTTATATTGTCTGCTGCTTTTGTTACTGAGTTATTGAGTCAGAGCTTATTAGTACTCTTTCAGCATCTCTGCTTCCAGTGTTTGTTATTGTAAATTCAAGTCATATGGACAAATATAGAAGTCAATGTAAAAATCACTTCTTGTAGTGATTAAGGATTATAGCCATGATAAGGAAATACAGTGGCTGTAGGTAGGAAATACTGTGTATGAAGGGGAAATCGGTTTGTTCTTACCTTAGGGAGCGGCTTAGCAGGCTTACAGTGAAGTCCTCCAACAAACTTAAAGTTGGGAAGAAAAGGTCGTGGATATTCGAAATCCCAGTATGTGCGAATCAGCCAGATATCAGCCATCCCTATTGTTTCACAAAGGGTGGTGGGTTTCCCTTTTGGAAAAAAACAATCAAGTCAAACTACACTATCAATGATATTTCATGATGAAGTATTATGCAGTATTGTTTCAACACTTTCTATGTGTCTCGTGTTCTAATAGCACTATAGGTATGAAGTAGTATGTTCTTGTAAAATAATAGTAATTACATCAGCATAACTGATAAATAACATCCTTTATACAATTGAAAACAAACAGCAAATACTAGAGCTCCCTGTTTTTGGAAAAATCAGCAAACTCATGTTATGGTGTAAAACACAGGTGAAGTGAATCACAATCCTGTCATATACAGGGCTGTGATAGCCTTAAAATAATTCAATTCAGTGCCCCAAATAGTATCTGCTTACCTAAAACTTCACTGTAGAACTTGTCAAGGTCTCTCCATAGCATCGTAGCAAACAGATCTTGAGACCAATAGAAGAGTAAGTTCATCATTCTATCAATAAATCCCATCTGGTCAGTATACTTGCTCATCGCTCCCGGTACAAATGATGGGGGTGCTGGCAGTTGCCCACAGAGCCTTTCCATGACATTGGCAACAGAGAAGCGTAACGTGTACACCAGAGGGATGCCCAGTTTTGCAGCTACCAGCTCTCCGCATGGATAGATTGGGTCAACTAGTATGACTTGGAATCCATCCTTTTTCAAACTCTCCATGAAATGTTCTGACTCCAGTAGCTCATTACAAGTCTGAAACATTACCTTCAAGTTTTTGTTTGCCATTTGGTAGAATTTACTGAATATCTCCAAGAGGTTCAAGTGGTCCATTTCATACATTGAAAAGCTAATGAACTCTTCTAGACAACTCTTCATTAGTTCCACAGAAACTGAGGTATTGAATATTTTGTAGCTCCAGGGTGAATCTTCAGTTGGGTCCATAGAAAGGGTAGCATTAGGAGTCACCACTGTGACATCATGCCCTCTCTCTACTAGTCTTCCCAGCACCGGTTTCAGGTTAATCCAGTGACTGTTTTCGGCATACCACACCAAAATTTTGCTACAGTCTGTACACTGTAGTATATAACTTTGTAGAAACAAATAAGCAAGTCCGTAATACATGAACTTCATGTTGACAAATACGAAAGTCTGACTAGAACCGACTTTCTCATACAATACTGAATTAATGTAATCATTAACTAAAAGGTTGAAACTTCTAAGTGCCCCATCACATGTCCTTGACATGTGACTGATAAGGAAGTAGTGTCACAGATCTGCAGGAATCATGGGAGGTGGCGCATTTTATCTGACAGAATCAAGTGTGTCAAAGTAAGCTGTATAAATTAAACATCTGCACACTCTTCTTTGAAAATCTGATGTGAACTTGCAAGTTCATCTCTGCCATTTCAGCAACAACAAACAATGTACCCTTTCAAACATGTAATGCTTTCTATCTTTGGAGCTATTGACTTCCTATGCAACTATGGACTGCATTTTGGAGTACTAACCCAAATTGCAACAATGCAGGTTTTTTGTAGTCTGAACTATACAGTAGAGTTAAATTGTAGCCATATTGCAGTTATAGAGTTCAGTAAACAACCATGGGCATATTTACTTAATTACACGGTAAAATAAAAAATTCTGTCGGTTAATAAAATCAGATTAATGTGCTTCTACTCTGCTTACCGAGATGGTGAATTGAAACAGTTAATTTTTGTTAATTTTTTTGTTCATTTTCAATTGACTGCTTCAGAATCAAAATCATTTTGCATTTCGCTGAATTAAATTTAGGCTCCAGGTATTCCCACAACTCTGACCAGGATAAGCAGTTAGAAGATGGATGGATGGATGTATTACATTTTACAAATACCTACTAAAAGTGGAGCAGTAAATAAGTACATAAAGGGTAAAAATATAGCCAATACAAAAATATGCTTTGCGTCTTTAAACTGTCTCAGTTCATAAAAATATGCAAGATTAGCTGAGTTAATGTTTAAACTCTACTGTGAAGTGAACAAATATGGGCAGAAAACAAAATCAAGATGAAAAGGCAAACACTGTGTTATAATATGATGTTTAACTGTAACAGTGACAATATCTGGAAAACCCTGCACAGCCTTGGCATTTTACAATTAACAATACAGTTTTGTTCCAACACATGTCAGTATACTGTAGTACTGATTTTCTGATCCTTATGGATCATGGATCAACTGTGGTCCGTTTTACCAATATCTCTTACCAATTCTCTATACTCTACAGTAGGCTATACTCACTACATTGTAGTTAGAGACTTGGTGTGCATCCAAAAGCACAGCCTTTACTAACTAGGTCTGGTTTTTATTTGAAGGATGGTCTGGATGGGGACTTCCGTATTAACAAAGAAGTGGAAGGTACATTGCCTCCCTGGCTGCTCATAGCACCCCCCAGGCTAAATGTTTTCCCACCTCTGGCACGGACCCTGGACATTTTATAAACTGCAAAATCATTCAGACATTTACATTACTTAGTACCACCAGAACATAGAAACCTTGGATTATAGGGCCGATGTTTCACTAGGGACTTCTATGTAAATAGTTACATAATATTTAGTCTTACATCGGTAACACTTTACTGGATGGTGCACAAATAATATAGTATTATGCTATTACTTATACATTAATTAACCACAAACTAAGTCTTTGTGACATATTAATCTCATGTTAATTCATCATTAATGAATCATCATTAATGATGCATGTTCTATCCCAAGCAGTAACTATATTTGTTACTATTGCTGTTAATTTTATAAATCTTTCTGAACTACTGAAGGAACAATTAATGAATAACACAAGTGAAATACAGATCTCATGTTTGTTCATCATTACTGAATCGTGACACATCTGAAGTAGTGACTATATTTGTTCATGATTTGTACTTCAGTAGTAACTAAGCTGTTACTAAGTATTTGTGCCCCATCAAGTAAAGTGTTACCGTTACATTTAGATGGAATCCTAATATTAGGTGATTGTAACATATATTTATCTGGGCACAGACATCAGTGAAGAATTATTAAAGGTGTTAGTTTATCATTGTCTCTGTTGGATTCCTCCAGCATGTAACTGGGTCAACACACATACAAAATCATACATCACACTTGTGGACTTTAGACTTCTGGACTTGGTGCCCAAAATACAATCATCTCTCTCGTCCCCTGACACTATTAATGTCACCATTACCATAGTAACGGTATCTATATTGCATACAATAAAAAGACTAATGATTGATTAAGAGTAGAATTAAGTGATTAGTGGTCATTGTTGACACACCACAGCACACAACAATGAACTGCATCCTCTGCATTTGACCCATATGTGACATTGCGACATAGCAGGGAGCAGTACCTTGCTTAGGGAACCTCAGTGGTGCCAAGTGTGCTTCCCTAACCATCAAGCCACCACTGCCCACAGCAGTAACAGACAGAGGACCTTTAGTTTCAGTCTCATCTGTGTAGGACCACACATGCACATATGACATGAGAGGTACTCGCTGGCCATATGCACAAAAGGGGGGTTAGTGACCCCACAAACACAAACACACTTTAATACACACACACACACATACACACAGATAACAAGGGAGGCCAGCATTTAAACTTTTATGGCAAAAAGATTTAGGGACTTACAGACAGCAGAGTGGACCTCAAGGATAGGGGTCCCTCGACTTGGTACACAACCCCCTCCCCAGACATCCTGCCTTACATACCACTCACCCAATAGGCCAACACCCTAAAGAAAGTTTCTTCTAAGTCGGCTTTTGTATACCCTGTATATTTCATTGCTTATGATTGCTAGTCTCAATATATAAGTTATGTTTGTATGTGTCCTTAGACAATCTTAGTGTTTTGTGTGCCACCCTTATAACCATGTTCACGAAGTATCACCTATTTTACCGCTTTATACTTGAACACTTATATAAATTTGAATAAATAAATAGGTATTAGCTACTGTACCACTGCATATATGTTCTCATGGTTATACCAGAAGAATCCTGAAAATTAAATTGTGTAACCAGGTATCTCAATGTGGCCTATCTTTCAGATTCTTCTTTCTTTGTTTAACAAACTCCCCCCCCCCCCCCCCCCTTCTCTTCCACATTCCTCTGTGGGCCTTATCTGATCTTTGTAGCCCGTTAGCAAGCTCTTTGTGTTCTACCATGCTGCATTAAAAGAACTGAATTAAGGTGTACATTATCCATTCTGGAGAGCAGATCAATTAGGATAAGCCACATCAACCAAAATATGTTGTTCCCAGATGTGCAATTTAAATTGGTATTACCCCAAACTAACGGCCACGCCTATCTAAGGGTAAGATGTGCTGTTTCAATGTGAATATGTGATGTAATGTCTGTACAAAGTGTAACATCTGTTGAGGTGCTGATGTGAGTCAGTAACATACATGATATAAGCAATTGTTAATTAATTAATACAGATGGTATGAGGTGTGAACCACTAGGCTGGTATGGCATCTTTGGTATCAAACTGATGGAAAATCACTCCTGATTCCAAATCTGGTCAGTGGTTACCATGAAAGTGTATGGATCAAAAGTTACACCAGCTTAATGAAAGTCATCAGTAAAGGGGAATCGGTCTGGTCATAAATCCCAAAAGGACTGATACGGACCCCCTCCGAAAGCCCGCCAAATGGATGGTCAATCATTGGTTCAGGAGTCGAATTCCTGGTCATCCCTATTCATGAACTTTAGACCATAAAACCTGGCACCTCAGAACAAAGCCAGGGAAGGAGCAGAGAGAACATCAGCCCGAAGAGAGAGGCGGAGAACATCAGACCAGGAGAAGTGAAGCCCGCAAGAAGCCCTCCTGAAGCCTGCTGGTGAAGGCCTGCTACCCAACAGAGAACTGCAACCAAGACAAAGCCTTTCACCTTAAAGCTTCACAAGGAGAGAGAATCCAAGGGGCTCCACTCCAACAACTGCTCCAAACGCCACGCCTTCCTGAGTGCCATCATCCCGTCAGCTCATCAGCCTCTGCAACCTACTGCCAAGACCCCCCCCCCCCCCCACACACACACACACACACACACACTCTGCAACCAAGTAAACCAACTTCCTTTCATTCTAACAACCTAAGTTGTTCTGTTAACCTGACATATGACTTTAGGGTTGTATTTCCACAAACTGTGCTTGCTTTGCAGAACAGTATTTCCCTTTTAAGATTACCCATTTAAATCTGGTCATTGCATTTCCATAATTACATTGTTTATTTCTATTCCGTTATTTTGTGTTTGTTGTTTACGTTAAGTGTAATGTCTGTCTTATGTTAGTTGTAGTGTTAGTTAGGAATAAATGCATGTCTTTTACACAACTTCAGCCTCCGTTCATTGAGTGATCACAATAGTCCCTGCCTCTGTGCGATCTAGCTACACCAGGGGTGTCCAATCTTATCTGCAAAGGGCCGGTGTGTATGCGGGTTTTCGCTGCAACTCCCTAATTAGATTACTAATTAGAGGACTGATTGGCTGAAAAGTCCTCACACCTGGGTTTGAACAGCTGACCTACAGGTTATCCCAAAAACCAGCATATACACCGGCCCTTTGCGGATAAGATTGGACACCCCTGAGCTACACGCTCTGAAACCTCAAACTCGCCTGAAATATCGCGAGACTCTCTCATCGGGCGTGAGGGGAGCTTCGCTACCGATTGTTTACATTACCTGGTGATGCAGCTCACCAGACGAGCCTTCTAACTCAGGTTACTAAGCGATACTGGTAATTAGTGAATCCCATTTAAGTCTCACATTAACAGACTCACGGGGATACCACAATTGAGTTTGGAGGAACCAACCATTCAGCATAACGATTAATTAATAATCATCATAAAATAATAATTAATTAAAATGTAATTAATTTCAAAACATATTGGTGGAGATATTAAAATTTACCTGTGCTAATAATTCCTACATCTGTTTGCTATTATGTGATTCAAAAAGCAGCTGTAGGCAATGTAACTAGAAGTAAATATAATCATATTACACATATTCTAATGTCAATCTGCAGGCTTTCTGGGTTTGTGTTGCTAAAGTCAAACTCAAAACTTCTAATAAAGTTAATGTGTAATTCAGAGTATTAAATATTCACTTCCTGAGTAATAATACTGTTATCAGTGATTATATGGTACTGCAGACCTACTCTGTCCACAGTCTGTAGCCAGAACAGTACCAGTCCCATCCTATATGCCACCCTAGGTGAGCATCACCACCAGCGCCCCCTGTCTGAGGGAAAGTGAAATTAGGTAGTGGCAAGTACACTATAGCCCATCATCAGTACTGAACAACTGTGTCACTCTCTCCTCCATGCACCTCCATGTCCTGAACACGTGGCGTGAAGAAGCGTCTGCAGATGTTTGAAGAGAGAGCGGAACTACAGACAGCGTAAGAGCGTAACGTATTGTTAGCATGTCCCAAAGGGGGAGGGCAGCCAATCGGGCCCCTTGAGGTTTTCCCTCCTAAATAACTGTAGTTTTGTGTCCTCTCCTCTCTTGTCGTCTAGCTTTTTATTCACTGCCCATTTACACTAACGCTACCCTTCACGGTGGAGAGTTAGTTGGTGTTGGTGAGTTCATTTTTCTCACAGGAACAGACTTTGTCTGCGTGTTCACTTTGTGCAAATCAACAGGCGGGAAAAGCGAGGTGTATACCGCGACTTCATCAACCATCGTAAATCTACGCATTGAACGCTCTCAACTTCAGACTCTCCAGTACATGAATCTCAGGGTGGTGGCTTTCTCTGAGACACTGGATTCACCATTTCTGGCGACAGCAATCCCACCACATTTTAAAATGATTTGCGTCATCTTAGGTTATTTAGATATATCTTAGGTTTGGATCACCAATCAATGGTTAATAACACAGATAAACAATGACAACTGATGAATGGTGATTGGTGCGATAAATTGGTAAATACAGACACGGGCTTATTTGTTGACCCAGAATTATTGCTTGCGCTCAGAAAATGTGCTTTGCATTCACTGACAATGCCTTCAGTCCCTGTAATAGCCCAATTTACCACTGGAGGGCTCCCTCATCCTGCTCTACAATGCAACCTATTTTGCTGTAAGGTTTTTTTTTTTTCTTTTCCACTGGCCACTGGACCTTCCCACCTCATTAATGGCCATTAATCCTCCAAATGAACATAATGGAAATGCTACCAAATTTCAACTCTTTAGCTCATAGTTACAATTTATTTTAAACTCGCTTAGCCTTCTTTTGTGTGAGAATATAATGAGCAGTGGCCAGTGACTGAACTGTAACAAAACTAAAGAAATAATACCAGTGAGCAGTGCCAGGACCTTCTCATGGTGGGTACCCGGGCACACACCCCTAGTGAATGGTGACTTACACGCATGCAGACAGAGGACGTCATTCTGTGTGGGTGATGGGGGTGTCATCAGGCCGCAACCTTCCGGACTCCTCCCACCTCCCACTCTGGTGTGTGTTACACTTTAGTGCTTTTTGAAGTGTATATTTACATAATCTGATTAAAATGTGGGGCAGCAGCCCATAAAAAGTGCTTCACAGGAGAGGGCATTGCCCAGTCCTCAGACCCACCCCCCCCCTCCCATTCCCACCCCTCCAGCCTGCACCTGCAGCCGTGGTGGGGCCGTTCTGCAGTGGAAGATAAGGTGGTGGAGCAGCGAGAGAGAGAGAGGGAGAAAGGCAGAGTGGGAGAGCAAAACACGCATAATATGAATCAGTTTAGTAGGATAAAGAGCTCAGGAGCAAACGCTTGGCAGCCACAGTCTGAGAGCCTTTCTCATGCGTCCTCAGCTTGGAAGAGAGGCAGCGACATGGCCCATTGTGATAGCGGGCTCACACAGTGTGCTAGGCACAGATAAGGAAATGTGCCCTCAATAGGCCATTACCTCGAGCCTCTAGAGGGAATAGCCTATCAGAAACGTGCACTTGGGTGGACACTAACGGAATACGAAGTGGACTTTTACAGGCACAGTGGAGTCATCTGGCTGAAGTGACAGGTTCCATGCGACATATGACAGGTATTCTAGTGTAGTCCATACACAGCAAACAATGCGTGCATTACGCACACACACACACGCACACATACACGCAAAGGCCACTTTATTAGGTAAATACAAACAGTGACTCATGTGGCACAACTCAATACATGCAGCATGCAGACAAGGTTAAAAATCATCATAAGCGTGACGTGGATGTTGGTGGCAGACATGGTGAATCCAGCATCTCAGAAACAACCACCATCACTGGATTTTCATGTAGAGTTTACAGAGGATGGTGCTACAAAAAAATAACGTCGAGAAAGGAGTACTACTATAGTTACCATAGTAAAGACACTGTGTCAATGACAGGTTGGATGACAATGGCCAGGCTTGTTAAAGCTAAGAGGAAGGTCAAACGTGCAAAAATGAGTTTCGAGTAGGAAGTGGTGGTTAAAAAAGCATCTCTGAACTCATAAACCATTGAAGTGGTTCTGGAAACATAGGAAGAAGATTCTTCCTTCTTTTCCACTGAGCGTGAAAAGAGTAAATCATCTGAAAAGAGTAAATAATTTGGGTAAAACTGTAAATGCTGTCTTCATAAAAAGCACTGGCTAAATACATTGAATACTTCTATATTATAAGCAACTGCAAACTTGTTCCGCAGCAGCTGGAAGGTGGATGGATAGATAGTCAACAAAAATTAGAATGTATTTGATACAGCTGTACATATCATGGGATGTACAGTAGTCAGAAACAAAAACAAAATATGATAAGGAGAAGTGAGAAGTGTACTATAGCGAGCATGAATGTGTCAGCTGCCTGTCCAGGCTGCTCTGTGTGGTCAGCTGCAGCTACGATCTGCGTTAGCAGGACTGACGGTGTGGGAGCTGGAGTCCGAAAGCAGGGCCAGGACTGTGTGCTTTACGCTGGGTACACATCAAGCCCGTGACAAAAAGCTAGCGCCAACCAAGCCAGACAATCAGACAGCTCCTGTCGGTCGTGTGGTTTTTGCCATGGAACACGCCAGGGTGACTAGGGGACCTGGTCGACATACAGCCTGGTCAGAGAGCCGACTCACCAACTAGCTTCAACACCAGTTCAACATGCTCAACCAGCCAAAACGGCGCCAACTTGGTCCAACCGTGCCACACGAATCGGCATGACAGGCAGTTACCAACATTCACCAACAACCTGACGGCTTCAGTCAATTAAAATCAGCTGGGTGTGCTCCTGGCTTTGAACTGACAGTGTCTGGTGTCTGGTGTCTTCAGACTCTCAGTGGGGCCGCTGGTAGGTATACCATTAAAGCGACTAATGATATAGACATTTCACTGTTTGTCTTCTGCCACATTAAGGTCAGCCATACCAAAAGTGGAGATTTAATACTCAGAAAATGATTCCATTACATGAAATATATGAAAAGAGGACAGGAAGAAATGGGAGGACTAAATGGAAAGCCCTGGACCGTAGAGTTCAGTCAGTGGGCATTAAATATGCTAATTCATGGATTAAACAAACAGCGCTTTGTGGTCCTGCACATCTCAGGATCTTGGCCACACCCCTTCTGAAGTTCAGCCTTTTTGGCTCATGATGGTCAGAAAGAGGGTTGAGGGCATCACTGCAGGCTGACCTCTGACTCCAGGTCACAAGTTAAGCTGTCCTTTCATTCCCTGTCCTCACTGCTTTCGGACATGACCCAGGGGTCATCACTGTGCTCGTCTGGGGATCAAAGGCTGTGTAATGGACCATTAGTACTGCTCATTACCTAGGGAACTGACTTCTGTAGAACATTTCAAGAAAACATTTAAAGGAGAATGGCCCATAATTCATTCATGGATTTGCAAACCACGGTCAGCGTACCAAAGATGTTTGTTTTAAAGGAAAATTCAGTCAGTCCTTTATCAACTCAATTTCACAGTGTTAAATAACATTGTGAATGATCACGACAGATTCTGAAATTTGTTTTTACTCCTTTAGATAGCAATGATAGAATGGTGTTTTTCAGAATTCCAGATAAGCAAAGGAGGTATTTTCACACATTTCTATTGACAAATAAATACAATTATAATAAATACATTTCGACATAAAAACAAATCCAATAGAATTAACATGGAAAACAATACAGATACCAATATAACGTTAAATATTAATAGCCCACCGATGAGAAAAATTGATCAGAAAAAACAACAATCTTTGGCTACATATTTCTTGTACAAACAGCAAATTAAGCTGTGATAAGCAGTGATCAAACAGAACATACATATCACTAAAAAGATTGTCTATTTTCCCACGAGTCTAATCCCTGATGCCCCAATAAATAGACAAAAAAATCCTACATATTATTCCTGTGGTCCTTGTTGATGAAATGAGGTTGTCTTTATGGGCCCCCGCAGTACTGTTTATAGCCAAAGCAGAGCTCTACCCCAGCCAGTCATCGCAGTTCCTGGCTTTTGTTAAGCACTGTCTTTCTTTCCTATTGACATTTAAACAGAACAAGGCATCCGGGCTCCCTTTGTCTTTTGTGTGAACTCACTGCTGCCCTTGATGAGATGGTTAGGGATTCTTCCTCGTTTCCCTCAAATCTCCCAGCAGTCCTTGATGAGAATTTATTTCATGTGTTTCAGATATTTGCCTGAATGCATCAAATGATGGAGTCTCTCTTTTGGTGTCAGGTTTCTGATTTTGTTTGCCTGCAGGATATCCCCGGTGTGCAAGGCTGTCTGATGTGTGTGATCTGTCGTATCTAAAACAGACTGACCTTATATATAATTAGGACTAGAATCCCTGGATATGTGCAAGTGCTAAGCTGGCCATAAAGGTTCGGTATACCCCAGTTAAAAGTATCAAAACTTGGTTGAAGACCAGCGGCCTATCCCAACGGCATATCCTCTAACCGTGTTCAGAAAACCCCCTACGCATCTTCTCAAGAGCTCAGCCTGGCTGGGGCTAGAATTGGGCCGTGGTGAGATGGAATGGAGGTGGGACGAAGATGGGATGCGTTGGCACTGGTTTGGCAGCAGTTCTGGTAGACTGTACATGTACAGAGATAGCAGGGCTGCATGGAGGGGGGGGGGGGGCGCTACCAGGCCTCAGAGCTGTCACAGCTGGAGCCGGGAGAAGGGGGGTCTGTGTCACTGGCCAGCCCCTGGGCCGAGTGCAGGATGCTGAGGAGGGTGGGCCGCCCCCCCTGGCGCTCCAGCAGCTGCACCAGGAAGCCGATGTAGCGCATGGCCAGGCGCAGGATCTCGTTCTTGCTCAGCTTCTTCTCCGGGGGGTGGGTGGGGAGGAGCTTGCGCAGCTCGGCGAAGGCACTGTTGACGTTCTGCTGCCGCCAGCGCTCCCGCGTGTTGGTGAACACCTTCCTGGTCATGGTGAGGCAGGGGGTGGGAGCGGGGGGGGGTCGGCGTCTTGATCTGCAGAAAGAATCAGGGCACCCGCTTGACTAACACTTTTTTAATGATGCCTTATTGTTGGAGCCATGGGCTCTAATTGCACATTCCCTTAGTAATGTGAAAGTCCCTTAGTAATGTGAAAGTCCCTTATAATGTGAAAATAAGTTATAAGCAATGTTGGGTATTTCAGGTCCAGAAGCTACAAATCCAGACCAAATTTTTGTTCCTACCAACCAAATGAGTACTCTGTGACTGTGACTCTTTTTGCACGACTAGTTGGTAGAAACAAAATCTTGGTCTGGATTTGTAGCTTCTGGATCTGAAATGCCCAGCACTGGTTATAAGGTAATACTGGAAAAGTGAAATTGTAAAACAAATTTTTGTTTAAATAACTGGGTACATATGCGCACATTTTTATGTTACTGACAGCCGCTGTTGTAGAATACTACTCATTTCCACAAACAGAAGCAGAATATAAACCGCAAAAGTATTTCTATTTGAGGGAATATCCCTCAAATAGAAGCGTATATTTGCTTTAAAAGAAAGTCAAAATTTATTTTTATGTAAAAATATATTCTATAGTTATGCATTTAATAAAACCTTGCAGTAATGTAGTTCAAATGCATAGCTTTTTTTTTAACAACAAATTATTAAATGAATATAATACTTTCCATACAATAAAATACATGAGTGCAACCTAATAGAAATGAAACTGGAATATTGCAGCATATATATTTTAACATTCATGTTTTACAGTGAGACAGTGCCTTTCAGTACAGAAAATTTACAGTATAACACAGAATAGCAATTTTTATAGTCTCGCGGATGTACAAGGGATTTGACATCACAGGACGACTCACATCGTTTCTCACGCAGTTTACTGGTGTACACTCTCGCCACCGCTATATGAATACGTGCAGATGCCTGCTCACCTGTGGACGGGCGGATGCGATGGCCAGCTGAGTCACTGCTCGCTCCGGCTCCTTATGTCCTCTCCATACTCTCTGCTAGATCTTAAAGATGGCTCCCACGGCTAGCTGTCAGGACTGCTGACTCTGACCACAGGCTCTCGGCGATGGATTTCTGCGTGGTTTGTGCTGCTAGCCCTCTCTGGCCGCTCTCTATGCTAGCGCTCTCTGTTGGGAGAGGAGGCACGCCTGCCCCTTTATAGCAGCTTGGACTTCATTGTGTGACGCGTGCTGCCCCTGGGCTCTTCCCACGGCCTGCTTTATGGCACGGCAGGCTTTCATTTACATTACATTACCTTATGTACTTACTAAGCTTACCATGCAAAGCTAAAAACAATACAAGCATGCTAAGCTAGGAGATTTACAACGTGTTTTCCTGCTAGCATCTGTGATAAAGTTGATGGTTCCTGTGAGACTTCATATTAACATGCATTACAGTCTAATATTCTTCAATTGCAAGAGAAAAAATACACAAAAATTGGCCATATTGATCTGGTTATATATAATCTTCATTAGCCAGAAAGTAATAGTTAACAATTACCAATTAGTTATTTCTGTTATTTTCTGTTATTTCTGTTATACTTAAAATTAATAAAATTGATAAAAACATAACCATATGTTAGTGACGCTTTGCAAATTAATAAGCAGTTAATAAGTGTTATTGATTAAAAACCTTACGTATTATCAGTGTGTGAACACAATGTTACAAAATGTGGCAGGAAGAATATGATTATGGAGTTGGCATTTGTATTTACGATTCTTTTGGCATCATAGTGAGAGGCATTGTGAGATGATCTCTAAGCCCAGACTAGCTTCTCCAGGTTTCTTATGTTTTTGTGCGCCCATTGTTTTCCTTCATTGTCCTCCAGTTGTGTTTTTTTTTTTTTTACCTTAGCCTTCAGTCCTATCCTGCCTTCAGAACTTTCGCAGTAAATGTTAGCATTTCTTACACAAATGCCCGGTGCTACATCTTCATTGATTTTGAGGGCTGAGGAATAGTCTTAAAGAGATGCTCCAGAATGCAGTCAAGAGAAAGAGAGCTTCCGTGCCGTATGGGAGCGTAAAATGGCACAATAGCAGAAGCAGGCTTTAGACAATGTCGTGCAGTAATCTGGCTGAGCCATTTTGGGAGCACAGGCATGGGGTAGAACGTGAGTGTGAGTCGACGTGACAGCGTCACGAAGGGCCCAGGCAGGTCTGGAAGCTGCTCTTGTCCTGTTACAGGCCCAGCCCAGTGCTAAGGCCCCCCTATCGGCAAACCATCGCCACACTCTCTTCCCCACTTCCAGCCAGCTCAAATTAGAAATAATGTCTAGTTTAAGCAATTGTCACTGTTTCTCTCCACCCTTCAAGTGTCGTTTCAGAGATGCAGTCTTCCATGAAAGCCTCTCTGTGTGGAGTATGAATTTACATAATCCGATTACCAAAGGGATTATCCGGTAGCCCGTAGCACAGCCCCAGTGGGCCCAGCTGAATGGGCTGCATTCAGTGGCCAGTGGCGCGTCCCACAGTTGCACCTGCAGTGTGGCTCTACCCTCTTTAACAGACTTGCGAGAAGAGCAGCAACACCCCCCCCCCCAAATGAAAACCAGCAGTAGACACCCCACTCAGCATCCCACCAACTTCAGACTCCCCCACCATATCCAGGAAGCCTCCACCATTTCTCATTCCAGATCACTTACCTTCATTCATCATTTCCTAGTCGCCTGCCTGTCTACCCAAGTTGGTCCATTACTAACCAAGTTCTTCCTGTCCAACCCGGTCTGTCTATCACTTATCACGTTCTTCGTTTCCACCCCATCTGTCCATTCCTTATCATGTTCTTCCTGTCCATTCCCCGACTGTCCATTCCTTATCATGTTCTTCCTGTCCATTCCCCGACTGTCCATTCCTTATCATGTTATGTGTGTCCATTCCCTGACTGTCCATTCCTTATCATGTTATGTGTGTCCATTCCCTGACTGTCCATTCCTTATCATGTTATGTGTGTCCATTCCCCGACTGTCCATTCCTTATCATGTTGTTCCTGTCCATTCCCCGACTGTCCATTCCTTATCATGTTATGCGTGTCCATTCCCCGACTGTCCATTCCTTATCATGTTCTTCCTGTCCATTCCCCGACTGTCCATTCCTTATCATGTTCTTCCTGTCCATTCCCTGACTGTCCATTCCTTATCATGTTATGCGTGTCCATTCCCTGACTGTCCATTCCTTATCATGTTGTTCCTGTCCATTCCCCGACTGTCCATTCCTTATCATGTTCTTCCTGTCCATTCCCCGACTGTCCATTCCTTATCATGTTCTTCCTGTCCATTCCCTGACTGTCCATTCCTTATCATGTTATGTGTGTCCATTCCCTGACTGTCCATTCCTTATCATGTTGTTCCTGTCCATTCCCCGACTGTCCATTCCTTATCATGTTCTTCCTGTCCATTCCCCGACTGTCCATTCCTTATCATGTTCTTCTTGTCCATTCCCCGACTGTCCATTCCTTATCATGTTATGCGTGTCCATTCCCCGACTGTCCATCCTTATCATGTTCTTCCTGTCCATTCCCTGACTGTCCATTCCTTATCATGTTATGTGTGTCCATTCCCTGACTGTCCATTCCTTATCATGTTCTTCCTGTCCATTCCCTGACTGTCCATTCCTTATCATGTTATGTGTGTCCATTCCCTGACTGTCCATTCCTTATCATGTTCTTCCTGTCCATTCTCCGACTGTCCATTCCTTATCATGTTCTTCCTGTCCATTGTCTCTTGGCCCCTTGTCTGTCCACCCTAATTTTGCCCGCGAGTCACATCTTCACAGTGAACCACAGATCAGGATGATCCCAATGGCTGCGATCCAGGGGCACGTACAATGCCTGAGTTTGGCCAGCATGTCCATTCTCACATAAATCTCATTCTCTTTGTGGCCAGTTGACCAGGAACAGCTTGCCACACTATTTATCCAGCTTCAAATGTAAAATGTTCACACAAACGTTTCTGTCAAAGTGATTTTCCCAGTCAGCCCTGCTGTGAAGCCGATCGGAAAACCAATCAATGAGGTAACTCTGCAATTCCGTATAGAGATTAGATGGAAATAGGAAACTTAGGGCAGGTGGGGCAGTCATATCTCAACCAACCATGACATTGCAGAAGAAAAATCGTATCTGTAGGTATGGTGATAGTCAAGCACATGGACTTATAAGCTGATAGTTGCCAGTCAAAGTCCCAGGAGAAGCCGCTCTAGCGCCATTCAGTGGACTATAAAGCTGTGCGGCCCACTGTCAGACTCCACTGGAGCAGGTGAGGTGTCCGTTTGCCCATTTAGGCTGTATTTTAGGCCCCGGCCAGCTCCTTTGTCTACCTGGGTCTGTTATAAGCTTGCTGCAGTCGGCTGGCTTAGCGAGATAAGCAGCCTCGGTGCTGGGGACCAGTGATAAGAGGGTGGCTGTGCTAATGACAAGCAAACTTTGGCACATGAGGGCAAGGATTATTTCACATTTTTATTGTAAAACACTGGGCAATATGCCATTTTACTATTGAAATTTATGCACTCAGCTAGTTTGTTCTAATTCAGTTTATATAACTGATATTGTTTTACCTAAAATACATGTGCTAGGTAGCTATCTATTGTAATTATAGATTGATACCATGTAATTATTGTAATTATAGATTGAAGCATGCTTTCTTATATTGTCTATTTCTATATCCATACTTAATCTCCATATGGTCTCTGCTTGGCCTCCTAGCACCACACGTCACACTGAAAACGTTTGAGAGCTGAAAGACCTGGAACCAGACTCACTCTACGCAAAAGATGATCCACCAGAGCAACACACGTCCCCTGCACCAGTACTCATTTTTCCTAATATATAAATACGACACTATTCCTAACACATTCTCTTCAGACACTATGGTTTGTTATGTCACTGTTAACCACCATTATGACATCACGTCTAAATCGACAGTATAAAAATAAACTGACTTTATTTGGTATTAGTGTCAGAATAGCTTCTGTGGGTGGACTGTCTCTAATTGCTAGTAAACAGAGCGGCTTAACAGGGATTGAGCAGCTGCTTTTTGGCATTTGGTGTCAGTTCACATAAAACCCCCGAAGAAAGGAGATGGATGACATGAATCTATAGGCAACATTGTAAAAGGTTTGAACACTGAACTGGTTTACTGAACTGGGTTTAAATCATTCGTGAGTCACTGGAGAAGAGACGAAACCTGAATATAAAAATGGAAGTCCACTTTATCTACTTTATAAACACAAACCCTTATGTATCTGTTTTATCCATATGTAAAGATCTTTATGAAGGAGAAGACTAGAATGTGATTTCTTTAATGGTATGACTAAGCATTCAGGTGTAAGAGATAAGAATTGACAGATATGGTTATCGCTGATGACTGAAATTTTTGTATAATTCTAGTTTTATAATAAAATATGGAAAGTTAGCTACCCTCAAACTCTTTGCATAATTTATTTAAAAACAAAAGTAACGTATATTTATTATTAATGTATGTTGTTGATCCTCCATTATTTAATTATCTTGAATATTTTTATTTTCACATTCATTATCACTAACCTATGTCCAAGCTAGAAGACTGATGAATGGAATATTCATTCAGTCAATAGGTAGCTGATTCCAACATAAAATTGGCAAAGGTTCCTCTATGATTCCATCCGCAGACACATTCTAGGCCTATCTAGCACAGAGAACTGACTTAGTTCCTTTAGAGAAAATCGCAGTTAACTGATTGGTTTAAAATTTTGGTTAGTAAGATGTCAGAAAGTTCGCTAATTTCCGCTAATCACATACGAATATAGGGCGACCACCCAATCCATGTCAGGGGGACACTGTGAGCTAGGACAGGGTTTGTAAACTACCATTTCAATTAAAAAGCTTGCCGTGTGCTGATTGGTCAGTGTCCTCTAATCATGCATGTGTCACTAATGTTAATGTGAAACAGCTGGATGAATCTTTCAATCAAGGAAACAAAGCAGTTGAAGCACAAGAAAAATTGAAGTAATTAGCCAAGCATAGTAGCCTTTCAGTTTTAAAGTAGTTTGTAAAACTTGAAGTAGCTCGTAGTGTCCACCTCCGACATGGATTAGGTGGTCACCCCCTACGAATACTATAAGATGCAGAAATGCATCTAGTCGGAATTTTACATTTTTAAACACTGACATGATATACAGTAGGTAGAATTTACCAGACATACAATGTAATATAGAGATTCTTAGTAATGAGCTGCATATGCTGAATTAAAGTTTACAATATATTTATAAACCTGATGAAACAACAGGTAATCTTTCAAATACAGCAAGATGGCTGAATGCATTTTTAGGATGTAGAGAAAATGATATGAAAGCAGACTTTGTTTTATTTTACTTTTAGAGGCATTTAATGATTGAGTACACAATAATACACACACTTATGAATAATCGTTTTACAAATAATTTAAAATCTAATTTGAGTTTTAAAATCCAGAAAAAAAAAACGTTCGGGCACTGGATATGCACACGCTGGCCAGAAGGAAAATGGCCACATGGGGGCGTCCATAACCAATGCACAGTCATGAACCCATATTTAGCTGCATTCTGCATTGTACGACAGGTTCTCTGCGCCTCAGTACATCTATGACCTTTTAGACCAAGAGAAACCGCTGTCCCCTTACATCTTGCCTACTATTAAGACAGCTCCGATGATTTGACCCCCCTCCCACCACGGGATCAAAAGCAGAAGAACTCCAAAGGAAAGAGACTACTGCATCAAGAAGATCAAGCCGGCCAAACTAGGGCCGGGGGTAGATTTAGATCGCAGAGCAGTATGCGTGTTTGTGTGTGCACCAGCAGTCTGTTCTGCAAGCTTGTAGCTGCTCTCAGGCTGCAGGAAGGTGATCAGTCACAGAGCAGCATCGATCTCATGACTGCTGATGTTGTCTGGCTGCCAGAGGTAGTCTGAAGATGACTTCTGGTGGTGCATCAACCGTTGTGTTAACATCGAGATCTTGCAGCCCAATATGGTAGGCTGCGATCATCCAAAACCACAAATCACTGGCACAGCTCTGTAACTGCTGAAAACTGCATTTTCTTTGGTAGAATTAATTACAGGCCCTTCCTCTTCCTGTTCTTCCAGATTCTGGATGATGGGGGTGACCACACCCAGTGGATCTTCAGGACATATCCCAAGAAGAAGATCAAAGGAACTGTGACAGAGAGCATACCTGTGGTCTGCAGATGAGGTGCCGCTTTACAGTAGTGAAGGAAAGACTCAAGGCACAACTGCATAACACCATAGTCTCTGCACTAGGGCCATGGCTCCATCTAGTGGCAATTTAATTAATAACTGCAAAATTTTGAATTTCTGCCAGTACTCTGCGCCCAGGTTGTAGCAGCTGTACATAGTTGGGAAAATGTGTGTTTCAGCCATGAACGCCAACAACAATGAAGCAGATGTTTAATAAGTTCTCCTTCGGCCAGGAGTCCATTCTGCTTGGGTGGGTGGAGATCTTGAATTGGCACCCCCTCTGGGGAGAGTTTACCTATCTGTGGTTTCAGACAGCATAACATGCCACATACACACCCTTTCGGTATATTTCATTTTGAGTGTTATGGCATTCCATAGGTCTGTCTACAGTATAGGTATCGCCTGTCACCAGGCCAGTTCTGCAACCTTCTTCAAATTGCTGGTGATGTTGCAGAAACGGCAAAATTAAGCTCAGTTTAGTTTTTGGGTATATCATACGTGTAAATCTCTGCCTGCTACAAATTCACAACTTGAATTTCTATAATTGATTATTTTGTACGTAGAATTATAAACGTTCACATGGGCCTATATCAGCTCATGGCGACGTTAAAAGTTGTAGACCGGGGGGCGGCGGTGTGCTAAATTGGCACCCCCTCAGAAGATGCCACCCTGGGCGTTTGCCCACCCTTACTAGGATCAGCCACTGCACATCCATTCTGCGACACGTCGTCATTTTTTCTTTGGTTTGGGCGCATGACAACCCGTGAGATTTTCATCTGAAAAAGGTGTAGACTTGGCAGCTGCATATCTGTCTTTACAGATAAACATACTTACGTGCGAAGCATTTGACCTGTTATAATAAACACTTGATCTCTGGCTAAAACAGCTAACATTCAAGCACATTTTTATTACGGAATTTCATGAAATAAACTCTAGCGTTTTAAATAAGAATACCTACATTTCCCAGCATGCAATGTCATCGACTCTAATGCTGACGGTTATTTCCGGCGACCAGATGCAGATGGGGGTTTGCTTCTGAAAAGTTTAAGAATGGGCACCTTTATAAATGTTGTATTCCTTTTTGGCGTTTGCATTCCCTCAGCGACTGCTTTGATCGAGGGGTTATATTGTGGCACAAAAATATGCTACGATGTCCTTGGAGTTACAAGAGAGGCTACCAAATCGGAAATTGCCCGTGCTTATAGACAGTTGGCCAGGAGATATCACCCAGACAGATTTCGCGTTGATCCAAGTCTGGAGGGGGAAACCAGAGAAAGTGCCCAGCAAAAATTCCTGCTCCTGGCAACAGCTTACGAGACGCTTAAAGTAAGTACTAGTAAGCAAGTAAATAGAACTACTGACAAAGCTGAGCAACACACGTGTTCTATAAAACTAGTCAACAGCTATTTATAAGAAGTATGTATCGAATTGCTTTCCATGAAAATGTTTACTAGTTAGCTAGCTATTTACGTTGGTTTATATAAAACATTTGATAGTGACAGAATGAAAATTGCATATTTAAATGCTACTAGTTTATTCATCGAATATTCTTAATTATAATACTAATAAATTTGTGTTATTAATATGAATTCACACAATCCCACAGGATGAGGAGACTCGCAGGGATTATGATAATATGCTGGATCATCCAGAGGAATACTACCGTCATTACTATGCGTACTACCGCAGGCGGCTGGCGCCTAAGGTCGACATCAGGATAGTGATCCTCGTAACTGTCTGTGCTATTTCAGTCTTCCAGGTAATTGGTTACGTTTTCTGCGATTTGGGCATACCATGTTTCTTTCTGGAAAATGTTTTCATACACAAAATGTTAAATGTAAGGTTCAAATGAAACTTGTATTCATGCATGTAATGATAAAAATGTAAAATTGACAGTAGATATATCCTTGATTCTATGGTTCTCCAGCTACACTTGGTACCATTAGTTTTCACCAAGGTGAAATTATGTAATAATTAAAGCTATAGAGAAGGGATACATTTAATCATGATGATATATAACAGCATAAAACATATGAATATGTAGTAATACCACAATCAGCATTTTACAGATATATATCAAATGACAACTTGCCTGCTGTTTTAGCAATTTATTCTATTGTTGCAGTTTATTGTTGGCTGGCACACAGCAGATAATAATCAGTATACCAGTGATTCACCTGGGTGAGCAGAATCACAACAAATATATAACCACCATGCTTTTTAAAATCTAATTTTACTTCTTATCCTGTAGAGAAGATATAAGAAATCTGATTTTTATGCCATAATATGTTTATTATCTTGTTTGTTTTTGGCAGCTTGTTTTGTGCTTGTTCTCTTCAATGTTTATATAAAGTTTGGTGTATGGCAACCACCAATGGGTGTGATCAATGTTATTGGTAACTCAGTATTATTGATAAACTAACAGTTATTTGAATCTTCATGTTCCATATTCCATACATCATGCGTAGCTTGCATGGCTAGGCCTGGGCAAAGTTGTTTGGTGAGTTTTTTTTCTGTTCCAGCTTCAGAACTCGATGGTTTAACAAGGCCAATAATTCTCAAAATGGTTTGCTTCTGGTTCTTAGTTCCCAGTGAAAGGGTTGGAAGCCCCTTATCCAAGTGATGCAGTTCAAATCCACAAAGAAGAATTGTTGTAGCAAAATATTTAACTTGCAGGGCTTTGGTCAACATACAGCTGATTTATGGGTGATTATTGTAACACCAGACTTAAGTCTGAATGACATGAACCTTGCTTTTTGTTCCCCTCGAATCGCCTCAGTACTACAGCTGGTGGAGCAGCTACACTGAGGCTATCAACTACTTGTCCACTGTGCCCAAGTACCGCCTCCAAGCCACTGAGCTGGCCAAGCAGCAGGGGTTGCTCAACAAGACGAAGAAGGGCCGAAACAAGCGCTCCAAGGAGGAGCTCCGGGAGGAGGAGGAGGAGATCATCCGTGACATCATTAAAAACAAGATTGACATCAAAGGCGGCTACCAGAAGCCCAACGTCCTCGATATCCTCCTGTGCCAGATAGTTCTTTTCCCCTACTACGCTTGTGTTTATGCAGTGTGGTACTGCACCTGGGTCTACCGCTTCAACATCTGCAGAGAAGAGTACGGGCACGCTGAGAAGCTCTACATCATCCGCAAGCATATGAAGATGTCTCAGGCTCAGTTTGACAGCCTCGAGGACCACCAGAGGAACACTTTCCTAGAGAGGCAGCTCTGGATCAAGGAGAACTACCAGGTGAGTTTAAGGATCCACACTGGTTTTATGACGCAGGTGGAGCTGCAGTGGGGTTTCAGTCACCGCTGTCTTTGGTTCCCTCGTTTGAGTAATGTGACAAACCTGAATCTATCACAGAAGTTCAGTGTGGTTCACTACGGGGAAAACAGTGTCTTCTGTGTCCTGTACATGTGTAATTATATTAATGTGTAGGTCAGTGTTTGTAGTTCAAAATTATTCTGTGCATCAATATTTATAGAGGTATTTTCTATAGACAGTAGTACCTCAGTTGACTCTCAGTAGATGAGTTATAAGTCATATTAAAATGCTACTGATAAACTTATTTTTGAGACTGTGAAGGTTCTTTGGCAATTCAGTTGCTTTGCATACAAAATAAGCTGGGCAAGGACTCCTTATCCACCTCTTGGGTTTTTGTTAGGTCTACAAGGAGGAGCAGGAGGAGGAGATGAAAGTCAAGATGGCCACAGATCCCAGGTGGAAGAGGTATCGACGGTGGATGAGGAATGGACCTAGCAGAATGACCTTCACTGAAGACTGAGGACCCTGTGCTTGGACATGCATGCATATGCTCTTCTCTCTACATATACGTACATCACTTATTTGTCATGTATGTATATGTGTGCGTGTTTGTATGCCTGTATATAAGTCTATGTAAATATCTACATACGTTTGTGTATTCTATATACATACGTGTGTGCCATATTAAAAGTTATTCGATACTGATTATAAAATATCAAAATTTTCACATTTAAATTATACCAGTAATGCCAAATGATGGCTTGGGATTTTACTCAGGAATCTGTGTAGATGGTAGGAGATTAACCCAGAAAGATGGGCTTAAGTTGCCCTTTTTGAAGGAAGCAGAGACCTTGTCTGAGCTCTGATGCGCATCTGTTACCCAGGTCTCTTCATTTGGGGTTTTTTATGAAATGAATTTTGGGTCTGTTTTGAAAAATTAGTTTTTACTACCAACCCTAGTGTTGAATGGTGTTTACCTATGGCTCCTCCTGAGGTACATACGCAGGAGCCCACACAAGGAGGCGCTGTTCTGCCCAGAATCCAACATGTAATTCCACGGTAATGTTATGAATTATTTTGGTTGTGGTTTGGAAGTTCTGATGGTGTGTCTTTACATAATAGCAGCTGCAGCACAAATTTAAAGGTTGCCTTGGAGGAAAATGGTGGCTGCACAACTGCAATCGTCACCGAAAGCTGTAGATAAGTAGGTGGTTTTTATTTTTTGTCCACATCACATATTACTTATTTTTTTAAACAAACTACAACATATGTTACCTCCACTTACTGAAGTATGTCAAAATGTGATGAATGCTGATTCCGCTGAATATCATCGCTTCCTACAGCCTTGGAGGAATCTGATATGAGGTGTATTTGCCTCAGATGTGTCTACGGAAATCCTGCTTGGGATCGTCTTCCCAGTGCCTGTATTCTTGGGTTAAGTAGTTGTTTACATTAGATCAAGGCTTCCCTGACCTGGTTCTGGGCATCTGCTGTTTAAGTTGCATTTAAAGGCATAAGGGATGGTGGAAGTTAATGTCTGACATGTTATCTTTGAGTATCTTAGAAAAGAGGCCCGGTTCAAGATGTCAGATTATGTTGTTAGAATTGAATACATCAATCAGAAATGGCAGGGAACGCAGGACGAGGACATTCTGAAACCTTGTGTTAAAATGTCCACGTTGTACTGTTGGTGAAAACATGTCGGCAGTGTTTCCATAAACTGCGTTTCAAATAAATTGGCTTGATCCATTTTTTTGGGTGCAAAGCTGTAAAATGAATTTCTGAAGAATAAAAGTTCATACATTTATTAATAAACCAATGGGTTTTTTTTTCTAGAACTGTTGGAATTACTGGAATAAAATCAACATCCATCCTTCCATCCATCCATCTATCTATCCATTGGTCCATTTTCTGTAACCGCTTATTCTAGTCAGGGTCGCAGGGGGTCCAGAGCTCGGAGGCTACAGGTGCAAAGCAGGCAACAACCCAGGATGGGGGGCCCGCATGATATAATCGTTCCATTTTAAATATGAAATATTTATATATTTTTTTATCTGCATTTTGACGTGTGGCCTGCATGATTTAAGATAGATCTACAAAATATAAGTGTCGTCTACTTTGTAACATAATTCTCTGCAATAAGTGATTTGTCTGCGCAATGAGTTTTTTTTTTTTTGTTCTGTTTTTCATATAATTTAATCATTCCTGGATTGTGTTATTGTTAAAAAAAAAAGCAGTGAAAACAGAAAATGTCAAGTGGGGACCCATGTGGTTTATATGGTGAGTATTTTATGTCCACTGTCTTCAAAATGCTCTCAAAATATGTATTCTTGTGTCCTTGGTCAATTAGTTGAACAATTTAGGAAATTGAAGTGGCAATTTTGGTGGCCCTCTCTTAGCTACCTGCGTTCAGAGGAAAGGTCCTGGAGACTTTCTGTTGAGTGGATGGATAGTTTTTATAAAAAAAAATAAGCTGAAATGGGGCTCATGCGAAATTACATTATCTGTATTCTTTCCACAGCTAATAGCTCTCAAATGAATCTAAAGCATCAGAGCATGTAGTACGTGGGATTGTTAAACCATAGTATCTTCCCAGCCGTATCGTTTTCTTGTTTAGAGAACTTAATGGTTATCTGTGATTTCATCAGTAACATTGGCAGAAGTCAAATGATTTTATTAATAAAATGAAGAACATGGCACCAAAGAGATCATCCTTGGTTTCTGTTCAAGATAGTAGCCAATCAAAGATTATTTAAAAATCTCTCAATATAATTTTGTTGACGAGAAAATCTGATTTTGGACATAAATTATTTCAATAAGCTGTATGTTGGTGTTAACCTTCAGAGTCTAAAAGGGACATAAGAACATATATCCTCCCATCTACCAACCAGTTATCCTGAGGGGTATTCCACAAAGCAGAATTTCCCAGTTAGCTGGATAACTTAGGCCAAACGTGACAACTGCCCAGTTGGAAGACAGGTAAGTGACATTCCTATTGGACAATCCATACATTTGGCTTAAGTTATGTGGCTAATGAAAAAAGTCCTGCTTTGTGGAATACCCCCCTGGTCAGGGTGATGGGGGGGGGGGGACCTTATGGCAGGTAGCATGGGCTGTTAGTTGTTCACAGGGCGCACACACATTCATGCACCACTTGGCCTAGATGTGTGTCTGTGAGGAATCTCGCATGACACAGGGAGAACACGCAAATAGCACACACACACACGGTGGGGGACCGTCTGCATGTGCGTGCCCTGTGATGGACTGGCATCCCATCCAGGGTGTACCAGTGGCCTGTGATGGACTGGCATCCCATCCAGGGTGTACCAGTGGCCTGTGCTGGCTTGGGTAGGCTTTTTCATTTGCAAAGTTTTATTAAATATAACTGTCAGGCACTTTTGGCAAAAGTCAGATGTGGTGCTTAGTAACACATTACTAATCAGAACTGACATTCTAAAGAGCTGGTTCACCTTTAGTGCTTTTCTGTACATATTCAGTTCAGTTTATTTTTCTAGTGCACCTCTCACAACCCTAAGGCGCTTGACAAGGGTGTGTGTTAATCCACTGTTAATCCAGTGTAATCCACTTTTCCTGACCAGGGATGCAGGGAACTAACGTGTTGTAACAAAATAACTTGTTACTGTCATTTGGCCTGTTCAGTCTTAGTTATTGAGTCTGCTGCCCCTAGTGGTGGCGTTTGGTTAGTGATGTACAGTTCCTCCATGTAACAGCATCCTCCATTTTTACCGGCTGTGGCACACTGTTTATCTAAGATATAATCGTCCGTTTTCACCAACTTTCATTTACCTGTGCTCAAACACTACCAGTAAGTATATATTATGAATCCTTAAGTGATACATGTTCCTTGTTTACAGAGGAGTTTAGTTTAATAATTACTTGAGGCTTATTAGAGAGATAGTAGATAGTTACATTGATCAATCTTATCAACGTGATTCAGATTAAATTTAAGGGTATTGTAGTTTTACTTGTCATCTTTGAGGCAAATTAGGGTTTTTTCTGGATACGTGTTGTTTCTGTATGGGTTCCCAATGCAAAACAGAATATTGACGTCACCTGAGCATAGTGGTATTTGCAGTTTTTCCAGGAAACTCTTGAAATATGTACTTATTCTGTTTAAGACAGGTTTTTAGCCTCTTGCCGTATTTGCAAGAACAGGGTTGAAAGGATTTTCAGGATGTTCTTATGATGACTGACTGAGTGTGAAATGCAAATGAAAATCAATTATTTGGCAAAATTAATAATTCCAAACCCGAAGTAAATTGATGTAAATCAAAAGGTATCAAGTGTGATATTAATGCTAGGATAATTTCAAATTTAGAATAAACATAAATATATGAAAAATACATCATATGAATTTCGAGTTTTCACAGTATTTATTAAATTTTGTGTAGTAATTTGTCCTTTCCAGTTGGATTTTAGATTATGTTCTAGAGCAAGGGGTCCGGATGCAGACCGAACCACAAGTTAATTCGGATAATGCTGATAAAGCACCTTATGAATCAATATGGTTAATGTAAAAAGGCTTGACGTGGTTTGAAGTACAAAAATACAACATAGAACCACCAAACCTCGCACACACATAACTTGCCATGATTCCCCGCCCCCATGAGTCGAAATGATCAGTGAGAGTTAAACCAGTCTTTACCCTGTGGTCCCATTATTGTCATATATTGATTCCTATATTGAAAGTTATTGCTAATTCATTAAAGTTCATGAAATGCTGTTTTGTTCGTTGAAAATTGATCTGGACCTCGGACTTTGAACAAAATTCTGATGTGAACCCTTGATCAAACAGTTTGAGAACCCTGATTCTAGAATTATAGGATAAGCCGTAATGTGGCGGGGAACGGAAGTTCCGGTATGGAAATCGCCAAAATACTTTAATCAGAGTGTAGGGTGCTGTCCTGACGTCTTCTGCCTAATTAATTCTGTTTAGCAAGGGGATTCTGTTTTTTATGAGAAGAGGTGGGTGTCCAGAAACAGAGAAAAATAGAGAGACCTTAAACTGAGAGGGGGTTTTACTGTAAGTCAGGCTATTCATGTTTCCACCAGCAACTGCACTGAGTCAGATCTTCCTCTGTTTGAGTGGTGTCTGTCATCAGGGAGGCCCACCTGGGGCTCCCTGTTTGACTCACTGGGAGCTTCTGAGAGGCTGGAATCACACCTGAAACTGCCCCCATATCAGCAGTCGTGTGTCTTCATGTGTGTTCCTCTCCTCATTTGGCTCTTTTTGCTGTGTTGGCTTCTTTCCTGGATCTGTGTCCATAATCTGGGTGGATAACCAGACCGACTTAATAGTGTTCACCATGGAGACCAGGCCAACCTGTGAGTATTGTCACGATTCAACATAAAGAGAATAAAATTTAGAATACTAGTTCTGATGTATATGGACCTTCTTCTTGATTGCTGTATACTTTTATAGGTTTGTAGGTATAAAGTTTAATTTTGAAATGGCTTTATATACGTATTAATTCAACTGAACTGATAAGAGAAGCACCTACACTGACTCACTCTACGTTTGTTCATCTTGATCGTATCCTGTTCCTGGTAAAAGATCATGGCTGATTTTGTGCAGAATGACCCATTTGACAGAAATATGGGGCCAATAGCAGTTTAGTGCCTTGTTATAAAATGGCATGAGATACAAAGTATTACATTCGCCATTATCTTATCTGCAGAAATGAAGTTCCAACAATAACTTACATTAGCACAGTGTGACGAGAGCTGAGATTTAGTCTAAACAGATTGAATAGTTCATTGATAAGAGCGCATGTTGTACTTTTACCAAATCTTTAGGAAATGAAAAATTTATTCTTATTGGAAAAAAGTCTAAGGTATTACGGTGATATGAAATATTAATTCTCAGTCCATATTTAATATGTGGATAATTAAAATGTAAAATTCTCAAGTGGCAAATATATAAATGTACCAATGTGCCAGTTTAGCGGCACTATGGTAACTCATTTAGTCAAGGGCAATTCTAGGATTTGACCCTTGGTGGGGCTCGTCCCCCTGGAGAGATACAGGGCACCCCCCCGCTCCCCTGGGTCCCCCACAATTAAATATGTCAAGGGGGGGTTGGAGGGTCTTAGCAGCGTGTAAAAATGGGGACAAACTGCCTATATATTTAGTATATGCTAAGTATAGATGTCAAGTATAAAAAACTATATAGATATTTTATATAAACTAAAGTTATAATTAACAATCACTAGACATTGTTCATAGGCAAAGATGTTAATTGAAGAACTGTACTAGGAGTTAATACATATAATGCCTTTATGATAATAATTCGTATATATTTCATAATTGTTTTGTAGAAAACTGTCATACAATATATATAATTGTGCTGTTGCTGTATACAAAAATGTTGATGGAATAAAAGTCAAAGATGTGCCTATTTATCTGTTTGCTTGTTTTTATCTGGTCTGACTGGAAATGTCTTTTTAATGGTTTATTTTCCTTTTACTCTGGGTGGAATAGTAATATAATATTTATTTTTATGCACAATGTTAGATCTACTATAGAAGACTACCAAAATGCAGAGCCCATTTTCAGTCAGAATTCCATGCTTACTTTAGATTTTATTTCATGATTTTTATTATTTACTGAACATTGAAGTTTTTTTTTTTTCTTGAAGTGCTCCAATACTAACATCTTAATAGTTTAGAACATTTAATTAAATTTGTACAAATATAAAAATTTGGGATACATTAATTCATGTCATTGGCATTGTACTCCGCAAGTTGGCAATAAACTTAAATCTGATTCCGAGCTTTACCCTCTCCATATTTGCAGATGTACGATATAAAAGCACCGTAATTATTCTCTACGATGCAGCCAGATATTGGTGCGTCTGTGAGTCCAAACCAGTGTAACCCATATATCCCAAACGATTAAATCAAAACTTGGGCCATCACTCAATCAGCTGGTGAAAAATGCCAGTGGCACATTTGCTCATTCTTCTGCACTTACACTGAACTTTAGCTACATAATAAACTAGATAAACATCCAATCTGCTTTATAAACAGGCTGAGATGACTGACATAAGGATTTTTGCAGATGTATATAACCTTCTTATCTCCTTTTGGTTAATATTTTTTTTTCCTTAATTGTGTTTCTCCTAACAACGGCATATGGTTCTGATCAGAGTGTCATTAGTGGGTTTCGTCAGTAAGCAAGTTGACATATACACCTGACCTGACATAAGCTACGCCAAGCTACGCTAAGATATGCTAAGCTAACATTAGGCAGGGCTGCCAACTCTCACACATGTGGCGTGACACTGGTGCTTTCAGACTCTTACGGCAAATCTATATTATTATATTACAACTGTAAAATTAGGTACATCAAAAGCGTTGGGGTAGTTGCAATCCCTACAGACTATTTACAAGGTAATAAAACTGTTTTAACCCTATACATGTAAATGCGTGTGCAGGCCAGTATCGAATTCATAATGTCACTCCAGCCAGCTGACCAAAATTGACAATCCTGCATTAGAATACATACATACATCACATAAATTAATAATAAATATTGAAATACAGTAACAATAGTACATCAATAACAGTATTAATACTGTAATAATCATGCTGTAAGGTACTGCATTTATCAACTGCATCATGGAGCTGAAGTTTTCTACCTTTTCTTGTCTTGTGATGTGAGGCAGAGGGTTATTTAAGGTACAGTGTATGCAAGTACACAGTAACTGAAAACCAGGACTTTTTTAGGGACAGTAAAAGTGATACAATGTCAGCAACATTTATCATTTGTGCAGTCTACTAGAATATTGACTTGTATGTAGAATGTAGGAAATATCGAACATTTAGTGAGATTAATAAAGTTACTGCTAACTTATTGTAATGTAACAGCACCTCTGTGTGATCCTGAGACGAGCTGGAGGACGTGTGTGCTTTGGATGAGGGAGAGGCAGAGTGTGACCCCTGTATGGTTTGCCCTACATACAATCCACCACAGAGTTCAGACACACATGCACACCTCTCTTTGTTGCACAGCTGTGCTGCCTCATACTGGAAATCACCCTCACTTTACTCTACATATACATACTGCTTTTAACATAATTTATATCCAGAAAATGCTACACCGATCTTGCATACTGGCACATATCAGACAGAAATACTTACACTTCAAGACACCAACCATTCACAGTGCTGGGTGTTTTACTGGGAATTTTAAGGCTTTAACATGAAGCAGTAGCAAGCATCCTTTGCATGTTTGTGGTCCGGGGTTCAATGCCTAGTATTTCCACTCTTATGGGAATTTCTAGCAATGCTACCAACTATTCACGCCCCACTGCAGCTTGGAAGGAAGCATACTGGGACATAGATCCTTCCATCCAGACTCTCCAAGTTCCTTTCCTTATGCATGAGATAGACTCTCTTATATTATGATAATTATAATTGCATTTATTGTGTTACTGGACCTGCACCTTAATTTATAGGTGCAAAGAAACAGATAAATGAACCATAATGCTGAATCTTGAATCTATAGGTACATCTGTTTTTTTCGAGGCGTACAGCCATACTTTGTACTACTCTGCTGTATCTGGTTATTCATTTCTTCACATATACAGAATGCATGTAGTTGTCTGATTATTATAGAGCTTGCTTGTGTTGTGCATGTTGTAATGTACTGGAAAATGTTCTATACCGTGTTGCTTGTATTCCACTGTGCTGGTCCGTTTACAGGTTGCTAATGGAAAAAAAAGCAGCAAACCGAAACTTCTCTTTGGACATGTTGCTCAAGGGCACTCAAGCAGATGTTACTAACCAGGGGCGAGTTTCCCCAAGCCTTCTTAACGCTACATCGTTTGTAAGTTCTCTGTTAAAAGATTTACGAACGAACGACATAGCGTTAAGAAGGCTTCGGGAAACGCACCCCAGAGCCATAAGGTTAGTGGACTGTGTCCTTAATGTCCTGCTATATCATGCCTATTGCTAAACCATCTGCGTTTAATTTAATGCCACTTTGTGGCAATAAAATTATGATCTCTTTAATACATTATTTCATTTTATTATTTTTGTGAATGTTATATAAGAAAACATTCTCAGCCTTAGTAACTCAATACCCACCCACCCACCCACCCTGTCTGTTTCTTTCTCTCTTTGCTTGTTTCTCTCGTTCTCTGCCTGTGGTGAGGCCTGTGGTTTTGGTGTGGTCTCTTTCTTTCTGCGCTTTATTGAACGGCTCTAAGGCAAAGTGCCGATCTGGCTCCACTTCGCAAGCTGATGCAGCGATAGCATTGCAAACAGAGCCTTTTTCTCGTGTTCCGTCCCCCACTTACACAGGAAAAGTGTCTTAATCGTTTGCGAACATTCGCGATCACATCTTTTGTGTACGTTCCATTTCCTAGCAACATATTAATGAGTAATGCTTTGCGAAGGATGGATCGATGGCTAAGCAGACGGAGGCTGAAAGCCGCTGTTTGTGTAGCATAGATAGTGCCACTGTTCTTCCTTTACCCTGCATGTTACAGGAAGCTTCATTACTACTTTTTTCTCCAGTTAAATTCCGTTACTCATTATTGGCTATTATTAACGAAAGTGAAAATGCAAGAAGTCTAATGAATGAGATGTTTTGTGTAGGAGAGGTGTGAGGGTGTAGGAGATAAGCGGAGTGAGGGAGGCAAGATCATTTGTGGCAATTCTTTCAATGGGACCGAACCTGTGTAAAGCCAGAACCTTACACATTAGGGGTGTAACAGTCCTCAGAATTGGGACAGAACCTGTGTAAAGCCAGAACCTTACACATTAGGGGTGTAACAGTCCTCGCAAATGGGACAGAACCTGTGTAAAGCCAGAACCTTACACATTAGGGGTGTAACAGTCCTCGCAAATGGGACAGAACCTATGTAAAGCTAGAACCTTACACATTAGGGCTGTAACAGTCCTCGCAAATAGGACAGAACCTGTGTAAAGCCAGAACCTTACACATTAGGGCTGTAACAGTCCTCGCAAATGGGACAGAACCTGTGTAAAGCCAGAACCTCACAACAGTCCTTGCAAATGATATGCTACAGGGAGCAGCGGGGGCAGTGTGTGGCTCAGTGGGCTAAGCCTGTGTGCCTGTAATCACAAGGTCATTGGTTCAAACCCAGCCTCAGCACTTCTGCAAGGCCCTTAACCCCCCCCCCCCAACTCCCTGAGCACCACTACAGGTGGCTGCCCTTCACAGACAGCTTACTCCACAAAGAGCTATTTGAGGGAGGCATAAAGACAATTTCCCCAAGAGGATCAATGAAGTACTGATTATTATTAGTTCACTATCAGGTATTTTTAACACCCATTTACCCTAATTCCTAATTATACACTACACTTCTCCTTTTACACAAAATATATCCCTGTCACCACTCTCTCTATATGACACCAGTGCACAGGTAGTATTCCGCTGGGCTGTTGAGCGATGAGTGTTGGAGGGTAGATTAAATAAACAACATACTCTACAGCCGTGCCTTCTTTGACACTTGCATGTTCTGATTGCATGAGCCATAGATATGTCATACACAAAGTACATGTTTATTCAAGATTTTGAGCCGAAGTAGGACATATCACAAAATATTTTAATACATGATGTTATTAAAATATATGTACGTTTGTATTGCAAATGGAAAACAATATATACAGTTTGTACAAAAAACATCTAAAAACAAATAGCAGAAATTGTATCCATTTTTCCCACACAAAGCACAATACTGTTTGTTATGTATTAACACATGATCTAGCATCAGTTTTTTTTCCTTTTTTTTTTTAAAGAAAATTGTAGCATCGGCTGTAATCGTTGCCAGAGCAATATGATTGTGAGTGTGAGGCACTAAGGGGAAATCCATGGTGAGAGCTGACTGAAGCTGGGGGTTACCAGCTATCAGGACCCCCAACCGAAAGTCAACAGTGTCATCAAAAGGAACACATTTCTCAAAACATGAAACGTATGTCAATCTATGGCCACAATGATAAAATAGAAATGCTTTGACAAATACAATGACCAGCTAAAGAGAAATCTACTGTCAGTTATTACACATTTGCATTAATGTTTCATAGATTTTTATTGCAAATGTTATATATAGTTTTTTTTTATCATATATTTTCTCTTATTCAATGTTGCTGATACAAAAATTTGGGCGTTCCCTTGGAGTGTGAGGTGAGTGGTGCATTTATGTATAACACATAAAAAAACCAGGATAAGATGGAAGATAGACATTAAAAATCTGAAGAAAAACAAGAGGAAAGAAATTAAAAAACAGTCAGAACACTCACTGTAGCAGCTAGTAATGTAATAACTGTCAATAACTATTTTTTAATACATTAATGGTAGCTAGTACATTATTGGCTGCCAATAATGTAATAACTTATTAAATAATGCAGAAACAGATATTACATTTATATGATTCAGAAATTTCATTACATTATTGGTCAGTTAAAAATGGAAAAATTATTATGTTGTTACGTTATTGGAAGTCTATTAATTTCATAATCCTATCAAATTATGCTGCAACAAACACATCTACGTGGTCACTACATTGTACTCTATATGCATTTGCAATAACAAAGTAGTAGATATGGGGAAAATACTCACTTGTCCTTATGGTGTCCAAATATCACATGAGGGGCTGCTTCCTAAGGATACAAAAAACAGAAACACTGAGATAAAGGTGAAATGATCTTAGGAAACATCACATGAGCAAAATTTTCAACTGCAAATTTGTAATTTTGAATATGTTCAACATTGGTATTATGTGTATACACACACACACACACACAGGTTTGTAGTTATGTCTTTCTAGGGACTCTCCATTCATTTCTATGGGGAAAACCCTAATCCCAGCATGATGACCTTAACCCCTACCCAGCCCTAACCCTAATCATAAGTAACCAAACTAAATACGAGACTTTTGGCATTTTTTCGTTTTTTGTGGAGTCCTGAAAAATGATTCCCACAACGTTAAAATAACAGGTTTTCATTACATTGAGGGGAGAATTTGGTCCCCACAATGTAATATAAAAATAATCCACATACACACAATGTATGGAAGAGGTCAAATATACTGTATAACATGAGATACAATATCACGCACATTTAACTAAACCCTATAGTGGCAATACAATCTGTTTGTTTTGGTTCTTGCCACATGGCGCAAGTGGCGAAATACGTGCTGAATCGTCCACAATGTATAGCTTGGATGCCTCTCGATAAATTTTGTATATATTATATACCATAATGTTATATATTCATATTGGTTTTTCGTGGGACTGTCTGAGAGACTGACTTTGCAAACCTGTGACGACACTTCTTAGGAAGTCCTGAAAGACAAATAGAGTGGCACTGGATATAACATTCAATTCAAATACTTCACAAAGGCATTCAATTCACAATTACTGGCTACAACTCCAAAGGCATCAAAGATCAGAAAGAACTACAGTTAGCTTAAATATTACATGAAAAAACTTTAAACTGCATTCGGCTCAATTTTGAGAATAATTACTGCGACTAATTTAAATAAGAATAATTAAGAATAATTTAAAATGCTATTTTCATTCCTTGAATGTCCTTTTGTGCATTATTTACACATGGCTCCATTTAATATGCCAGATATTTTACTTACGACTGAAGTAATACAGTGTGCTGAAGAGTACTACGGCAAGACTTAGGAGAACTCCAGTCAATGGCCATAGGATGTGTCGACTACATTCTGCACAAAGCACAAAAGAAACATGGCTGTCAAGTATAAGCGTTTTACTGGACACAGTATGAGAGCATGTGCCTAACAAAAGCTGGGATATTCTGCACATCCAGCATGCCAGGAAAGCACGTAAAACCACTGCGCGTAGCTGCGTATGACTATGTCCATCACTTGTACAGCCCGTGGATATTTCGTTATTTCTGTTCGTTTTCATACAACATTGTTTGCACTATGTGCATTGTCTTTGCATTTTCTCTTGAGTTATGTGTTTCATTGCTACTATATGCAAACAAATTTCCCCCTGGAATCAATAAAGTATATGTACATACATTCACATTTATCTATGTAACAGACACTTTTATTGAAAACAGTGAACGAGTCAGGCAATTATTACAAACATAGTATACTGTTACACAGTAATAATACCATTACATTTTTGGTAGCAACTGGTTCATTTTTAATGCGGACTGTGATTATGGACTAGCCGTATTTATTTCCAGCTATAATATCTATGTAAACACTGCTCAATTCCTGCCTGATGTACAGTATATGATTTTTGTGTTTGTTTTAATGCTTTAGCTATTTGTTAGCTATCTATCATTTCAAAGAACTCTTTTCCTATCCAGCTGTGGAGGACAAACGTGTTGAGAGATGAGTGAGGGATGGGTTACGGTCAGTGGGAGCTGCCTGGTTCATACCCTTCTGTTCAGGCTGCTTTTGGTTGTGACAGGGACAGGGTTTCTTCGGCGTTTTGACCACAGCTGGCGCAGAAGTTGGGGGTGTTTCTAGAAAAAACGGAGGGGAAGAGCAAAAATGACCCAAGTCATGACAGGCGAAGAACTAAAGACGCTGATGCGTCAGGAGCTTCGTAGCATTTATTCGGATGTGAAGACTGGCTCAGTAAATGAATTGTTTGCAGAATTAGATGGCCGTCAATACCAGCACATGAATGTAATACGGATATATATATATATGAATACAGATTGCATATTAGCTTTTAAGAAAGTAGGGAAGGTTTGATGCGATAGAAGACCCACTTCCAGGTTGCAGGTCAACCCCGTTGCTCCCGAAATCCAAACGGTTATGGTACTGCATAAGGCAGAAGTAAAGGCCCGCGTCTTCCGTCTTTACAGACATGATCTTCAGGTTGTAGGTTATCTTCCAGTTGCCCTTTTGGTCACCCTTGAATGAATTCTCCAGCTTACTTTCTGCGTAAATGGCTCTGTTTGCATTGTTGTAGTAAAGGAGGAACTCCATTTCATGCTGGCTGTGATTATGGCGTTTCCGGAACCAGAGCACAGCCGGGCAGTTCTTTTCATTGCACTCGCAGCTAACAGTGTGGAATGTGCCCAGTGCAGGGTACTGGACCTCCAGTGCGTGTAGGGCATGGAAGGTCACTATAGTGGGAGGGAGATGAAAACGTGGAGAGAGAAGGTGACAAGCCTTTCACTGGGAATTAATATAAAAACAGGATCATGCCCATTTATGACATATAACATTTTTAAATCAATGTCCGAATGTAGAAGAATAAACTGTTCTGCACCTGGTAAGATTTATATTTTGCATCAATTATATTAATGCTTTACTGGGACTCCTGTATTCAGTAATTGGTACAAAAGATGGATGGATAAATAAACAGCAAGTTCCTAAAAATATTTTTTACAGATTTAAGATTTCCACCTATGTAAGTGTCACATAGAATGATGAAAAAAATGGAAATGTTGCAATCACACATGATTCAAACTCATGCAAAATGTGATACAATGTTGCATTTAAAGCTAATATGGTGATATTTTGTTGTTATAAACAATAATTTAAACGGATAATGACCCATTTCGTGAACACCATTTCACACAGGATATTATTGCAAACAATAATGAAAATACATATTATTTTTTATGACAAGAATCTTAAAAACCAAGTTAAATTATAATATAGTTATCATGCCATCTCAGATGTCTACGTAATATAATAAAAACAGATTATCATGATGTCTTATTATTATTTTTTTACCAAGGCTATTGTCTAAATAAGAGGACATAATTCCCCAATTAATTTTACAAATAAAATAATTCAAAAATACATGACTTACAACTAAGAATAATTATTAAATATCTGAGCTGACCAATGGTATTATTGGGAGCAGTGAAATCGGTGCTATTAAAGAGTCAGATCTGTTTGAAAATCAAGAAATTATGATTTGATTACAAAAGTTAATAATGTAATAAGAATAAATTATAAAAATATTGAACGATCATATACATGATGACTCAATAAAAATGAAGCATTTAAAAAAACATTGCTACTCAAAAAATATAATTAATATTTTTCTAGCGATTAACTAGTATGTAATAATATTTTGTTTTCATAGAAATGTGTTTTTATATTTCAGCACAATTAAGAGTAATAAATAAAATCAATATAAGTCATGTGCTTTGCATAATAGTTCATCAGGAAATAAGGAAAGAATTCAACATTTTACAGTGATGGCGAAACACCGGAACAGAAGTGTGTATTACGCAACGGTACAAGACAAGGTCTGGCTAAAATTTCCATTTGTTTTTTATACCCGCATTTTCTGATATGTATTAAAAACATCGAGAAAAAAAAACAAAAAAACAAATCAATACCAATTGATTAAGTGAAAGTAACATATAAATAATCACATGTATTTGGTCTTTATGACCAGGATGCTCAGAGAGAGAGAAAGAGAATGAAAGAAAGAGGAAAAGACCAGAAAGATTTGTCATGAACCTAGGTAAACGCTCTCATTATCTAGCCTACCTGCCGTCCATACAGACACTGTCCACACCTGAACCAGTCGGGCCATAGTCCTGGTGTCCCAGCAATGTTTACTATGCTGTGTCTGCCTGACATCCAGGGTAGGGCTGATAGCTGTCTCCAACTGCCCCTCTCTCTATAAATGTGGGCTTTGTCACGTCACTGCTCAGCCAATCAATGCAAACCTTTTTCATCAGTAGAAAAAAAATGGCACACTAGTAAACTGAAAGAGAATCATCAGTGTTAAGCTTTCTAATATCACAGCTGTTTTGTAATCACACATTTTCTTAAAAAAAGGTTTTCATTTTTTTTGCCCATTATTTTGGTTAAATAGGTATATTGTAATAGACAATATAAATAAAATTTACTGCAGTACAAACTATTATAAAAAATATTATATAAATATCAAATACATTTTTTCTAACGATAAACACAAAGTCAGACCTCCAGTACGGCCTGATGAATAAGAAGGTGCATGTCAGGATGCAGTACGGCCTGATGAGTAGGAAGGTGCATGTCAGGATGCAGTACGGCCTGATGAGTAGGAAGGTGCATGTCAGGATGCAGTACGGCCTGATGAATAAGAAGGTGTATGTCAGGATGCAGTACGGCCTGATGAGTAGGAAGGTGTATGTCAGGATGCAGTACGGCCTGATGAGTAGGAAGGTGTATGTCAGGATGCAGTACGGCCTGATGAGTAGGAAGGTGCATGTCAGGATGCAGTTCACCCAGCAGTAGTGCATGCTTGCAGACTGCAGCTCCCAGATGTCCTGGTCTGAGCCGCACAGCTGCAGGTGCACCTGCAAACCCTCACGCGCATGATACAATGACAATAAAAAACATTTTAGTGAAACATCTTGTGAAAATGCTTCAAAACATTCCAATAATGCAATTAGCAAATTACATTTTCAGTTATTTCTGTAAGTTACGTTGCACGTGGTATATCGGGCACTATGTAATATTTATATATTATATTTATAAATATAGATATATTACTTAACTGCCAGGTAATAACTATGAAAAAAATATATCTATAAACTATTAATAACACTTATTTTAGCAGTTTTTAAAATAAAATAAGGAGAATGGGTGTATATGAAATTCCCATATGACTCTGAGGAAGAGATCAATGGGTTGAGAGATTAATTGCTACTCAAGAATGAACTGTACAGCTGTACAACATGAAGATATATATTTGAAAAATACAAGTACCGTGCTGTGTCTTTCATAAATAACCTGATCTGGCAGGGAAACAATTATTGGTTTAGTTAAGAGTCACATTGTACGGACAAGATACCGAACAAGGCCGCCGACGCAAGGCTTGAAATTTTATGTAAAAAAACAACTACAATTCATTTAAAACATTCAAACAAAATGCCCGTTTCTCTCTTTAAAAAAAAAAAAAGGCCTTGAGAGTGAATTCCCGACTTTAAATTCATGTTCAAATTGTCTTGCAATAATTTTCACTTCAATTTTAAAAGATGGAAAGAATATTAAAATATATTTTGGAAAGATATTTGAAATTTGTATATAACATTTTTACTCTATGGTGTTTAGATCCATCCATCCATCTTATCCTATTCAGGGTCACAGGGGTCTACAGCCTGTCCCAGAGGCTAGAGCGCAAGGCAGGGAACAACCCAGCATGGGACGCCAACCCATCACAGGGCACATGGTGTTTACAGTTTCCACAAAATATTATTATTCATTTTCAAATGGTTTTCCTTTTATGATTCTGCAACTATGGGCAACAATCTTTGCACCAAAGTATGTCATTTCGATATGAATGATCATTTAAATTGTATATTTTATCTTCAAAAAATTACACAAGATGAGAATGTAACAGGAGAGAAGTTGATTAGTGGAACTAGCTGTCAAAAAGTGAGAAAAAGATACTAAAAGGAGCACAGGTTGCTCAAGTCCCTGTCAAGTTGGAGCCCGAGCAGACGCCTCTGCGGGGGTCTCGGGTACGAGGATGCGGGCTCACCGCACTGAACGAGGGTCGAGGCTTGAAAGACACTTCAATGCCAACGGGAACGTAAGCCACACATTTCTTTGAAAACCGGAGATGTGAAGTGACTTCAACGTCTCCATAAGAAAAAAAAAATCCATCTATTGAAGTTCAAGTTAAAATGTAAGTGTGAGATGTGAAATTGTAGACAGTACGAACATTGTATTAATGCAATCAAAATGTAGCATAATGCAACATTATGGGGAGTTAAATACCACAACCTACAAGCCTATACAGCATAAACAATTGGAGCACACATGAGTGGGGCCCTATGGTGCAGATAGTAGAGATGGATGCTATTTTAGAATATAATAGTGATACATTATTCATCCCCAAGGAGAAATAGTTTTTCCTCCTATCCCATCATGCTCTCCATGAGACACACATACAGCATTTGGGGTTAAGGATATTGCTCGATAGTAGCATCAGTCTGTTGGCTTTGGGATTTGGACCAGTGACACACGGCGCTAACCAGACAAAACAAGCAAGAACATGGCCTGTCTCTAACTGCACTCTGAGTACCATCAGCAACAAATTCAGACAGTGAGTGAGACACTGAGACCTCAGTGACATGCATTGGAAATAAAAAAAAGATCAGAAAATGAGGACAGTATTTTGTGGCGAGCTGTTACATCATCTGACAGTGTTTGACTTGAGTAGTACACTGATTATCATTTATCAAAACATGGACTGTGGTGGTGAGCGGCTCAGTGGGCGAGGTCTCTGGGTCTACAATCGGAACATCATTGGTTCGAGCCCTGGTCACAGCAGAATAGTTACATGTCTGTGGGCCCTTGACCAATTGCCCTTAACCCCCAGCTCAAGGGGCACCACCTGTTGGCCTGTGACCCTGTGCTCTGACCCTCAAGATATGAAAAGCAAGATAGGGTAGGTGAAAAGAAGGATTCCAATAAATAAAAGATTATTATAATTATTACATGTTTCTAATGCCTGATGAACCATAGTAAGACCTTCTCCAAAGCTTTTCTGCAGTAGCTCCATATCTCAGCCCACCCCCAGAACGAAGCACCTGTCAGTCCAATGCGCACTTGCTCAACTGGGACGCAAGCTGCACCAAGCTCATGCACCATCGGTCGCACACATAGTGGGGAGGTTTATATGGCTGTGACCTTGTTGTTTGGATACTTGACACAGGCACGGGAAAGATCTACCTCTCAAAGAGCTACCCCAGCAAGACTAGGGTTGAACACCCAACGATACACTCAAAATGTTATTAGACTTCACGAACTCTGCTTGATCACTGTTTAATAGCTAAAATCAAACATTTTTGACTTTTAATATTTTAGATGCAAATAGTGCTATTGTATTATTTAGTGTTCTTTTATTGCTTATCTTCAAATTTTCAATAAAATTTTTTATTGTTAAGTTGCGGCCATTGTTTTGGGCTATTTGGCTGTTTCAAAGGCTCAATCTAACAAAAGTGCAATTTTTTTCAAACACAAAAAAGCATTTTTTTTTCAATTAGCTGGAATTTTCATTATATTGATTATGACAAGTACCAAAATAAGTTTCTCATGAAGCCTGCTCTGTATTTTTAAACGCATTATACTGCTTCCTAATAGGCTTGATCAGAATAACCGTCAAAATAATAGCCATTAGAGAACCAGCTTATGACAATTGGGAATATTTTCAATATTCTTACCATTATATACATACAGTATGCTTAATACATTTATAGCCAGTACAATAACACTACGTTATAACAAGCAAGAAACAGATTACCTGTATGACCTTTTTTACTTTTACAGGTTACAAAGGTATATTCTGTACATGTGCAAGTTTAGGAAAGTTTTATTACTGCTTTTACATTTAATAAATGTTAATGACTCCAAAGCTGCATAAAGAAGAAGAAAACTGTCCCGGATCACACTGTACCACCTACCCCTCCTCCAGCTCACCCACTCATTTACTCAATCTAAGGTTCACTCTCATTCTTCTTCATTCAGATAATTTTCAGTTTTGTGTGAAATATTCAAAAGCATTTAAAGGTTGAAATATTAAAAATAATAATTGCTACAAACCACATAGTCAATATACATAGGTAACTAAATACGTGGTATAATAAGGAGAAGGATTTATATCAGCGATATTTAAAAAAATACATATTAAAAAATCTTTTCCTGTGTGAATATGGTTTTGAGGAATCACTGTTATATCAGAAAGTATTGATACAAAATTTCATTATCATTTAAAAAATTATGCGTCTTCCAACTATTTGGCAAAAAAAAAAACTTCCTCCAAGGTAAATTTTTCAAATTCAGATTTTATAAATGGGAATAGAGAATCCAAAATGATGATTACTGACAAACATTTTCCTTAACATAAGCATCATTCTCAAAGAAGACATTTTATCCTGAAAGTATTAAAGAACACATTTACAAACAATTCAGTTTAAAATGAAATTTTTTTATTGCATAGTCTTAAAAGGAAGTACAAGCGAAGTTTTAATTAAAATGAACATCTCGAGTTAGATCTAATAAAATAAACTGCAGATAGAAGATAATATACTCCGATATAATTTTAGAAATTTTTACTGCACAGTATTTTGTCTCAATCTGGGGAAAAAAAAAAAAAGTAGCACTTTTCAGGCGTTACTGATTTAAAAAGTACTGGAGCAGCACAAGTTTTGAAGATAAATATACAAAAAAAGACTTGACATTTAATTTAATGGGGAGATGTTAAGAGGCACCTGCATTAGCCAGACTGAAAACCCCATGAAAGGTGCCGTTTTCATACAAATGGCTTGAATCTCCCTCCTTTTTGGAAACTGGTGTATGGTGCAAACAAGTTAATCAATTCAAAATATTGTCAGATTTTTTTAAACTCGTTTTTAAGGAAAGAATATTCCATCCCTGAAGCAAATGTGTTTTTTTTTTAGCATATTGGAATGTGTATGTATACTTCTTACCCACTTAAAATCCTCAACAAACACCCAACAAAAAAGAAAAAAATGAGTAATTAGGGTTCAGTCAGAGTCTTCGTCGTCAAGGTACTCCTCCGCGTTGCTGTGCGTTCGGCTAATATCTGTTAAATTAAAAAAAAAGAGAAATATAAAAATACTTCCAACTATATTAACATGAAATTCTGTTTTTACAGTAACGCAACTATATACATTTCCCAGATACTGAATATCACATTTTAGGTACTTATTTTTTAGGTACTCCATTTCTCAACACAGATATTTTGAATATTATAAATACACCATTCATTTGGGCTCTCAGACGCATCAAGCAGAATCCACTCGATTTGCTGCTATAGATGTAGCTGTACCAGATCCAGTGCTGCATCAGCCAAAGCAAGGTACATCTCCTAGCTGTGCCACACACAGGTTTGTTAAGTAGGTCCAGAAAATTCGCCCCCCATTGCCTTATAGTAACATCTATTGTCAACTGGGCCCCTGAGCAAGTATGAAGCCTGCAGAGTATTAATTGAGGAGTGGTTGGCACACACATCGGAAGCGGTGCGTGCAGCTCTGCATTCCTCCAAAATAGGAATAAACATTATGTATTTAAGGAGAATTATAAGAAGAATGCAGGCTATTCCAGTTATGGAGAAAAATGGGAAAATTACAAGTAAAATGCATAAATGCATGAGTACATTTTAACCGCAAGTTATTCACTGCAAGAAAATATCTTATATAGATAACCAACATATCTCATATAATAAATCTCATAGTATTCTTAGGTAATGGTGTATTTTGAATATTGAATTAAGTTCACGTTAGATTTTATAAAATGAAAACAGCAAGGTTGCCCTCTTCTGGTGAAGAACTTACTGCCTCCTTGTTTCCTCTTCAGCAGGGAAGCACACTGTGCATTGGTGGCCATGGCCACAGCCAGCTTCTTCTCATTGTTGAGGACATCCGTCCTTGCATCTGCGCAACAACAAGAATACAGGTCAGATTTATTATGCAAGGAATTAGCAATTCAATTACTGAAATAGTTTTCAATTTCCAATTCTAATTTCAATTGGGATGCATGCAAACTTATCCAAGGCTAGCAAAGCCTAGCTCCCTGTGTCACACACAAACTCAGACTTATGGGAGAAGAGGACCTTAAATGCACTTATGGGAGAAGAGGACCTTAAATGCACTTTAAGTTAAAGAAGTCATTTACAAAGTTTTTCTTCTTACCCATAATTCTGGGGAGAAACCAAAGAAAAAATTCATATTCTGTAATTATTATCTAATCTATCTTGTAGCAGTCATTTCTGAACATTTTAACTGAAAACTTCACTTCCCCCCTAGACAGAGCCTAACATGACGCTACGCTTGCATTGCAGGAACTGTAACTTGGGGAAATTGGTCACATATCTTCAGCTCAACATCAGCTGAGAGCCATTCAAAATGCATGCCCTGTGTCCGCTCCTGTGACTGCAGCACCCACTCTGCGATTCAGGCTGGCCAGCTAAGGCACTCACTCTTGTTGAGTAACATCTCCACTATGTCGGAGTAGCCCTTCCAAGAGGCTGCATGTAGGGCTGTGTCTCCCAGTTTATTCTGCAAAAAGAAAACAATGACAACTAAACCATAAATAATCTTATAAATCAGTAGGATGCTGTCTTTGCTTGTAGTCTTTTATAAGTAATAATATCAGTCCATTTTGCCTGTGCCTATTCACGCAATATCGTTAATGATAACTGATAGCAGTGTTTGCATTTTGTTATGATGTCTAGTCAAATCTTGAAGCCAGGAATATGAATAATTAATATCCTATATCAATTTGGACTAAATAAATTTGGACTTTAAAAAAATATTCCTTTATTTCTGTTTAAAACTCCAGTTCTGAAAAACAGTTTGGTTATATTTTGTCCTAGTGGTGAAGTTCTAACACCATACTACATATGTACCCCAGTACTACTAATACAAGATAACACAAACTATTGCTAGCATTTGACAAGTCTCTATACTCAAGCTGACTCACCTGCTGATTGAGCTCAATATTAGCATGTCCCAGTAATAGCTCCACTACATCTGTTAAAAGGAACAACACAAAAATGAGTGACAAATCAAAAGATGAAAGGTCAATTTTTACCTTTAATATTAGCATAACTGACAAACTTTTTATATAGCAAAACAGCTCCTGCCCCAGAGAAGAAAACCAATTAAATATGCCAAGAAACCAATATACCAACAGGCAACACAAAAATTGTGACCAAAACGAACAGTTCAGGCTATTACAGTAGCTTTACCTCTGTGTCCTCCGTGGCATGCCCAGTAGAGGGCAGTATTTCCAGCCTTGTCCAGGCCATTAATCCCCACCTTATTGTCCAGACACTCCCGGAGCCAGCTCAGATTACCTGCAATTCAGACACCTAAGCCATTACTACATGAACTCTATTCTTTGTTCATCCTATTCAACACTGAGGTTCATGAACATTTTAACAGCATATTAGGGACACAATATCTTTTCTGTCTTTAATCCTCAGGTCAGATGGAGTACATCTGCATTAAAGAACAATAATATCGGCAATCATAAAAGAATAGTTTTTCATAGATTTAAAACCCATCTTCCTCAGAATTATTTGGTAATTCAAACTAAAACAAATGTGCATCTGATGTTGCCATTTGCAGCTAGATAATTATCATCAAGTCAAATGTATTAATTTTAAGGGTTGGGAATTGATTTTTTTTTTTTTTAAAAAAGAACTGATTAATCATGGTTTTCTATGATTAATCATGATTAATCCCACTAATATTAAAACTATTAAAAATATTTATACGTTGAGTCCCCAAATTAATGTACAATTAACACAAAGCGGAGTACATACGTCATTGTCCAAGACTCATTATCATAAATTTCTCCGCCCCCCCAGGACTGCAGTTTGACACCCCTGCTGTAAACTGTCAATTTTGCCTCTGGGGTAATCAATCAGTCTTGTTAAGTTACCATTTATTTTTTAATGAACAAAAAGTGTTTCATCAAATCCAGGGCAAGCGTTACTGAGATGAGAAAAAATGAGAAAATTAACATAAGACGTATATTTTTGCTCAATTTTATCGTACAAATTGATTGTTTATCGTAGGTTACACATAATAAAATGGAAAGATTTAAAGACAGTTCATGTGTTTGTGTGTTATTGATTTTCAGATACCTATTTCAGGAAAAAAAAATCTAATATACCTAAAAAGTTAAATTAATGTCAATTGCTCTATATAAAAATAAAAGCTTAACCTTAATTATTTTTTTTTTTAATTCTCAAATTTGTAAAATTGACCCATATGGTTTAACGTAATCTTGTAATATACAGATTATTAATTTCCAACAAAAATACTACTTAAAAGCAAATATAAGATGAATTGCAATGCTTTCAAATAGGCTTGCTGAACAGATGGCGATAAGAAAGGAGAGGACGTTATATTCTAAGTAGGGAAGTTCATTTTTTTTAATCACGCACCTTGGACATTAACTGTGAATTCCACATGTACACATACTCGCATGTACTCAACAGGCAAATCAAAACAATTTAATCCCAAATGTGATCGATCTAAAGTTTTAAATGTATTTGGCAAATGGCTCTAAAGAGAGACATTTGACATGCACTGAGAGTACATTTTATAACATGAAAGATCTTAAAATACTAAAATATAAGCCTTCTGTAAAATTAAACAAATATTGCAAATCACAATATTTTTGTCCTTTGCAATGCCTCCATCAGGTCTTTTTTAAAAGCGAAATAATCCAGGAAACAATGGCATTCCTGTGAGATGCTAACAATGTTTTGGAACAATGAACTCTGGGATTCTGTGCAACATCACGAGCTAAACTATTATGTTGTTCATGACCAAGAAGGAATATTATAGGACTCTATTAAAATCTATGCTTATACTTTTCTCCCATTCGGGCAACAAAACACTGCACGCATTAACGCGATCAAAGAAATTATGATGTATTACAATCTGAAAATTTAATGCAATGCGCTAATGCGGTAAATTTCCCAACATTATTCATTTTATTAATTTAATTTATTAATGCAATATTCTTTTGCCTTCAATGTGTGTCTGAGTATTGAAGCCAAAGGGTCAGACATGGCGTTAATTTATCCTTTGTCATAAGTGGAACATCAATACTGGCAGGTGTCTTAAGGTGGAACTGGCAGACCCCTTTGCACTCTGTGTAAATACAGGTGCTTTGCTTCTAAGTATAAAACACAAAGGAGTGATTCTCACCTCGTTTAGCAGCTTCATGGAGTGGATTGTCTATAGATTCAGCCTGTTCTGCAACTGGAATTTCACAAATACAAAATCATTAAAAAAACACACTTAGCAGAAACTATAAAAGTTAAACAACAATATAGCTGTGCTCATGTGGCAGAGTAAGATGAAGTAAATGATTCATTCCCTCCTCACAACCACCTGCTGCACTCTTTTGTTTGGACTAAGGCAAGGTGTTCTAACTGCAATATGCAAAGAATACAAAGTTACAATGCCACAATCGTCATTTTTCTGCAAGTATCAGTGAGTATGTATTACTTAAAACTATAAAATTATATTTCTGTATTATTCTATACATCACAATGCAGATTCTAATAAAAAAAAATTCACAGCAAAATAAAGATAAATCCTAATATCACTGAACCACACGGCATTATGCTGTATTAAAGATCTTGTGATAGCAAAGGCTGGGCAAAGCAAGAGGTTTAAGTATATCAGATATAGCCAGAGATTACTGCTGCGTGACATTTACACAAGAGTGATGACTGCTTGACTCAGGCTGCACTCACCATAATTGCTGGGAATCAGGCCTGTCCGTCCTCGGCACGTCCCCTTCCACCAGTTACTGTCACTCTGAGATGCAGTGAGGGGCAAACAACCAATCAACACTAAGACACTGCTTTACCTTGAAACAATACATGATCTGCATCGCAGATGTATCAAGACTGATATCAGGCAGTGTTGATGAATAAATCATATTATTAGGCCATATGTTAATTACTCCAACACCAGCAACAATACAAAATGTGTACTACAGAATGGAGGATGTATTTCATTCTAAAATGACACTCACCGTATCAGAGATGTACAAAATATCTCCTTCTTCAAAGTACAGTTCATCGGGCTAGGATGTAACAGCAATGGCAAGAAAGATGATGCATGTTGCAGTATACAGACAGACTTTCATTTTCTTGATAGTTCTATTAAAATCCTGTTTTTATGTTCGCTCATTTGAGACAAAGTTACAAGCAAAAAATGAATATACTTATTCCTTTAACAAAAACAGACCAAAAATCAAGTGGCGATCTCTTTTAAGCAAGTATTTACTTGTCAAAGAAACTGAAATCAACCTGACATAATGTATTAATACATTCATTTCTGTTTGGCAAGGTGTAACGGTGCTTTTGTTTGAATCTAGATCTACATCGACAGATTCAATCCAGGTAAACAGAACAGTGGAGCTCACAATGCGAGCACCTTTAATGACGAGAACATTATATTTAATATATCTGAACAATATTTAAATTTTAAAAACTGCTAAGAATATAATACTTACAGTTCTGGGGTCAAAGGTGAATAATGCTCGAAATACTTTGACTTGCCCTAACACAAAACAAACAAGAAAATAAGTGAATGCATCAGTGCCACATTATTACAATCTACCTAAACTAATTTTGTTCTGAAAAATAACTGTTTATGATATACTGTATTTACTATCCAGTGTCACATCCACTTCTTAAAAGTGAATTAATCAACACCTAGCAAACACAATTAGTAACAAACATTACAAATGCCAAACACCAAACAACCAGTAATTAATTAATATTAATATTTAATCTGGCCATACTATAAAATGTACATTTTCCAGCATAAAACAGTTTCAGATGCGAGCTATAGAGATGGACATCCATGTTCTGGTTTGCATTACCAAACATTTCTGAGGAAGATGGTTTTAGATGTGTTATTGCGTTTATGTCAAAATATGGTATGTTTGCAGAGGCTACAGTGAATAGGTTTGCATGCTGGCTGCAGATAAAAGGTACCAGTATAAGGCACCTCTTAAATGCACTCCGTTGACTGACACTGGAGATGTTCTGTAATTCTCATATAATGATTAAAAAGGCTATAGATAATAAATAAGCCACTTAACCATTTGTGAATTAGGCCATTCCACTCCAGCGTCTCAGTTCCCCATTCTGATACGGAATTCAGCAGATATGAACACAAACCAAAGACCGAAGGTTTGTCATCCAGTAGTACATTTCAAAACTTCAGCAGATAGATAACCCAGAAAACGAGGTCATGCACAATTAAACAGACCAATTCAGTATTGGAGAATTGAATTATGCAATAAAACAACACTACTTCAAGCTGTAAACAGGAATATCAGCGAAATACCTGTTTTTAAACGTAATTTGCAAACAATTCTGCGTCCTTCTTGTTTGACTGCAATCGGAAAACTTGTCACGTTAATCATAATTCTTGTTTTTCGTTATATACAGTAACATATTTGGTTCATTCCAAAAATAAGCAACGTATGTAAAGTCTAAAGCTTAAAAGAACGCCACATGGGGATATAGAGAGAGAACATGCCATTCTGCCTCCGGGACGATCGCGGCGAGCGTGGACTTGCAGAGGTCGCGCACAGCTCCTGCCGGATATTAAATCCCTCACTCCACACACCAAAAGGAGAAATGAGCAGGAACTTAATGTCACTTTCTGAAAACTCATCGGCAGATGCTGCTCCAAAGCCTCCGCTGAGGGCTCACTTTCAAGAAACTGGGATGACGGGCGAGTCGGCCATTTCCACGGAGCTCTTACAAATATCCCCAGTCCGGGGTTGAACTGCACTGCTTGAGCTGAGCACAACTGCGCTCCCTTTACAAAACGATATTTAAAACCGGTATCAATAAAACCAGCAGACCATTTAGGACGATTTTATTAGACACACTCCTCGATTTTCAAAGCATCTATTCTATGCATATAGAAAATGATCAACAGGGTTTAATCCGTGTGTACATGACAACTTGGACACTCAGCTTTCTTATCAAATTAAAAGATCGACAATCAGGTTAAACGCAAACGAAACTGTCCAAATTAGGAGGACAGCTCCCGTCGTTCTCACCCCACCCACCTGACGCGATGGTGCGTCCGTAAATAAACTGCCTGTTCTGCATGGTGAAAATGGGAAGTGCGAGCCGAGACAATGCAAGAAACGCCGAAAACGAGCCGGACCACTCACGAAGTCTTGTTCAAGCGTCAGCATTTTAAATGCACTTCAAATGTAGCACATACACAGGTTAACGGTGAGCCACCACGTACTGTTTTGCGGCACCAACTTCGGAATACAATTGGAGCCCAGCGCGAAAGTTTTCTCCCCCCCTTCTTCCACGAAAGGAAGTTTCTTGTATCAGGTTTTAAAAAACAGGTACACTTTCGCCCTCACCTGGTTTCGCCGGTTTAGGAGGTGGCTTTGACATTTCGTGTACTCCACGGGACACAATAAATGCGCAAAAAATAAACCAGCAAATGCACTAAATGAAACGCAAACCGACGGCGCTCGTCCAGACTGCAGCTTTCAATGAGGAAGTGGCATCGCCAACGCAATATGCGGAAAGGCCGCAGCGCGCGTGCGCGTTCGAGAGGCCACTGATAAACTATCGCTGCATCCCCCCAACCTCAGCAAATTAGAAAGCATTAACTTATTTGGAAAAGCCCACCGATCCGTTTAATAAATAGTAAAGTAGTGTTATTTTCCCGTCTATGATAAAAATGAATATGCAGATAGTGATCACTGCCAGTTTCTTCCCCACTCCTAACTTTCCAGGCTGATAAATCCCTCCGCCCCCATTTAACAAACTGAAATCAGCATGGGTGACGTGGGCTGCTGTCCTGTCACACTCGTGTGCAGGGTTGTAGTATTTACGGGCTGCTGGTAAAAGATCGGGACTGTGCAATTATATGTTGTATATCTCTGCACGTAATCAACATTTTATTATTCCAATTCTCTTGCTTTAAATATAAGCAATATCTGGGTGAGCTGCTTTTCCAGTGTGTTACACAAATTGTTGTTTTGAATTCAAGTCGCTCGGGTCATGCAGTTTTTTTTTGCAACTGCTTTAAATCTTTGTTTAAATAATTGATTATGTTTTTCTTGAACGTAGAATCTGGTTCTTATGCGTGATGGCGATATACAATTAATTTTGATAACTTATTTGGGGGGGGGGGTCATCGTTGTCTGTGTCTTTGTGCAAACAAACTACTTTTCCTCCCATTTTCCAGAGTTTCTATAGTAAACAGAAAATGCGACAGTTGATTATTGGTATCGGAGGGTAAGTATAATATGTCAGTTTTATGTCTGAGTATTTGTTGAGTGAATCAATGCAGCTGTATTACTTTACTAAAAAATGAAAACTACATAATAGGCATATTGCTAAGGCGTCTGTGTTAATAATAATAATGTTTTAATGATAGTTTTTTATTCTCCAGAGTAACTAATGGTGGCAAGTCCACTCTTGCCATGAGCCTCCACGCGCGCATTCCAAACAGCTGTGTCATTGCCCAGGACACGTTCTTTAAGGTAATTTTACTTTATGCAATTAAAATATTACCGAGGAGTAAAAACATATCTTTTGGAAACTACAGTTTTAACAGCAAACTTTCTAGATTCATTTTACATCTGTTTGTCTATATTACAAAAATAGTATTTCTTCGTAGCTTTAAATCAACATTTTTAATCGTGAAGAAATAAAGTCATGAACTGTTTTCTCCTGCGGATGGGTGCTTTACTTAAATTAGTCATTTTGTGGTTTTATGAATGGGCTGCATTATGGGTATATTCAGCTGCCAAGGGCAAGGATGTCTATCTTGCAAATGGTAGTAATGGTCACTGTTATGGTAAATGTTTAGGATAACTCATTGGTACCCGTTGACAGCAGAGGGTTTACGCAATATGATGGTAAGGATTACTTTCTGTAATACTCTTTTGTGTTCCAATTTATTCATTACTAATTTGTTTTTAAACATGGTAAATAAAATCTGTGTATATTAAAATATTTAAAAAACCTAACAATTGCAACCATGTGTATCATTAAAAAGAGAAAGAAGGACTGATAACATGTACCACAAAATAAAATTGTGTTATTCTTATATTATTTAAATGTTTTTATTACAGGTGTAATATGTTTATATAAGTTTTGGCAGCATTATCTTGAATATTCATTTTTAATGACATGTATGAATGGCCATTAACAAAACGTTTGTGTGGGTTTTTCTTTTTTTTAACGTAAGTCATTGACTCTCTCAAAATGGATGAAATGATGTGTGAAGTCCGGGCCTGGCAGAAGGATCCGGCAGCATTTCAGGACTCCTGTAGACTGAGAAGTCAGTGTCCAAAAATGTCAGAGGCAGCAGCTGATATGTATACCCTTATCATAGAGGGTTTCCTTATCTACAATTACAGGTAACTGTATAAACACATGGGAACAGAGATGTATTAATGAGCAAATGCACCACTGTAATAAAGCATGTCTTAACACACACACATGTTTAGAAAACCACTAAAATTTGATTAATGTTTGTAGTGTGGAAAAAGTTGTGATGTTCTCCTGCTGAAGTACTATGCTGGTCATGGATTGCCTGTTTTTTTGGGTTATTTTCAGACCGTTGAATGAATTAATAGATATGAAATACTTCTTGCACATTCCTTATGAGATATGCAAGGAAAGAAGGTGGTAAGGTTACATGTCTTTTTTTTTTTAAATTATCGATCCAGAAATGGTTTTCTTAAGGCAGACACCCAGACATGCAGCAGTTTTGAGACCCGCATGGACAATCAATCAAAGCTTCTAATGGCATACATTACTGCCAGATACTTTATAGCAATCCAGTGCACCAGAATCTACCATCAGTAAAACTCCTAGAAACATGCTTTCAACCTGGAATGTCTTTGTCCTTTTATAAATTTAATCTTAAGCTCCATCAACAGTTTGAAGTAGTGTTAATGTTTATGCTTTCTAAGTGAAAAATGGGATGCCTTAATTCTTAGTATATTGTCATATTTGGTTTATATATATATATATATATATATATATGTGTGTGTGTGTGTTTCTGTATGAAAATAGAATATCTGGAGTCCAGGGTGGGTGGGAGATGTGTACTGAAAGCTGGGTGCTGCTTTTCTTCGACTGTGTGATTTACCCTTCCATCTTTTTATCTGGTTTGGGAGTTTGCGCACATATAATCCTCCAGACCCTTGCGGATACTTTGACGGACATGTGTGGCCCATGTACTTGAAGAACCGGAACGAGATAGAGGACACGGTTTCAGACCTGGGTGTGTTAAAGATTTCACAGGCCTTTTTTCAGTTTGTAATGTTAATGTCACTGTTAGTATATCTACTTTAAAAGTTGTGGCTGGTTTCCACATGGCTCAGCCAGTTAATATTCTTATCGTGTTACACAAGTGTAACTGACATCATTCTGTTGATAATTTTATTGCTCATTGTGGAAAAGCCCCTTTGTAAAACCACGATGCTGTCTGTGCATTGCCAGTTGCAGTCCTGTCTCCAGTTCCGTATGGTGTCTTTTCACTCGTCACTGTCGAGATTCGGGGCATATCAGTTAGCCCAGTATAATGCAGAAATGATTGACTTCTGATGCTTCAGCGGCCATTTGTTTTTGATGATTTGATTATTAGTACTGATACATTGTTTCATTATAGTGTATTTAGATGGAACGCAGTCAAGAGAGAAAATATTTGCCAATGTTTATAAAAGAATCAAAATGGAAATGGATAAGATGCCAGGTAAGACTTATCTTTGTGTATTGGTGTTACATTTAAATTGTAAAAAGCAGAGTAAAATGCATGTGCATGTATGAAAGTGGTAATCAAGATAACTATGATAACTATGCATTATTTGTCACATGCATAGTTATACAGGTACAACATGCAGTGAAATGTATCCTGAACCGCTCATACTCTGTGCAAATAACAAAGATACTATAAAATAAATTGTAAAATAAATTGTAGAAAGTGTAAACAGAAAAAATAGAGAAATAACCTATGAATTTACAAGAGTGTATATACAAATTACAAGATGAAATACTGTGCAAGAAATGCTTACAGTATAGTCAGTTTAAAGTGCAGTGTGCAGTGTAATCACGTAATTGCTTGAAGACTCATTTTTATGTTTTCTATTTTTAGGAAAGGACTGAAGGATGTGATCAAGGAACTTCAAGAGTAGTTTCTTTCATCTCATTTTAAATATTCAATACATTTAAATGCCACAAAATAGCTAGACGTACTGCTCTAACGTCAGCACAGTTGAAGATGTCACACAGATTACTTAAAACTCTAATTTAAATGGATGGTTTAACTTCAAAAAGGGAAATGAACGTCAAAGACCATCTGCCTATTGATCTTCCAACAGGATGTGATGCCAGTTTGTAACAGGGCCAATCCAGACACCTATTTATTTATGTTTATGTGGATGCAGTTTAATAACGAATGAATGCAGGGGTTGATGGACCCTGTACTGTACAACTGGGATTCAGAATCAGAAATGATCATTAATCACTGACCACTTACTCACTTGCTTATTTACCTAACTAATTAACAGGAATGTTCTGTGTTTATATATATGATATAAATGTCCTCGGTTTAATTTGGCATCATTGACTGATATGCAGAATAAGTTAATATTATCAAAATGTAGGCCCTACTGAGATTGGCAAACACCGTCACAAACAATGCAGTGCTAGGGCATTAAATATTTTATTTAAAATATTTCATTCTCATGTCTCTTGAATCTTAAAGGAAATTTCTAAAATGCACTTCTTTATAAATGTGTATAGCGTGTACTATTATTTTATACCAGAATAATTATTAATAGTTTTTTTGTTGATCTTTGTTGGAGTATCTATGGATAGACATAAGTAAGAAAATGTCATTGTGAGAATTTGAGCAAATCTGTTTCCTTAGAATGTGAAATAGAGAAAAATTGCCCCGATAATCTCACGTAAGTATAATGTTGTTTTGATCACATGATGCAAAGCAATTATTACTGTTGTTGTTGTAGTCTGCCTGGTAAGGACTACAATTCATATATAACAATATGGAAAGGTTGTCACTTGCAAATCAGGATATCAGGTTTTTTTTTTTTGCTGGATTCCCCACACTTCAACAAATCACACACATTTGAGTGGGAGGTATTTCACACATATTTCACGCCACATGGCATCAGAAAGGTGCTAATCCAAAAAACAGATTTAGCTCCATGCCAGTTGTACTGTTTCAGTCCCATGAAACACCAGTTTCTCCAAAAACTGTGTCCAATTCAAGCAACAACAATGTACTACATCAGCACATAAATTTCCACTCATGTCAACTAACTACCATGGCCACCACAAGCCAGCTGCTGTTTACTGTCTTGCTCAAGAGTCGACATGTTTACATAAACCTTGAAAAAGGTGATATGTTGCTCTGAGCATCCATGTTAGCCAATGGTGTCATAATGTGCGTTTTATAAAGAAACTCCACAGAAAATATTTGCAGGATTTCCTCTTCATAAATGTATGAATGTTATAATGACATAAGCTCGTCCTCTTAATAATGTATAATATAAATTTCATGTTTCTGTTTTGCATTAAATACTTCAAACATAATAAAAACAGTCAGTGATAAAGTTTTTCCAATTATCTACATTGATTCCACATTGGCTGGTCTATCACTGCAGTTTCGAAAACACATTGATTGCTCATTTTTTTTAACTCAAAAACTATTTCATATATAATTTGTTAAGTTAGTATTTTTGTTTTTTAGTTAATGATTATCCAAAGCAAATATAGCTCGAACAGTTCAAAGTTTGAAGGCTGATTGAGCAGAAAAAAAGTCTTCAAAAAATATATAGATTCGTATGAAGATCACGTGAAAGTCGAAACCCGGAGCAGATCAGGACGGTAAGGTCTACAAGGTCTCTTCAGTATCTGGTTCTAAAACAATCTTGCACATTATATTTTTCATTTTATAACACAGTTAAAATGTGACTTCGATCTACTCTGGGGACAAAAGCATTAACTTTAATTATTTGGTTTAATGTGTTATTTATTTTCAGATTTTTATTGGATTATTAAAATGAGACCAGTCCTGCTTTTGGGCATTGTGTTGGGGTTGCCCTGTATGACCATCCAAAATGACTACGATGACAGCAGCTCCCATGGAAATGAGCACAGTAACGATGGCCTGGATATCTACCAAAACAATGCTGGCTTTGCTTTCCAGCTCTACAAGCACATCACTGCCCAGCCGGAATCCCAGTCTAAGAACATCTTCTTCTCCCCCATGAGTTTGTCGCTGGCCCTGGCTGCTCTGTCTTTGGGGGCGCGAGAACAAACACACCAGCAGCTTTTCAACGGTCTGGGGTTCAACGAGACGGAGATTGCACCAGAAGAGGTGAATGAGGCCTTCCATGGCATCCTGATGAATCTCAACAAAAAGAAGGAAGTGGAGGTCTCTGTAGGAAGTGCCCTCTTTGTCAAAGACACCTTCAAGCCCCATCCTGAGTTTTTAGAAAATCTGAAGCGATTTTACCACGCTGAAGGATTTACTGTGGATTTCAATAAGACTGCTGAGGCCACAGAACTTATTAATAATTATGTAAAAGAAAAAACCCATGGTAAAATAACTAACCTAGTTAAAAATCTGAACACAGATGCAATGATGTATCTAATCAGTTACATTTATTTCAAAGGTAAGTAGTGTAAATTAATGAATTAAAAAACAACTGGATTTGTTATCCATTCATCCATCCTCTTATCTGGGGGACCTGGAATTTCTTCCAGGTAATACAAGGGAGGGGTACTCCCTGATCAGAGTGCCACTCTACCACTGAGTGCTTACACACACTCATAAACTATGAGCAATTTAGAGATGTGAGCTAACCTGATTACATGTCTTTGGACTGTGGGACGAAACACATGCAGACAAAAAAATAAATAAATTATTATCACCCTTATTGGATATGTGGTTATGGGCAAAGGATGGATGGATGGATAAAGAATATCTTGTCTATTATTTGATGAAGCTATGTTAAACTTTATAATTTGCTTCTTTTTGTCTAGGTAAATGGGAGTTGCCTTTTAATCCTCTTAACACTAAGGAGAATAACTTTTATGTTGATGAAAATACAACAGTTTCTGTTAAAATGATGCATCAAAGGAATAGTTTTCTTGTATATCATGATGAAGAAATAGCAGCAGATATTCTTCAGCTGCTTTATCGAGACTCGGTTTCTATGATGCTGGTTCTTCCCGAAAACGAACTGAAGGCATTGGAAGAAATTTTACAGGGACATCATGTGGAAAAATGGCATAAATGGATTGAGAAAACGTAAGTATGGTTAGGTATTAACAATGCTATACTCCTGATGTACGAGAAGTACATCAGGAGCCAACGAGTAAAGTTAAACAGATAATTAAGATAGATATAATTTATTAAATGTTAAGTTATTGCTTGCAGATTTGATTTTTTTGTGATTTTACCACTACTATGTCCTTCTAAAACTCCCAAAAAATCCCAAAAGTCAGTATCAAAATACCATAGGAAAGTAATGTATATTGGGCCTAATATCAGTTTTATCTTTCTAGTGAATGTGAAGTCTTTCTGCCCAAATTTTCAATATCAACATCATATTCTCTTGAAGATGTTTTGAAAAACATGGGAATCATCGACATTTTCAGTGAGAAGGCTAACTTTGCAGGCATTTCAGAATACCCAAGAATACCAAAGACCTCAACGGTAAGAGACCCCCCCCCCCCCAGAAAAAAAAGAAAAAACGGCTACAATAAATATAGTTTTAAATATACTGACAGCTTCTACTTTTGCTTTGAGGAGACACTGTTAAGCAAATGTATTGTGCAACTGAAACTGTTTAAAATTCACCATCATTTATGCCAGTTAAACCCTGTATGACTGTTACAAACTAACTATCCTTTTCATGTTCAGATTATCCACCATGCTACTTTAGACATTGATGAACTGGGAACTACTGGATCGGCAGTGACAACAATTGCCATAAAACCACTTTCATTTTTTTCTCCACATACCCTAAATTTTAATCGTCCTTTTTTGCTTGTCATATACAGTCACGAAACCAAGAGCATACTTTTCTTGGGAAGAATTCTCAATCCAGCAGACTCATAGATCTGTTGTCATACTTTAATGTTACAACATCACCACATAAATTAAGCTGTTGTTAACTAGGTCTGAGAGAAGAACTGTAATAAATGTAGAAAAAGACTCTTGACTGTCAGGGATATTTCATTTAGCAATATTTCATTTATCAGCTTTTCTAGTAATTTTATATTTTGAACTGTGTGTATAATTTAGATAAATTAGAGTTAACGAGGTTCATTACACACACACTCACACACACATACATGTATACGGTTTGAATATATGACAAATATTTCCTGTTGTACTTTTCACCATATTAATGATATATCAATACTTTTTTGAGATTACTGATTAGGGTTACCATATTTGGTGAGACTAAAAAGAGGAAATTTCCGGGCATAAGAATATTAATGAGCTTTCGCGTTCACTGACCAATCAGTTAGCGCTTCTCTTATGAATATTAATTAGTTCTCCCTAGCCACTCTGTAAACCGAAAATTCGCGCCTGAGGAAATCCAGGTGTATGGTGACCTTACAGTTAACTCTTATAGTTAGTTAAATTTCAAGCAATTCACTATTCACACGAAAACAAAAAATAAATTGTCAAAGTGCCAGGGGTTTCCGGAAGCTGACGTCATTCGCGAGTAGTGTGACACGTAGGGGTGTGCATATCGTTTAATTTTTAAAGTAAACATGTGCACGAGCCTTCCAAGCGCTGTGTGATGATTCTGATACTGAGTGGCTGCCGTATATAGAAAACTGGTGACTTTTCCTTAGCTTGTTACTCCGCGGTAACTTGCAGCACTAAACCTGAACAAACCGTCCCGACGCCCGGACAGGGCCCAGAAAGAGGACAGTGAGCATTAAAATTAATCGTCCAACCACTTATACAATATGATATCGCAGTGATCCTGAAGCCAGTCTCAGAACTTACGGGACACACACACACAGCTAGTTAGAGATGCCATCTTGCATAACCAAATGTTTCTGGACCATATACGATGAGACCATAGCATCCATCATTAGAAAAATATTAAATGTGTTTTGTCAAATGACAATAATTGTCAGGCACACAAAGAATTTTGTATTTTGGTTCTGTACCAAGTCATGATGGTATATTAATTGAAGCAACAATGTACAACAAATGACTTTTACGTCAACATTTTTGATGATAATTGGATGAAACATTGTTTGAAATAATATCAAATTTAGTTATGTTACTTTGAGCCAGATATAATAAATTGAAGGGTTACTGACACGGCTGGACTGGGCCGATGCGTTTGCAAATTTTATCGTGGGAAACCGCACAGTCCAGGGCCGATGTTAAAGCCGACTCCAGCCTCGGCTGAAAACCACCCCAGCTCATATGTTTAGAGCGCGCATAATTGGCCTAACTCGATTAATTTACCTGATCGCGTTTGTACTCGATTGATTTTGCCTGGTGACATCAGTCGCTAGCGATGGCTGAAGGGTCCGGGGATCTGACTGCAGATGGAGAGCGAGAAGGGAAATATGTTTGTAAAAACAGGGATATATGCTCGAAAGAAGAGGAAGAGAGGCTTGAAAGACAGCATTTCTGGAAAGTCATAGATGCCTTTAAATATTATAGGTAATTTGTCTATTACCAGTTCACCGAATTTATGAATGGAGCTAATTCTGTTTAGCTATCTAGCTAACTAGAACATGCTCCGTTGTATTGCCTGAGATGTGGGTTATAAGAATCGTGCGGATACTATTTAGATTTATTTAATCCAGTTATGCGTATATTTCTTTAGAGTAACGCAGGAATTTAGTTTTTTCAACGCATCTTATATTGTAGTAGCAACGGGAATATTGTAATCTTTCTTTCTAAACATAATCTACCTTCTTTTCTTACTTTTTAAAATTAAAAGTATCTTTAGAGTTTATGTCGCTTTATGGTACTCATCATAAGAACGCTTAGATATGTTATAGCTAGAGTATGGAGGACGTTGGGTTGTAATTCTGAATTTCTGCACTTTAAAGCAGGTGTTCCTTCTGCTCTGAGGAGTTACTATTTTGCGAATTGTTACAGTTACATGCTGTTTAAATGACAAATGATTATCAGGGTGAGCTTTTGCTCTGATGCTGATATAATTTAATGCACCTTGGGATCTCCAATCAATGCATGGTATGTTTTTATAATACCATTGCCTGTCAACTTTTTAACTGCTAATGGATAGTATAAATAGTAGAGAGAATATTTATTTTGGCATATTCTGGTTTTGCTTTATAGAAATAAATGAATACCATTTACCCCTTTTCAGGATTCATATTCAGGAGCGGGTAAGCCGTGCTGAACGACAATTCCGAATTCTTCCGGAGCGCCAGCGGGCGCTAATCCCCAACTTCCTGCCAAACCTGGCAAAGATCCGCCAATGCATTGATCAGAACCAGGAAGTACTCAAGGCCATTGTACGTAATTGTATCCACATGTTTGAAAACATGGAGTACGGTGAAGATGTAAGTTTCTTTGTATTAGAATAACATCGTTTGTTTTGCCAGGTAATAAAGTAGCTGCCAAATCAGCTTTTCTGCAATTTTTCTCATTGCAAGGACGAGATGAGGAAGGTGCGGCCTTCGTCCACATTTGACATGGACAAACTGAAGTCAACAATAAAGCAGTTTGTACGGGACTGGAGTGAGGCAGGCAAGGCTGAGAGAGACTCCTGCTACCAGCCGCTTATTGATGAGATTCTCAAGATTTTTCCAAGGGAAAAATGGTAATTATATACAGAAATATGGGTGGATCAAAAGAAAATATTAAAGCACTTTTTCCCACAAACCTGAGGTTTTAAATAATAAGCTCTGGATAAAGATTTTTATGACCCACTACATAAACATATATTCATAACTATACATAACATTTTATTAGTATCAGGTATTATGGGGTAAATTTTGAAATATGAAATGGATTTTCTTGTATCCTTTTTCAATAACAGGTTATAGTTAGAAAACGTCATTAGTCAGTGCAGTAAACGTGCATGTAATGGGAATGACCTGTGAATAATTTTCTTTGTTATTTATAGTGATGTGTCAAAAGTGAGAATCCTGGTACCGGGGGCAGGTCTTGGGCGGCTTGCCTGGGAGATTGCCCGGCTGGGCTACGCCTGCCAAGGCAATGAATGGAGTTTCTTCATGCTCTTCTCATCCCACTTTGTTTTAAACAGGTATAAGACTGTTGCTGTTGCCTGAGCCTGCAGTGCAACCAGCTTCCTTCAAACTGAAACTGTAAAAACATAATTGAACCTCACTGTGGAATATAAATGCAGATTATCAAATAAGCCTTGACTCCTATTACTGTAGCTATTAGCGTTAAGTGACAAGATTGTATTGCTGTAAAATACATTCATCTAAAAGTAAATTCTGTAACACTGAAAGCACTCATGTATAATGCATTAGATACCTTCCTAATGCAGTATAATGCATTCATAAAGAAAAACACAGCTTTAACTATAAAAAGGTATAACACATTATAGCTGTGTGTATTATGCATTATGAATGCTCTGTGAAGCTCTCGCCTATAATGCACTATAAATACCTTCATAATGCATTATAATGCATTATGAAATGCATTATGATGACTGCTTTAAGTGATATGTCACCATACATTCTTAAGACCTTTCACACACGTACTGTTAAGCACATATAATATGAAGGCATCTTGCATAAAAGCTAGGAAAGAGAACCTTCCCCTAAATATCATACATATATTTGGACATTTAACACTATTCAGAATTGTGACAGCTGTACAACTGAATGATGTGAGATGGGTATCTTCTCAGGTGCAATAAGGTCAACTCTTTGACCCTTTATCCCTGGATCCATCAGTTCAGCAATAACAAACGATCGTCAGATCAGACCCGGCCCATTTTTTTCCCAGATGTGAACCCTCAAAGCCTTCCAGCAGATTCTGATTTCTCGATGGCGGCGGGAGATTTCCAGGAAGTGTACACAGAACCAAGTAAGTTGCCCACACTTTACCCAGTCAGGCGTAATGCAAGCTGGATCTGTATTCTATGTGACACACTGTCCTATGGAACTTGTTGCTGTTAGGTTCATGGTATTGTTCTTTTTTTTCTGTAAGTCATGAAAACGTAACTGATAAATTATCTTTTTTTGCTCTATTCTCAATTAAAATTTCAATTAATGTGTCCTTTCAGATACCTGGGATTGTGTTACAACCTGTTTCTTTATTGATACTGCTCACAATGTCATTGACTACATAGAAACTATCTGGAACATTCTTAAACCAGATGGAGTGTGGATTAATTTAGGTGAGTTAATTACAGAATATCTCCCTGATTAGGAATTCAGTTTTCAAACAGGATACATTACACTTTCTACATGAGAGTGATTTTTCAGGGTGTCACAGTGGGTAGCACTGGCCTGACACCTCCAGTGTTGGGGGTTTGAGTCCCATTTTACTCTTTCTGTGTATGTGTGGAGTTTGCATGATATATCTGTGTTACATGGGTTTCCTCCAGGCTGTTCTGGTTTATTCCCACAGTCAAATGACATATAGTTAGGCTCAGCTGTGTCTTTAAATTGCACTATAAATACCTACAGTGAAGTTACACTATGACTGGGTGTGTGTGTGATCTGTGATGGACTGACATCCCATCCAGGGTGTATGGATGGGAGATTTTTTTTTCACATTGCTAAAATGTCTTAAATATTGCTGAATGTCATTACTTTAGAAAACGGTTTACCCTTTTGGTTAAATAGGCCCGCTGCTTTACCACTTTGAAAATATGGCCAATGAACTATCCATCGAACTCAGCTATGAGGATGTCAAGGCAGCCATTCTGAAGTATGGATTCCAGATTGAGGTAAACCAGTTTTTGTTTCCTCCTGACGGAATGTTCACCTTTATTTATAAAAAGTGTGTGTGTGTGTGTGTGTGTGTGTGTGTGTTAAATTGTCAACTCTCAAACATTTCGGACTGTGTTTTAAATACTTTATTATACCTGAACAATATTATCTATCTGTATGCCTGTCCCATCTGTCTAATTGATCCATCTGAATTACTTCAGAATAAAAGCAATTTTTATGCCTTTAAATCAATTGTGGGGGACCTGCACTCATTTTAGAATGTGCAACCTTTTTAGCCCATGCTACACACAAGTTTACATAGTAATCTCAGTTCTTGGTTGCATTGTAAAACTTTTTCTTTCTTTAGGTGGAGAGGGAGTCTGTCCCTACAACCTACACTGAGAATGAGCGTTCCATGCTGAAATACTTATATGACTGTGTCTTCTTTGTGGCACGGAAACCAGCTCGGATTTATTATAATGGAGATGGAAGTCATCTTGAGGAAAACAACAGAAAGAAAGCAAGAAATCAGAGATATGACAATACAGGAATGGCCAGCTAACAAAACAATGGAAACTTGGGCAAGGATTTTTGTATGAATGTTGGAATGTACAGTACTTGGAATATGGAGTACCAACCATTTTTGTCAGCTGTCCATAATCTTATCCATTTCACCCATGATGGGAGTGGCAGGTATCCATGGAAACACCTTTGTGTAAATAATGTTCTTTTTTAACTTTCATGATTTGTGAAATGGTTGATAATATGGCTGGGTCACAATTGTGGTTTTTGCCTACCGGTCTGCTAAGGATAGATATGTTTCTCTTGAATGATCGTGCCTTTTGTCATGTTAATATGTAGAAAGTTTCTTATTCTGAAGTGTTTCATTCATTGGCATTCATTTCAGATGGGAATTGTATATTCAACCGTGTATTTATTTTCTAAGGAATGAAAAGATATTTTAACCATGTCAAAATAACATCTGACTCGAATCAGGATTTCTTTATAATAAAGAGTTTTTTTAACTTTTTAAAATCTGAATTTCACTGTGTTTTTCTATAGTGGGTATATAGGAGGGCATGACTTTGGGCTGAGCGTTAGGGGATTGAGGTCTCCACCCATTTAAGGGGGTCCAGGGGGTGCATTGACTGGTTTTGATTATTTGATTATCCCCCCATTATAAGACACATGATATCTTTGTTACTGTACAATTACAATGAGATGACGTTTGGATGAGTAGTGACCGAAAGAACGAGATCGCGAGTGCAAGCGGCCGAAATGAGTTTCCTCCGCAGAGTGGCTGGGCTCTCCCTTAGAGAGAGGGTGAGGAGCTCGGTCATTCGGGAGGGACTCAGAGTAGAGCCGCTGCTCCTCCGCATTGAGAGGAGCCAGATGAGGTGGCTCGGGCATCTGCTTAGGATGCCTCCTGGACGCCTCCCTGGTGAGGTGCTCCGGGCATGTCCCACTGGGAGGAGGCCCCGGGGAAGACCCAGGACACGCTGGAGGGACTATGTCTCTCGGCTGGCCTGGGAACGCCTCGGGATTCCCCCAAAGGAGCTGGATGACGTGGCTGGGGAGAGGGAAGTCTGGGTTTCCCTGCTGAGGCTGCTGCCCCCGCGACCCGACCTCGGATAAGCGGAAGTAAATGGATGGATGGATGGATGGATGTTTGGATGATTTATGTTCGTGAGTGTACTTGGAATACATTAATTTTGAGGATGTCATATTCAAAGCTTAAACAAACTGTCGTGTTTTAAATTAAGTTATTAAAACTCAAGTAAGCATATCACCACTGCATTTAAGCAGCTTTTATACAGGCGTCTAGCTTATTTGGAATTTGATTACCGTTAGACAAGGTCGGTCATTTCGACCCATTCCCTATAGAGGGCGCTGTGGCATTTTAAAGACATGAGTTTGGCTAGAGCGACCAGCATGCGTTGTGTCCGACTGTAGTTTACACGGCAAGGTTTAAATTTTGTCCACAAACCTGACCATCCTTTAGCGTCCTTGCCAGACTTGCATGCATGACGAAAAGACGAGCGGAAAACGCCGTGATCTGCAATGCCCCGTGTAAGCGATTTATCCGCTCGTGTGCCAAGATCGATACACCTCTGCCTGGCACGGATGTAGCCCGAGCATTTACCCAGGCACCGCCACTGCACACCTTGCTAGGGAACCACCGTAAAAGATCCCTTGAGGAGCCTGGTCTGCAGGAGACGGCTCTGCCACACAAGGAGTGGCCCGCGGACGCCGCAAGCTCCACCGGGGAGAAGTGCACGTTACACAATGGGCCGGTGAGAAGTTCTGGAAGATTCGAGCAGATGAGCGATCCGGAGCCGGCTTCAGGAGCGACTCCCAAACGCCGCAGAGAGGCAGAAGAGGTCCCCCATAAACTGTCCAAGTCTGAAGAGGTGGGTGGTGTGGTTCTTCCGCGTGAAGCTTAAGTTTTGTTATCGTTTTCCCCGGTTATGTAGAGACTGTACTTTGTTCAGCCGCGAGGTGTCGCCAAAATCTTAATTCTGACTTTCCAGTTCAAGGCACCTAGAATATCAACAAACTTCACGTTTCACAACCGTTTTGTTTGTGTTTGTTGTTTTATAAAAGGGTAGAAATTTATCTTAAGTCCAAAATTTATGTTGAAAATAAGGTGCTGAGTTTAACAACAGTATTGCTGTCCAGATTATGTGCAGTGTTATACATTTCGGGATTATCATGTCTTCCGGCGATTTTATGATTTAGGTTATTATTATATTTTAAATGTTCCATGGGTTGTCTTGTTGGAGTTTGTAAGTTGGTAATCTGAAATGCTGACTCTTAAAATTTCTCGTCCCGTATACTGAGCTTGGGTTGTAAACTATGCATTCCTTAAATGTTAGGTGTTCCATAAAATTCCATTTCCCCACATACATTTTTTTACAGTTTAAAATAACAGTATCGAATAAATGAATTTACAGTTAGTCCATCTCTCCTATTCAAACAAATTAATCCTAAGTATCTGAGTGAAGAACCTATCAGGACATCACTGACCTTCCTGTTTATTCCTGTTTATGCTTTTTAGGGAATTCTACCAGAGGATGACCTCTCCACCTTCAACTCCTTCCAGTTCTGGAGAGTGCCTCTTCCCAGCCTGGACTTGTCAGACTTACAGAGCGACGGCCCGGAAGCTGCCAGAAGCATGTCATCGGAGGCTGACTCCATGGAAACCTGAAGAGCGCTTCTGGCCTCTCAACTGGGCACATACTTTCGAACATATAAGCAGTTTCTTTAATTGTAGTTCTTTTGAATAACTATCAAAGAAATCTCAACAGTGTTGCTTCTTCCATCTCTAGTTCATGGCAAGTCATGGTTTGCTAGTTCAAATGCTTAATTTGTGAAAAGCAATGAAACAACAACAATCATGATGTTATAAAACGTCACCAAGTTGAATTTAGTGATCCTTTAGATTTTTTTTTTAGTTTTGTTATAAAAATGACCATTACATGGTGTGTTACAAAATTGCTTAAACCATGCTATAGCACTTTTATAACTTCTTCAGGTTTGGTTGATTGTGGATTAATTTTATTCTTTGTTGTACTGTGTATATAGTAACATTGATAAAATGTCTGTTTTTTAGAGAAGTTGAAATAAAGCACTTTTTTATGTATGTTGTATGGCTTTTTCACTTACCTTCAGTCGTGCAGTTGAGAACTTTGGTCTGATCTTAGGAGGATATTAATTCTCAATTTCAAAGTCAAAAATAGTTAAATACATTACAGAAGTTAATGTCTTGGAAAATCCTTTTGGACCTTTGGTTCCAAAAGCATTTGTAGTGCTGAAAGTTTCAGATTTGTGTAACTAGCAATTTTTTTGTACTTAGTGTATTCTGGTAACCTGACGCAGTATATTATACAAATTTGTACTCTCCAGTCTATAATACATAGTATAAGATCTCAATTCAGCATGTTTCTGCAACTGGAGTATAGTTTTAAATGGATGGACAATCTCTTGTGTCCAAACTCTGAATAAAAACATTTTAATCTGTATTGAAATGTGCACCAAATGTATAGTATGTACCTCCTATGATATATTCAAATGTAGCCTTTTCAAAGTATAATGTGCCTAGAATGTGGGTGGTTTGGTGGCACAGCGATTAGCGCTGCTGCCTCACAGCAAGAAGATCCTGGGTTTAGGCCCAGGTCCTTTCTGTGTGGAGCTCACATGCTCTCCCTGTGTTTGTGTGGGTTTCTGCTAGGGGCTCTGGTTTCCTCCAAAAGTGCACAGGGTGGGTTGATTGGTAAGTCTAAATTGCCCCTGTGGTGTGTTGGTAACTAGCCAGTGTTGGTTCCTACTTGTGCCCATTGTTCCTGGGTTAGGCTCCAATCCCCCCTGCAGCCCCAGTTGGGATTAAGCAGTGATGGATGGATGGATATGCCTGCAATATACTGTTAGAACTTTACTTTCTGTTGTGCTGTGATAAAGTGTGGAACCTCTTGTAGTATGAGATGTTTGTCAATGGTATGAACAAGTAGATTATCTTATTTTTCCAGTAGAGCATTCAGCTGGTTTGTCTAATTATAAATGGATTTTGTATCAAGTTATTTGACCACATTTTATATAAGGCAAAACAAAGTGTTAGGCCTAGTTTTTAGCTCCGGGTGAAGCAATATTAAATATGAATTATAATGCAATGAAAACAATAGTTACAATGAAAGACGAAGGTGTGAGACTATCAACATAGCAATAGAGCAGGTAATCATGTGTAGCTTTGAATCTTTGTGCAGAATATGGCTTCATTTTCTTCCAAAGTCCATTGTAGGCTTATAGCTTCTAGGGTTTTAGTTAAGCAATAACTGCAATTATCATAAAGCTGTTCTGGTTAAAGAAATGCTTAAACAATCATGAGAAAATATGTATGTGGGTAATAGTCAGAGTTGCAGGGAAAAAACGTGAACATCGGATGCCAAGGTTGTTAGGAAGGAATCATGAATTCAATGTTTGCATTAATTTATTTAATATTTGGAAGTCATCTTGCAGCTAAGCATTGTCATTCCGCTTTGGTGCTTATAAAATTACGTTTCTAGTTATGTGAATATGTGGTGATATAAGCGTCATACTTCCTGTTATTGCTTCGAATCTGAGACTTCCTGCTGGACTTTAAACAGAACCGACCTGAAGATCACATTAGCTGGAATGAGAGGGAGGATTTTTTTTTCATCCTTTTTTCTTTGACCAGAATCACATGCGTGGTTGTTAAAAAAAGCGAAAACATTTTTTGTTATGTCCCATTAAAGTTTTAGGAAGAATGGAAATCCAGCAGGAGGTAATGTGTGTCTCGGGGGAGGGTAAGGTTATGTGTAAATGCTGTGTATGTCATTTACATGCATGCATTTAGATCCTATTAGGGCTTATATACATGTGCACTTCTTTGGAGTTTGTATAATATATTCATATACTTAATGTAATTCAGAAAACACACATTTCCAGTTGAAAAATGTTGGACTAATACATTTTCTTAGTTTTGCATTCCTATGCCCTAAATATTAAAGTGTAAATGTGTTTTTTGCAAGAATTTGTATTGATTCTTTCTCAACCAAACTTCCCATTAACAGTATACAGGCCAAGAATGTTTGTGTCTCTTTACAAAACTGAATCAGTTTCAGGAATAATATGCGACACAGATGCAAAATACTTCAATAATGACATTAATTTTTAATTATTGCTAATGAAATTGTCGTACAGCATATGAGCGTTACTGTGAAATGTCTTTAATTTGCTACAGGCAGTGCATTGGTTCATTGTTAAATATGAAACTTGGGGTTGAAATATTTTGTAGCGCAAGAGATCCTGGGTTGAAGAAACCTTCTTTAAAAGAGACTGTGTCAGGTTTATGCCGGTGTCACAGCAACAGCACCGGTAAGGACAGGGGCGTCAGAAGCATTTTAAATGTGGGGGGACCCTCCCCCAGAAATGTTTTAATGAATTAGATGCCGTTTGTGTACTTTCATATCGATCAAGTGGAATGGATTCTTTCGTGAAGCAATAGAAACAGCGCTGGGTGAACTAATATTTTATGTTAAATGTGGGGGGGTCCAAACGAATAATTATGAAACGTGAGGGGGACACCCCCTCAGATTTAATGGCGGCGACGCCCATGGGTAAGGATGCATTTGGTAATATATTACAGCTCAAATCCATGGCTTTTTAACGTACCTAAAACCCCAAGATTACATGCACTGCAAGTCAGAAGGTTTTGTACACCACAGGTTTCCATTTGTTTCATAAACTCCAGATTTTTCATTCTTGTTATACATTGTAGAGTAGAGTGAACAACTATAAATGAAAATGTAAGTCAAATAAAACAAGTTTCCTTTATAGCATGGAAAGAGTATGTAACAGTGCATGTCTAACATCCTGTTAACAGCTTGTGTGGTGATGGCAGAGTCAAATTCTAGGTCTTTTAACTTTCATCCCATGAAATAGAGCAGTATTTAATTGTTAGCAAAGAATACTGAGTGTATTTTTAATAAATGTTAAGTGAGTAACATGCAAATGTGGAAAGTATTGATGGGAAGTAGTCAAGGAGAATGGTATGATTAATTACTGTACATTCACATTTACGATTGAATTCATTTGATGCCCTAATATGATGTAGATGGAGTGAATATTACTGAAAAAGAAAACCAAAAACATCATACATTTTATGTAGAAGTTTACATAAAGTGTAACTTTTGTTATGCTTTCCTTTTTCTCTCCTGTAATTAGTACATTGCTGCTTCCACGGAATACTTTTCTCATGGTAAACGAAAGATCCCAGTATTAAGAATAATTCCTTGCTTCTTCTAGGTGCTATCCAAAGTGTCAGATATGCCAAAGCCTGATCAGGTATGCAATTCCCCAGTACTGAGGATATCCTTGGTCATATTAATTCATGAGTGAGATATTTATAGTAATGTGAATTACAATACTTCTATACAGTAAATATCACTTCACTCAGAGCAGTGTGAGAAAGAAAAGCAGCATAGAAGATTTTGTTGTACATCTATATACTGTGTCCATTTGCATATTTTGTAATTCTTATATATTCTTAAAGGTTTATGACCTTACATTCAGCCATGACTGTAAACATGACAAGTTGCTTGTGTAAATTCTTCATAGCTCAATATCACAGTAACCTTCACTGACAGTGCCTGTCAAAGGCTATAAAGCAAGAACAAATGTAACTGATATTCCTAAAAGCAACTGCTGTTAATTTTCTTATCATTACTGAGAAGGGCTGTTCTTTTAGGTGCTGCTGTGGGCGGCTTGTTGGGGAGCACCAGAGGCTGGACCTAAGTGCATCGGCACAAACCCCAGTTAGAGTTGGGAAGCATGTAGGTTTGAGTGTGATCCCCAGTGAACAGCCGTCAGTCAGGACCAAGGGCTCAGAGCAGTGGTCCGTTGAGTTGTACACCCAGGCCAGCCCCACCGATGCCTTTGGGACAATTGAATTCCAGGACTGCACCCACTCGGGTCGTGCCAAGGTCAGTGGGGAAGTCAAGCAGGGTAGGGGGGACAGGGGACAACACTTTAGAGTTCTGACCAGAAGTCAAAATCTGGACGTATAGCACCAGCCCAAAGTATAGGCTCACCTAATGAAATTTATTTGTTTTCAAAAAGATAACGACCCTAAGCATACCTTAAAGTTATGTAGTAAGTACTATCTTGTGAACTAGGTAAGAGATGGAGCGCTGTGACAGGTTACCGGCCCCCACAATCCCCCGACCTAAACCCTATAGAGCTGCTTCGGGATGAGTTGGAATGAAGAGTAAGTGCAAGGCAGCCATCTTGTGCCCACAAGTTGTGGAGACTCCTTGAGGACTGTCGGAGAAGCGTCCCAGGTGGTTACTATGAAAGCTGGTTGATAGAATGGCAAGAGTTTGCTGTCATCAAAGCAAAAGGGGGCTATTATGAGATGAATATCACAGCAAAAACAGAGACAAATGCATTAAAAGCAGGTGCATCCAGACTTTTAACTGATACTGTGGAACAAGAATTGTTCTTAAAAAAAGACTAGAAATAGTCTTGACTGATTTAAATCATAATCAATAATCAGTGAGGGAAAAGTAATATTGTCAAAGGTATGAAAAAGCTGCAGAGATTACCAATTAATTTTGTTTTAAATCAATACCAATTGTTTATTATTTTGTCAATGTGTTACTCAGATAAATTAAAGGAAATAAGCAAATTCTATTCACTCTGTCTCCTATTGTCCATGCTATTCATTAGTATGTTCGGCTGTCCTGCGATGCCAAACCAGAGCAGCTGCTTCAGCTAATGTTGATCGAGTGGCAGATGGAAATGCCAAAACTGGTCATTTCTGTTCACGGAGGTATGGAGAACTTCGACCTTCCCATGAAGGTGAAGCACACGTTTGGCAAGGGTCTGATCAAGGCTGCAGAGTCAACAGGAGCGTGGATCTTGACGGATGGGATGAACAGAGGTTTGTGCGCCAGCGTGTATTTGTGTGAAGACACGCAAATCGACAGACCTACACGTCTTCTCGCAGCTGTTAAATTTTTGATATGAATCTGTGTGGATTTTTCCATCTGTTGCTGGGTACCCTGATTGATAAAGGATGACTTCAACATTGACAACAATGCGTTGCACTTGTTTCCGCTCTTCCAGGTGTATCAAGGCACTTGGGCGATGCCGCTAAGTTGTACGGCACCCGTGATTTCCGTAGAAGACACATCATTGGAATTGTTCCCTGGGGGATAATTGAGAACCACAGTGAATTGATTGGGAGAGATGTAAATGCTTTTTAAATTATTCCTATAGTGAAGATGAACTCAACTGTGTATATTAACATGCATAAAACAATCTAATTTCTCATGGATGATAGCAATAACCTATATAAAACAATCCATCCTCACGGTTTAAGGAGGTACTATGGATGTTTGAGCATTACAGAGGTCAGCACATGCTGTTTAATTCCTGGTTGTCCTCCGCTGTGCTTGAGCTGTGGTTCCCCGACCCAGGTTGTCCGACCCTACCAGACTCTGGGGAACCCTCTGAGTAAGAGGATGTCTTTGAACAGTCAGCACTCCCACTTTCTGCTGGTTGACGATGGCACTGTGGGAATGCACGGCTGCCAGCTGGAAATCCGGAGAAAAGTGGAGGGTCACATGCGACTGCAAAGGATTCATGGCAGTGAGTAGGGGTGTGTGAATAGTGCTTCTCCTTTGTGGTCCTGGAGGGCTACAGTGTGTGTCCAAGTACTTATGCCCCTCGGTTGAACAAATTACGATAACGAAAAAATTATGATGAAAATACTATTAGCGGTTTAAAAGATGGTGAACTGCCTGTACTCCTTCCAGGTGGTACAGAGTGCCCATGAAATGCTGTTTTTTCATTATTGAATGAACGTGAGTCTATTTAAGTGTGTTTGTATAGATAGATAGATCGACAGACAGACAGACAGATAGATAGATAGATAGATAGATAGATAGATAGATACTTTATTGATCTCAAAGGAAATTTATGCACCCAGTAGCTCAAACACAGAAATACACACAATAATATAATAAGAATGTGAAGATGTGTGTCTCTCCCACCTTTTCCTAGGACTCGAGCAGAGAATGCCTGTCCTGTGCGTGATTATGGATGGCGGCCCTGACCTCATCTCCCTGGTGCTGGATTATGTGAAGAGTGTCCCGCCAATACCAACTATCGTATATGAGGGAACAGGGAGGGCAGCAGATCTGATTGCGTTCGTACACAAACAGACCTCGGTTGACAGGTGAGAAGCTTGTCCGTAACAGCGAGTCAATGGTTCTTTACCCAAAACGATATGTTGTATTCTGTCTGTCTCTTTTTAGAAAACTTGATCCAGATATCAAAGAAGACCTTCTGCTCAGGATTCAGAAGGGTTTCAACTTTGGAAAGGCACAAGCCAGTAATATTTTTAAACTTTTGATGGAATGCATAGACTTCAGAGATTCAGTAAGTACATGAAGACCTGGAACACAGTCTATGTCAGTCGTTATGTATTTGTCTCATTGAAATGACTGCAATTGTTTTATATTTGTAATATATTTTACATAGACCTGTGTCCCTTAGTTTTTTTGTCCTCAGACTTCAGTTTTAAGGGTTTAAGCAAAGCCCTTTTGTACTATGCGTTAATAAATCAATTCTGTTCATTTTCACACAGGCACACAATGGATAGTCTCTCATTTAACTGTGTCGAATTTCAGATGAACGAGGTTTTTACTGGCTGCTTTAATGCTTGCTTAGATTCTCTCTCTCTCTCTCTCTCTCTCTCTCTCTCTTTCCATCTTTCCCCCGTCTCGCTCTGCCTCACTTATACTGTTGGCTGAAAATAATCATTGTTTTGTGCGCCAACCTGCCCAGTGCGGATAGAGAGCGCCTCGGCACCCCGAGCCTTTCAAACGCAGCAGCGCTCTGAGACCGGGGCGGGGGGGGGGGGGGGGGGGGGGGGGGGGCGCAGCTCCGCTTAGATCTCAATCAAACAGAATCGTATAGTTTGCAGTCAGCCGCAAATCAAAAGCTTTTGGATTTCTAAATTGAGCGTTAACAGAATAATTGGAATAATAAGCATGGAGCATACTTACATATTTATAAAACTGAGGATATTAATTTGTTCCCCGGACACAGCCGGCGCGGAACAATTGGATATATATCACTCAAAGGATTGAATTCGTATTTGAGACTTATGAACCGTGTTCGTATTTCGTCCCTCCATACCTTGACGTAGCGATTAGGGCTTTTATGTAAAAGACCTATTACACTAGAGAAAAGAGATCGTATTTGATGATAGGAGAGAAACTTAATGCCAATTAAAGGCAGTGTCAGTCAATTTAAATAATAATTATTTTTTTTGTTTGTGCACACATTAGCATTTATTTAATATTTGAAAAATTACAAATGCTTATTCATGAAGTGTATCGGGAAATTAATTAATCAAATACAGCTAATTAATACAACTAATTAAACACAATAACATGAAAAATGTGGTCTACAAGTTTTTTTTTTCTGATGTTCTTTTGGAATGAATCGCACCATGGGCTAGGTCTCCCCTAATGTTGATATTGATCACTTAAGTTTTATTTACTTATTTTTCGTTTAAATTATAGATAACAATAATTGATTCAGAATCTGAGGACCAGCAAGACTTGGATACATCTGTTCTAACAGCATTACTTAAAGGTAAAAAAAATATATATAAAATTTAAAACGCTGATATTATAACCTGAAAATATAAGTTCAGTGGTCATTCATCCAAACAGTGAATCATGTGACTGCAACTCGATACATACAGCATGCGAATAGGCTCAAGAGGTTCACGTATACAGTGCAGCTAGCTCAGCATTAGCATAGCTGAAATGCAGGATGTCGCTGCCAGATGTAGCGGTTTCAGCATTTCAGCAACAGCTACCTTCTGGGGACAGTGTCAAGAGTTTACAGAAAACATGAAAGAAAATCCTCTCAGTCATGAACACCTTGTTAAAGTGTGAGGTCAGAGGAGCATAGCCAGACTTGTTAAGACTATGAGGAAGGTTACAAACAGTAACCTTCAATAAAATTAATATAATACAGTAAGCAAAAATAACAGTAAAGATACACAATTTACCAAGTGATCTTCTGGAGAAAATAGTTCATAAAAGGTTGCACCTTGGGGTAGCTAAGAGAGTGCCCTCTGAGCATGTGTCGTTTTATGTAGCCTGGGTGACAGTGGCGCAGTGGTTAGCATGGTCAGCTGACACCTCTGCAGGTCAGGGTTGGGTTGCTCAGCCTGCTTCTGTGTGCAGTGGGCTTTCCTTAAACATGCAAAGGTGAACTGGAGTCGCCAAATTGCGTATGATGGTTTGGCGCCTGCCTTGTGCCCATTGTCTCTGGAATAGGCTCCAGACCCCATAACCCTTTATAGAACAAGTAACATAGAAGATGAATGAATGTCCTGCGTGGATGTTTTTATAAAGCTGTTATCTTTGTTATCTATACCAAATGCTTCACTGTGAAATATTGCCTCACTCTGGCTATAAACAATGAATCACTTGAATAACATTGAGGTTTATTGCACGTTTTGTTGCTTTGCTGCTGATGGATTTATGCTGGCCAAACATCTTGTGCAGGCACCAAAGCCACTGCCCCCTATCAGCTAGGCCTGACATTGGCATGGAACAGAGCAGACATTGCAAAGAAACACATCCTGGTCTACGGGCAGCATTGGAAGGTACTGTGCTGTATTACACCCTAGAGACTGTAAAGCAAAAGTATACTGCTTACATATCTGAAGTTGGGTGATGATTGAGGTAGGCACTAAGCTTACCTTTCTGAAGCTGAGCGATGTTTGAGGTAGATACTATGTTTCTGAAGCTGAGTGATGTTTGAGGTAAGCACTAAGCTTACATTTCTGAAGCTGAGTGATGTTTGAGTTAGGCACAGTGCTTCTGTCTGGAGATTGATGATCTACCCGTCATCTTTGTGCCAAAGGTAGGTTCCCTGGAACAGGCCCTACTTGACGCCCTGGTGATGGACCGCGTCAGC